>NC_057722.1:28283362-28315262 GCF_004010195.1 Chiloscyllium plagiosum | reverse complement strand
CCTTTCACATACCTAAAAAAGCTTTTACTATCCTCCTTTATATTTTTGGCCAGTTTACCTTCGTACCTCATTTTTTCTCTGCTTATTTCCTTCTTAGTAATCCTCTGTTGTTCTTTAAAAGCTTCCCAGTCCTCCGTTTTCCCACTCATCTTTGCTATGTTATACTTTTTCTCTTTTGACTTTATATATGTTCCTTCACTTCCCTCATCAGCCACGGCCACCCTTGCCTCCTCATAGAATCTTTCTTCCTTCTTGGAATGAACTGATTCTGCATCTTCTACATTATACCCAGAAATATCTGCCATTGTTCCTCCACTGTCATCCCTGCTAAGGTATTGCACCATTGAACTTTGGCCAGCTCCTCCCTCATAGCTCCTAATCTTCTGACAGATATTGACTGACCTACTGCGCGTTACCACTTTGTTTTTATACTGGACTTCATTGACATATATTAGTTTTATAAATTGCTGAATTTGATTTTATCGGCATGATAAGAAAGCTTAACATATATTCAATCTTGGTTGCCTTACAGTGCTGTTTTTCCTTTTCTTTAACTGTAATAACATATCAATTGTTACTGGTGATCATATCTTTGTTCCTATTTTAACTATTAGGAAATTTTCTTAGGTTCACACTTTCCTGGTTTTCTCTTCTTTAAAGATAAAACTTGCATTTACATAGCACTTTCACAACCATAGAACTTCACAAAACACATTTCAGCCAGTGAAATACTTCTGAAAGGTCGTCACTGTTGTAATGCATTTTAAGGTGCCACTAAAAACAATTATGATTAGAATATCTGATTTTAGTCTTGACTTGAAGATTAGATTAAATTAGATTACCTACAGTATGGAAACAGCTCCTTCGGCCCAACAAGTCCACACAAACCCCTTTGAAGAGTAATCCACCCAGACCCATTCCCCAACCCTATTACTCCACATTTACCCCTACCTAATGCACCTAACCTACACATCCCTGAACACTATCAGCAATTTAGCATGGCCAAATCACCTAACCTGCACATCTTTGGACTGTGGGAGGTAACCAACGCAGACACGGGGAGAATGTACAAATTCCACACAGACAGTCGCCTGAGGTAGGAATCGAACCTGGGCCCCTGGTGCTGTGAGGCAGCAGTGCAAACCAATATCATTGGCTGGGACTATGGGGAAAGTATGGTTTTTTTTGTTAAAGACTGCCATAGGATATTTTACATTTATCTTTATTTATCACCTCATTGGAAAGACCTTCAACACACCCTCAGTACTGCACTGGAATGTCAAACTAGATGATCTGCTCACACCTCTGGAGTAGAACACACCAACATAATTTTCTGACTCAGTAGTGCAAGTTACTACTGAACCAGAGCTGCCACACTGATCAAACACTTTCTCTGACAAGTAGTTAAAGTTTACGTTTTTTCAAATTGCTATTATTAACTTGGTTTTTAGCATCACTGAGGTAGAATGCTGTCCAGATCATAATCTGACAGAACAAATCACTTCATTTTTTTCATTCATTATCCTATTCTGCTAGATGTTTGTCCAAATTTCAAGTCTACTCTTGTTGTCTAGGTTTTGTCAATAAGCTGAAGAACGACACTAAACACCAACACACAAAGCATTTTTGTTTATTCTATGCCAATTAAATCAGAAACTGTATTTAAGTGAACTTTTAGATAAATATTAACTTAAAATGATGTGTTAGATTGGGATTCAAGTGTCAAATATAATGTAGTCTCATGGTTAAGGTAACAAAAATCACGATTCGCACAAATACAAAGAAATATTTTATCATTTTGCTGTTTCTAGGTAAAAAGGTCAGTGTTCACTACATCAAAAAGTTAAGGTTATTTTGTGACTTTATCTCAGAAACCATTGTTCAAATATACTAAGTCCAAATCAAACTGGATGTTGTTAAATTTTAAGTCGGCAATCTCTCTACTGTGTTCTAAAATGCATTGTGAAATTTAGTTGTGTTGTTTCATCATTAGTATGTCAACATTAAATTAAACATGAAAAATATCATTGAAATTTAATATTTATTGTGATGATAGAATTCAGAGCAGGAAGAAGTTACACCCAACAAATCACAGAATATTTCAACATCATGTGGTCATTCTGGTCCACTGCTTCGTCTCCTTTCCATCCTGTTTCTCAGACCTTTTCAGTTTTTCCTTTTTCAAGTATTTGACCACTGCCCTTTCAAAAGCTGTTTTGGATTCTCCTTTCATGAATGTTTGAAGCCAAACACCTCACATTTTATTTTTTTATAAAACCAATTCCCCAAACTCTTGCCTCATTCTTTTGGCTGTGATTTTCAATTTATGCCCTCCTGTTAATGACTCCCAGTAAGTGGAAACAATTCTTTTCCATTCTACATCATCAAAACCCTTTGGAATTGTGAACACCTCTACCAAATCCTCCCTTACACTGTTATGTTCTGAAGAAAACATTTCCAGTTTCTTTAACTTTCATTATGTAATATATTGCACAATGCTTAACAATGATTTCCAATTGAAATATCAAACAATATTCATTAGGCTCACTGTTAGACATTAACTGAAGCACTTGTGCCAAGATTGTACAAAATTAGCAATTTACCTTTTAAAATTAAATAATACTTGCAAACAAATTAATTTAATTTTTTAAAAATGATCGCTTTGTAAGGCATTAAACATTAAAAAACTGAAGCTGTCTGGTAATTCAGAAGATGCACAAGACACACGTATAAACTTTTCAGAGCTACAATTATTTTCTGTTTTTCTTTTGAAAAGACGGTGGAGGAAAGAGGCAGAAGAAAAAGAATCTCCGCATTTACAGTAAAAAATACAATGTCCCCATAGACTTGGCAAGTGCTGGTTACTGCCTGCTGTATTAAGTCTGCCTTTCTCATCACTTAATGCTTATTTTCATCACTTTGTTTAAAATATTGATAATCAATTACAGCTACGTCTGTTTTGCTACAGATTCTATGTCACAGTCTATCAGACTGTCAGGACCAATTCAGTCCTTATTCAAAGTTAATTTTTTCTTCATAAATCTGCCTTTGGAGAAGTCATTAAGTGCAGAACATAGCCTGAGGTGCAATCACCTATTCTCTTTCATTAGGCATAGGCAGGGAAGGTGAGGGAGATTATTAGAACTTTGCAATGATCACAAAGCAGCGTGCTGCCTGTCAGATCCCCCCAACATTTAATTCATCTCGCCAACTTCAGGGCAGTCTTGCCAACAGTTTTAAATGGACATTATTCATGAACATCTGTGACACAGGGAGTATTGTGAACTTGAAATGATGAAAAGGAATTGCCCTTTTGGCTTTAAAATTAGTGTGAAGATAAGAATATTAAGAATAAATAAACAAAGTAAAATGGTTTCAAGACGTTTATTCCACACGACTGCAGAATTATGTTCATTTTAAAATTTATAAATTCAAATTTAACAGCGTTAGATGTGTATTAGAAATGCATGGGAATTTGGGCGGATTAGATAACATATTGGCTTGGATTTTGCAATCATCTATGAAAGGAGGGAGCTTGCCAGAGACCTTGAAAAAAAGCTGCCAGAAAAATTAGCAAGCTCCAGAGTGTAAATTTGCTCATTTCCTACATCAATTTCAATCTTGCTTCATCCAATTGAAATCTGTTGCATCCAACAACATAGCAGGCAGATCAGAGTGAAAATTGTTATGAACAGAAAGTGAAAAGCATGGAACATAAGCCACATTTTAATCCACAAACAAGTAAAATAAAGATTGAGACATACATAGGGGTTAAGGAAAAAAATACCAGAACTTTATATACAATTATCTTATCAAACATTGTAATTTGAAATGTTCTATTAAAGAAATGACCCCCCCACCACCAGTACTCCCATTGTCGAAATACATTTTTCAGGGTCAGAGGAGTTGTTCAAAAGTAATTATGACTAAATATGCTGTTAAAAATTCAGTTTTGTCTGAATAGGGTTTAGCATTTTAATTTTGTTTTGCAGCAAGAATAGTATTTTAATTGTCACTTCCATGACTAATTAGTGATCTTGAATAATTCTAGTGAAAACTGCACCAGTATTGGTAGGGAACAGGTATGTCACTGACAGCAATTTCTCAAATCTGTGTTTAAGCAGCAGCTGTCAGTTTTACACAGCTGACAGTTTCACCATCAGAACAACTGCTATGCTAGGTCAAAGATTATAAAAGCTGTTTGAACAATTAAGCTAAGAAAAATGAGCAAGTCAGTCAATTTAGGTAAAGAACAAACGTGCAAACAGAAAAGATTTGAAATGAGTTAACTGGGATACATTTGTATTTCTGTTTTATACAAATGCAATGAGTGTTAAAGTATCAGAATTATTTTTTTTGCCAAAGTAGTAAATTACACCGTGTAGAACACAGAACATAATAGCTCAAGACCAGGCCTTTCAGTCCATCATGTCTGTGCTGACCATGATGCTATTCTAAACTAACTCTATCTGCCTGCACGTAGTCAATATCCTTCTATTCCCTGCCTGTTCAGGTGTCTGTCTATATGGCTCTTGAACATTGCTATTGCATCTGCTTTTACCACTCCCTCGGCAGCGCACTCCAGGTACCTACCACCCTATGTGTGAAAAACCTTCCTCGCATATCTCCTTTAAAAATGTTCCACTCTCGCCTTAAGCATATCCCGTTAGGATCTGACATTTTCACCCTGGGAAAAAGGTTCCCATTTTCCAATGTAAGATTCATTGAATATACAACTACATGAAAAAAAACTTAATAAATATAGAGCTGGTTAGCGATTTTTCAAGCAAAACGTTTAGTGAAAACCTAGGACTAATTCATGAATTTTGCTCCCACTGCATCTCCAAACTGTTCAATGGGATTTCAGTGATATTTTCTGCTTTTAGTTATTATACAAGATTTCCATTGCACTGACAAACACTTTGACTTATCTAATGGAGTTGCACTATCCTAATTATGCACTGTGCATGTAATTCTCGAAACGTGATATAAGCTGTATTTATGCTAACTACTAAGAATGATGGGACAGTATGTGCATTTAAGTAATGCATGCACTATGTGAACAGAGTTTAGAAGACAAAGATCCGAACACTCAGGAAATAAAAGCAGCCATTATAAACATATGATAAATATTACATTTGAGTGCAGATTTGGTTGTTCTGTATTTCACTAACATTTTCTAAAACACTGAGCATTTACTACAGATCTGCAATTCATTTTTTACTGTTAATTATTTTCCTTGGACTGAGCCAGTTTTATGAATATGCTCTGCAATTTTACGAATGCATAAAAATAAGGAATATTAACAAGCCCTTGCTGATGATATTTCTGAATTATCTACTCAGGTGAGCATTACCAGATTTTGCAGTGACTTTAATTATCAATAGAAATCTGTTTTTCTGCCAAAGCTGAAATGAAAATCACATATGGTCAGCTATGCTGATTGGACTCTACCATTTTCTTCTTTTATTTAAATGGGTATGCACAACCTTTTGAAACCAAAAGGTATGATGAAGCAATTGGCAATTAAAGCTGTCAACTATTTTGACTTCCTTAACTAAATAGGATAAAAATAATCTGCAGCCAATTTCCACATATTTATAATATTTCCACAGATTTACAAATCTCATTACAACTTTATCAGCTTCATGTATTATTGCTTCTGTTGGTGCAATCAATGAAAATCTATGCTGTTTTGTAAAAAAAAACACATTCAATTGGCCCATTGTTGTTCTGACATCTTAGCACATCTAGCTTTCACTCAAAGCCTATTTGCTGGAGACACTGTAGACTGACTTTTCCCATTTTTGGCGAAATGATTTTCTGAGTAAGATTCATGATGGCCACTTTTCATGTCAACTTTTCTCATTTAATCTTATCCTTCTACCTTTTTAGTTATGCAACTGGCCTCTTTGGTGTCATCTCAAATAAATATGTAGCAGGAGAGGCAGAACTGTTCACTGCTGTTAGAACTTTGCAAAGCTTGTGCACTGGAGGCATATTTAAACCAGCTCCAGAGAATATCAGACACTGACTCACAAACTATCTTTCACACTGTGATGCTCCAACCATAAGACATAAGACATAGGAGTGGAAGTAAGGCCATTCGGCCCATCGAGTCCACTCCAACATTATTAACAAGATCATGGCCCAGAAAGGAAAGCTCACTCTGCTTCGCTGATGGATCTACAGATGCTGGTGGATAGAGTGGTGCAGAAGACAGCCATTCTTTCTCCACCTGATGACAATCACCAGATGAAGGAGCAGTGGTCTGAAAGCTAGTGCTTCCAAATAAACCCGTTGGACTATAACCTGGTGCTGTGAGAGTTTTAACTTTGTACACCCCCGTCCAATACCGGCATCTCCAAATCATTCTTTCCCCTGTTGGCTCGCAAAGGAGACCATGCCACCAGATTTAGCCAACCTGGAACTAAGAAAGCAGCCTGATCAATGGTGCCCTCATTGAAACAGAAAGCATGGCTGTGCTGGAATAAAGTAAAGTGTTCCACAGGTAACTATCATCACTTGTTCTCTGCTACCTCACACTCTCAGAGCCACCACTCACTCTAACTCTGCCATAGCACATGGATCTCACCAAGACGAATGGATTATAACATTCACTATTGCATGCAGCATGTTCAACCACTAGCTTTGATCCACTTCATCTTCCCAGGCTCCATAATTCTCATGTCCTTGGCACTTTCTACTAACTCACTGGGAACATCTCACAACCTCTCCTACCCCTGCATCACCTGGATTAGCTCTTCTATCCACTTCCATCATACTCAAAAATCCTTTTATCTCATGGCAGGAAACAATATCTCTCAAACCTCTGAGAAGGGAAGATGTTATAAGTTATTATTAAAAACTTAAAACTTGGATAAGCTCAAGCTAATCAGACAGAACCAACATGATTTTGTCAAAGGGAAATCATGGTTAACGAATTTACTGGAATTCTTTGAAGAAATAACTTATGCTGTAGATCAATGGGAACCAATGGATGTATTGTACTTAGATTTTCAGAAGGCATTTGATAAGGTTCCACATCAAAATTTTGTCGAAAATAAAAGTTCTGGTATTGGGGGTAATATATTGGCATGGACAGAAGATTGGCTGGCAAACAGTGGAGCAGAGTAGGAATAAATGTATATTTTTCAGGCTGGCATGGTATCACAAAAGATGGGTCACATGGATGGCATTAGGGCCTCAACTTATATAAATAATTTACATGAAGTGATCGAAGTTAGAATAATTAAATTTCCTGATGATGCAAAGATAGGTAGGAAAGTGAGTTGTGAAGACAGCATAGCTGCCTACAGGGGGATATAAACAGGAAAAGTGAGTGGGAAAAATTTGGCAAATGGAATATAATGTGGGAAAGTGTGAAATTGTCCATGGTGACAGAAAGAACGTAAGAACAAAAAAGAGCAAATTATCTAAATGGTAAGAGGTTGCAGTGCTCTGTGATACAGAGGCATCTGGGTGCCCTCATCAATAAACCACAGAAGATTAGAATGCAGGTACAGCAAGTAAACATGAAAGCTTTCTGAAAGTTATGTTTTATTGACGGGAAATTGAATGCAAGAATAGGGAAGTTATGCTTCAGTTCTACAGATCATTGATGAGACCACATCTGGAATACTATGTACACTACTGGTCACCATACTTACGGAAGGATGTTAGTGTGTCAGAAGCAGTTTAGAAAAGGCTTACTAGATTAATACCTGGAATGCGTGTATTGCTTTCTAAGGAAAGGCTTTATCCTCTAAAACAAAAACAGAGGTTGCTGGAAAACTCAGCAGGTCTGGAAGCATTTGTGAAGAGAAATCAAAGTTAACGTTTCGGGTTAAGTGACTCTTCCTCAGAACATTGAGGAAGGGTCACCGGCCAAACTTTGATTTCTCCTCACAGATGTTGCCAGACGTGCTGAGCTTTGCCAGCAACTTCTGTTTTTGTTTCTGATTTACAGCATCCACAGTTCTTTCAGTCTTTATCCTCTGGAGTTTAGAAGAGTCAGCAGTGATATAAGATCTTGAGGGGACTTGACGAGGTCGATGTTGAAAAGATGTTTTCTCTTGTGGAAGCATCGAGAACTTGGGATCAAGGTTTAAAACACAGTTGAAAAAAATTTTTTTTCTCAGAATTTGTAAATCTTTGGAATTCACTACCTCAAAAGGCAGTGGATGCAGATTGTTCAAATATTGTTCAAATATTTTTAAGGGAGAAGAAGGACGATCCTTGATTACCAAGATGATGAAAGATTATCAATGATATGCAGAAATGCAGGGTTGAGGTTAAAATTAGATAAACTGTGATCTTATTGAATAGTGGAGAAGAGTCAAAGGGCTGAGTGGCCCAGTCTTAGTTCATAAAATACAACTTAGATGCTGGAAATCAGAAATAAAAACAGAAATTACTGGAGAAAAGGTCAGCAGGTCTAGGAGTATCATAGAATTCCTACAGTGTGGAAACAGGCCCTATGGCCCAACAAGTCTACACTGACCCACTGAAGAATAACCCAGCCAGACCCATTCCCCCACCCTCTATTTACCTGACTAATGCACCTAAACGACACATCCCAGAACACTACATGCAATTTAGCATGACTAATTAATCTACCCTGCACATCTTTTGACTGTCGTAGCAAACTAGACCACCCAGATGAAACCCACGCAGACAGGAGGAAAAATGGGCAACCTCCATACAGGCAGCTGCCCAAGGCGGGAATCGAACCCGGGTCCCTGGTGCTGTCAGGCAGCAATATTAACCACTGAGCCACCATGCTGCCACATTATCTGTGGAAAGAAAGCAAAGTTCATGTTTCAGGTCCAGTTACCTTCTTCAGAACAGTTTTTGTTACTCTTGACCCGGTTTGTACAACTGGGCCCGAATGGTGAGATGTGGTGGCAGGCTTAAGACTCCTCAAACTATAAGGGGAGAAGTTGCTTCAATGAGTTGGAGAAGAGTTTGACTGCTCATATGGGAATACAGAGATCTTTCTGGGCAATCAAACTTCTTGCGCTATGCAGCATTGCTCTTCCACTATGAGTAACATGACCGAATGTCCTTTAACATAACTAAGATCCTCTCTTCTGTTACATAGGCATTAATGGCAAACAATGAACCTTCACCAAAAAGAGGCCAGTGTCCAAGATTGTCAGCTCCAATTCCACCACTAAGGAGGATGTCTCTCAACCCTCAAAGGATGCAATGACAAGGTTTTCACTGACATCCTCCAGCAGCTCAGAGACCTTCACCATGATAAGTCCTCAATCCAGTTTAGATTTGGGAGTATAGTCCAGTGAGTGCATCACGGATGCAGTTTACAGATGGTTGAAGAAGAAATGCTCAGGCCTCTGACACTTAGCGGACTGCTGAAGAAGTCTCACTAAGTAAACCTGAAAGCTGCCTTTCAAGACATGCAATGAGTTCTGGATTTGGAAACAGTTTTTGAGCATGGATTTCAAAGGTCAACAGCAGAAATAATTAGAGGGAACATAGCATCTCCTCCACAATTCTCTAGCTACAATGCTGAAACCTGCAGATGTCCATGTGGAGGAGCATGAACTACACCTGGCAGGCCTAAGATCTCTTTGTCCAAGTATGCCGGCAGACAACAAGTCTTCCTGACCATTACTGACAATTAGCAAACAGGCTGCCCTCCACCACACCTGCAGACATTTGAACTAGATTTAGACATAGTAGATGGGTGAGGAAGAAGACGACATATTGAGGGCGCATAAGTGATACATCACTGTCAATTAAGTTTTCATCAACTGATTCCTTAACTGAAGATGTACTCATATCAGAGAACGTTGAACCATGTCTTAAATGAAGCCAGGGCACTGCATTTAATGTGGACAACACTGAGGCTAAAAGCAGGAATTGTGCTAATGCCCGGTCTGTACATAGCTTCCACACCTAAACCTATCTTGTGATAAGTCCACACACCTATAAAGGCAAATTTTCATTCTATCTATCACCTTTCAAGACAGTGCACTGCCATTCAAGGCTGGGGGGTGTGCAGTGGGAAATTCACATGTCCACTCTCCCTCAAAACACAGTGTCCTGCCTAGAGATACGACATACAATGCTGCTTTTCTCAGGTTAAGTGCTGTCTTACAGGATGCCAAGCATTTCAGGGCAATCTAGATGTCGATGCAATCTTCAAAATTTTGAAGACTAAACAACCACGGAAGAGTCAAAACGAAGTGTTATGAAGCATGTTGAAGGGGATAGCCCACATTTCCCAGAAGCCATCCCTGAATGGCATGAAGAGTTTGGAAGGAGACAGGAAACACACACAGACCTCCAAAATCTGGTATTGATAGTCACAGATAAGTTGAACACTGATGAAATGGAAACATTTTCTGTTGATAAACCCTTCAGGTTGGTGTATCTCAAAGCATGTGGATGCAGTCTATTATGCCCCAAACTGGTGGCAAGCCAGTGATGGTGGAGAATCTCAGAGTCGAGGCTGTATTATCCGTCTTATCATGGGGAAGGATATAAATTGGTGCAATCTGAAGAAAATCCTGGATGTATTCGGGATTGATGATTGGGAAATGTCAATTTCCTGCTTGCATTAAACTTCAGGCAACTATGACCTTGACAACCATAGGGATGGGAGAGCTATCCTGAGCGGAGGTCCTTTTCAGCAGATGCTCCAGTGATGGACTGGGGCATCCTTCGTCTGCATCTGTACCGGGTTTCTGAGAACTTTTGAAAAATATAGTGAGGTCGGTGTGTGCAGGCTGTGCTCATTCCCTCTGCGTTCTTGGGGCATATTGACCTTGCTGCTCCTCTATCTAGAGTCCGTGTGGCAGTTGGAGGTTGTAGTAGCTGCTGGGACAATCTAACTGTTCTCTGCTTTGACAGTGTCTTTGCTAATGCATCCACCAACTGCAAAGTGTATGTCAGAGATGAAATGTGATAATCTGTGGGGAATGCTGAAAATAGAAAACCATCTCACTATGCTAGTCCTGACCCTCACATTAATCACAATGAAGTGACATGTTATGTTCCGACTTAGTGTCGCATGTGGCTTACATGACGAACAATGCCATGCCTCAACAAACGCCTTGTTGGAAAATGGGGATCACCTTAAACCTGTGTTAACTCAGCCTTCCATTTTTGGAACCATGTACTAGACGAAACAAAAGATTTATTGGGCATCACTCAACCCTATTATGACAGTAATGTTTTCAAAAATAAGAAAGTTTTGTTCTTAGAAGGAATAAAATCTAACCTTTAAGTGGAGATAGGCCAGGTGACAATATCCTATATCAGAAGTAGCTGTCCCATGGCCATTGGCCAAAGCATTGACTGAAACAGTGTAAGCGATCTGCCCCTGGAAATATGATAAGGTTAGAGGGGAGAGCTTACCTGGGAGCTCTCATCAGACGATCCTCAGAAAGCTGTTTTCTCAGATGGAGGTCAGGCCAGGAGTGCTCTCAGTTAGAGAGCAATATGTATGCCAACCATCTTAATGAGACCACACATTTGAAGCTAACAGCTTGTTTGTCCACTGCTGTCAGCGAACCACCTCCAATTGTCACGTTGTATATTGTCGTTATTTAATTAATGATGTATCATTTAAACTGACGCTTCTTAAAAAAGTGATAGTGTTGAGGCCAGAGTGTTCATCACCTGTGATCAACACCCTTCCTGCAGCTTCCATTCCTATCCTATTCAAATCTCTATGAGCTTCCACCCTTTTATCATGGTATTGCTCCACTTTCAGTGCTGAGGGAATGATTGCAATCAGTCCAATGAACCTGAACCCTAGACTTGTGCTTTCCACTATGCCCAGGACTTCAGAAACTACTCCTGATAAGCCCTGTCTATCAATGCCTAAGCCTCCAAACTAACCTGGCAGGGCAACCCCAACTGAGAATGGCCCAACTCCCAGACAGATGTCTTCACAGAAACCCCCTGATTCACTTACCTGCAATTCTGGACTAGTTGTACTGTTTGTGGCTAAATTCCCAGCATGCAAAAACACAAATTTCTGGATTCTGACAGGACCAAGTACCTGACTGCTTGTGGCCAACCTCCTGCTCTGGAATTTTACAGGATCATTGACTGACTGCGGTGGTACTTTCTGACTGTATGTAATCCCCCTCAACCCCACGAAGTATTGCGCCCCTTTGACTATTTGTTTGAAGCAGATGCTGTGTATTTGCCATGAAAGCTGTGAGCACATGCCATGGATATGACATTAATGCAGCATAATACAAGTTAGCAACATGACTGTTTAGTGCTCCAAATCATAACAAGCTGCCCACCCCTCCCTCTGCACCAGAAAAACTAAGGCACACTAAAGAGGAAACCATTAAGTGAAAAGTGACTGAGTGCTAAGAAAGTAAGGTAAGAGCCATACGATACAATCTATGCAGATGTATGTGCAAATCAATGTGGCAAAAGCATTCAAATCATGAGCATCCCTGAGCTCCAAATGAAAGTCTTGAAGAGCTGTGGTGTAAGAGTTGGTCAAAAAGTAGCCATGATCATCTGCTATGTTTAGCGATGCCCACTTGCTTAGATGAAAGGTGGAACAGGGTGATGCTCAGCGAAATTGTGGCGAAGCTCGAGTTGTACAAAGTCCTGGAGAAGCAAGCTATCAACACCAGGTAACTCTGATTGTCACCTCTGGTTTCTCAAAGGAAATGAAAATTGGGAGCTGCCTAAAAATGAATAGAATTCATATAATAATGAGATGCAAATGAATGGAAATAAAACTCTGCTCAGAAAGAGGTTCAGAAGTCATTGTTTAAACCACAAGGGAAAATTGGAAATTCTTGCTTCAGATGTTCAGAATCGGGTTTTTCTATTTTCATTTTAGTTTTTCAAGATTCTCACCACTTCCCACACTGATCAAGGGAGGGGAAAATTACACTGTTGGAATGTGAAATATAACATGGATACAATAGCTGAATGACAATTGCCAAACATTGAAAATGCCCAACCATGCCATAAAAGCCAAGTGCACAGAAGGTATGTAACCAGTATTGAAAAGTTATGACAATTATTTCAATCTTGGATGTAATGTTATATTAGACGTGTTCATGGAAAAGTGGTAAGGATGGAGCCAGAGCTCAAATAAGTTAATAGTCATCACTAGAGAAACGAATGCTGAGATTGTAACAAAAACAGAAATTGTTGGCAAGACTGGGCAGGTCTGGAAGCATCTGTGGGAAGAAAGCAGAGTTGCACTTTGAGTCCAGTGACTCTTCATCAGAACTGATAGTTTTTTTGCAAAGTTTGTAGCTCAGGTTGAGGTTTGGGGTGTAGGTTTGCTCGCTGAGCTGTAGATTTGATATCCAAACGTTTCATTACCTGGCTAGGTAACATCATCAGTGGCAACCTCCAAGTGAAGCGAAGCTGTTATCTCCTGCTTTCTATTTATATGTTTGTCCTGGATGGGGTTCCTGGGGTTTGTGGTGATGTCATTTCCTGTTCGTTTTCTGAGGGGTTGATAGATGGTATCTAGATCTGTGTGTTTGTTTATGCCGTTGTAGTTGGAGTGCCAGGTCTCTAGGAATTCTCTGGCATGTCTTTGCTTAGCCTGTCCCAGGATAGATGTGTTGTCCCAGTTGAAATGGTGGATTTTTTCATCCGTGTGTAGGGCTACGAGGGAGAGAGGGTCGTGTCTTTTTGTGGCTAGCTGGTGGTCGTGTATCCTGGTGGCTAGTTTTCTTTCTGTGTGTCCAACGTAGTGTTTGTGGCAGTCCTTGCATGGAATTTTGTAGATGATGTTGGTTTTGTCCATGGGTTGTACTGGGCCTTTTAAGTTTGTTAGCTTTTGTTTAAGAGATTTGGTGGGTTTGTGTGCTACTAGGATTCCGAGGGGTCTTAGTAGTCTGGCTGTCATTTCTGAAATTTTCTGTATACGCAGGTTTGTAGTTCTCCGTTGTCCTTTCTTTCGACTGTGACGTCCAGGAATCCGAGTTTGTTGTCGGTTTCTTCCTCCTTGGTGAACCTTATGCCTGTGAGCGTGTTGTTGATGATGTTAAATGTCCTAGTATCTAGAAAAAGGTGGCATTTACTTATGCTGAAGATAAGGTAGTGGGGGGAGATGGGTGGGAAGGTGAGCAATTAGGTAGGGACAATATGTCTGGGGCCTTAGATCATAGGAGGGGTAGGTAAACTGGCAGGCGTTACACCTTTTATGTTTGTATGGAAAGGTGCCATAGGAGTGTGGGAAGTTGTGGGGAGTAGAGGAGTGGACCACAGTGCTCTGGAGGGAATGGCCCTTGCAGAATGCTGACAAAGGAGGGGAGGAGAATGTGTGTCTGGTTATGGCATTCCACTGGAGGTGACAGAAAAAGCGGCTTATGATCCTTTAAATGTGGATGCTAGTGGGGTGGCAAGTGTTGGGGTACCTTATCATTGTTGTAGAAGGAAAGAGATGAGGTGAGGGCAGCAGTACGGGAGATGGGTCAGACACAACTTAGGTTAAGGCTAAGATCTCATACTTTCCAGTGATTTAACTGCACTTCATTCAATCTAGTCTACTGTATTTGCTGCTCACAGCATGGTCTCCTCCACACTGGGGAGATGTAATATAGACTAGGTAACTGCTTGGCAGCACACTTAAATTCTGTCCAAAAAAATGACCCCAAGCTTCCAGATGCTTGCCACTTCAACACACTACCCTGCTCCCACATCAACATTCCCGTTACTGGCCTGTTGCAGTGTTCCAGTAAGCCTCAGCGCAAGCTCAAAGAATAACATCTCATTTTCTGCTTGGGGATCCTGCAGCCTCTAAGATTCAACATCAAGTTCAATAACTTCCTGATTCTGTCCTTCCATTTTTTTTTAATCCACCCTCACACCCAGTCCTGTCATGACATGATTGCTTTCACTATAGTCTACCCATTCTCTCATACTTTCAGCGCTTATTACCATTTATTCAGCTTCTCTTCTGTCATCCCCTTGCTGCCTACCCACTTCATCTCTCTTTGGGCTCTGTATCCATCTGTCTGCTCATCTCCCCAACCCAATCTCATCTTGACCAGTAAGTGGACCCAGAACATCAGCTCTGCTTTCTCCCCACAGATGCTGCCAGACATGCTACATTATGCCAGATCTCCAGCATGTGCAGATCTTTGTTTTAAGGTTCAGATTAGACTTGATCTTGGTATTTAAAATGCTGATCAGCACAGATAATGTGATATAGACAGGTTATTAAATTTAAGCTGTGGTTGCAGGGCCAGAAGACATGAATACAAAATTAGCCTGCCTCAAGCAGTATTAGAGATGAGAAGAATTTCCAAGATGATCTTTTCTTTGCAGACCACTAGGTATGCAGAATAGAATCCCTCCAAAAGCAATTAACTTTATGCCAATCTAAATTTTCTAAATAGGAGTGGGCCGTATGTCTAGTTATGAAAAGGATTGAAGGGGATAAGTATAGGAATGGATGATTAAATACTTTACAGATCACTTTGGTTCCAATGCTACTGATGAATGAGCGTGTCATATGTAGGGTGCAATCAGTCACACTTAAATGATACTCATTATAAAGTTTAGAAAAATTGGCATTCTCATGTACATTCAAATCATGTAAGGAGCACTCATAGGAATGTAAATTGTTAATGTTTCATTGAGCACAAATTATCCTAAACTATAAATGTACCACCATTCACAATTAATTAGTCTGTGTGAAAAAAAGTATTTTCTTGCTTCATGTTTTCTGATGCATTACATAGCACACGTGGGTACTTTCTTGTTTACTGTTAAAGTTGCCTCCCTTCTAATTCAAATAGCTGTGAATAAAGCCTACACCAATCAACCACAACTGTCCCAAACACAACCGAGAGTACTTTAATGTCACAGTAAGCCAAAATGCGCCTAGGTAAATCTAGTCCATTTTCTACTTTCCAAGATCCAAGTCAAGTGCAGAAGAAATCAGTGAGAATTAACAAATGCCTAGTGGGAGCGCACACCCATCACAATAATAATAAGTCATTTGTATTGATTAATTACAATTTCCAGTCAGAGCACAATTGGTGAAAATTAGGCAAACTGTAAATATATTACCAATTACAAACTCTGTACAATATTTAATCCCTATCAGGGAATACTACCAGGAATGTTGAGCTGCCAATTCTGCTCATCTTTCAGTCAATTCTTGCTCATAACCATGTTATCATATTCCCACATGCTTATCTGAACCCTTAGCTTATCTATCTTATTCCTCAGACTCCTTGCATTAAAATATATTCCGTTTAGCCTTGATAAACACTTGCTTCTTTCTTATCTAGTGTATATTCCCTCTGCCTCCCAGATGGTTTTAATTTCTTATTCTATCCCAACTTCTTGCTTGGTTGAATTATCTATCATAGAAATGTGTTGCTGGAAAAGCGCAGCAGGTCAGGCAGCATCTAGGGAACAGGAGAATCGACGTTTCGGGCATTAGCCCTTCTTCCTGAAGAAGGGCTAATGCCCGAAACGTTGATTCTCCTGTTCCCTAGATACTGCCTGACCTGCTGCGCTTTTCCAGCAACACATTTCCATCTCTGATCTCCAGCATCTGCAGACCTCACTTTCTCTTGAATTATCTATCAGGATCCTAATCCTACCAGTCTAGTTTAAATCCACTTCAACTGCATAAGTAAGCCTCCCAGCAAGAATGCTGGTGCCATCCCTGTTCAGATGTAACTGATACCACTTGTACAGGTCACACCTTCTCACATTACTTTCTGCATGGCACCAGGGTAATCCTTTTTTCAGTCCTGCTTTTAATTTCCAAATTAATTCCCTAAAATTTTATGGAACCTCGTTTCTCTTTCTTTCAATGGCATTGATCCCACATGGGTCACAAATTCTGGCTGTTCACCCTCCTCCTTCAGGATACCTTGACATCCTTAACTTTGGCAACTGAGAAGTAACATACTATTCCCAGAGTCACTTAACGTCCACACAAAAGGACCTGTCCACTCCCTTTACTAACAAATCCTCTACCACTATTGCCCTTCCATACTTCACCCCATCCGAACTCCTTCCAGGCAGCTGGATCATCCACAATGCCATGGCGTTGTCTCTGGATGGCCTCCACAGAGGAGCTGTTACTCTCATTGTTTTCCAAGGCTGTTGAATGCAAGTGAGATGAACTCGAGGGATTCCCCCACAATCTGCATGGTTACATTTTTCTGCCTGGTGCTCTCCCATTCCCTCACTGTCTGCATTTCCTTAAGCTGCAGGGGTAAACATGTCCTGAAATGTGCTATCCATGAACCAACTAGTCTTGTGTATGCACTGTAGTACCCCAGCTGTTGCTCAAATTCAAAAAACCCACAACTCATGATTCTCCAGCTACAGGCACCTCCTGCATACATACCATTCAGTTTTCCAGAAATATCTAGGATTTCTCTTATAGTGCAGGATGTCATACATTAAAGACAGCTCGGAGATGACAACCAGACTACTGGGGCCCCTAGGTATCATGGTAGCCCACAAAACCTATCACCACACTGAAGCAGCTCCTGATGAATTTAAAGAACCCCATACCAACAACCAGCAGAACGAACGTCATAAACAAAATACCCTGCATGGACTGTAACAAACATTACATTGGACAGACGGGCAGCAAACTAGCTGCCTGGATACATGAGCACCAACTAGCCACCAAAGACATGGCCAACAATCACTAGTTTCCATATGCACAGACAAAGGAGGACACCAGTTCGACTGGGATAATACATCCATCCTGGGACAGGCTAAACAAAGACACGCACTTAAATTCCTAGAGGCCTGGCATCCAAACCGGAACTCCATTAACAAACACATAGATTTGGAGCCCATTCACCAACCTCTCAGAAAAAGGACCAAGAAATGATATCACCCACTACAACAGACCGAGACATACAAATAGCAAGTAGGACAGAACACCAATGCTTCATTGGAGGCTCAGTGATGATACCTAACGTGGTAACAAAACATCAGAGAACAAATCTACCAGTTCAGCGTGCAAACTTACAACCTGATCCACAACCTGAGCTACTCCAAAATCGCTTGTAGACTGTGTAAACTGCAGCACTGAGTATTAGTGATGGAGGCAGTGAATATTTAATGTGGTGGATGGGGTGCCTTTCTAGCAGGTTACTTATTCTTGGCCAGTATTTTTAATGTTATGTGGATTCCTGTCACTACTCTTCTTTCAGGCAATGAGTTCCACTTCATTAATTTCAAGGTTTACAAAAAAATTACCACTCAATTCTCCCTAAACATCATGTGTGAAATCTATGGTCCCCAATTATGGACCAATGAACTCAAGGGAACAGGACTTCTCATACATTTTATCTAGACTCTTCATAATTTTGCATATTTTAGTCAGGTTTCCTATCATCCTCCCCTGTGATAAAGAAAACAACCTTATCCAATTCAAACTGCTCTCTTAAGTAAAAATTTCCAGTTCACATAACATCCTTACAAGTCTTCACCGTATCTTTTCTAGTGAAATCTTTTTCCCTTTCATGCAGTGTCCAGCACCACACACAGTCCTCCAGCTACAGCTGAAATATTGTTTTTTATAACTCTAGCATAATGTCCCAGTATAGTCTAAGTGTAAGGTGGATTGCCAATTATTCCTTTCTTGTTATATGATACCCAGGCTAGGATGACCTGTTCTCTAGTTAGTTCTTCAACATACTGATCCAGAAAACCATCTCATACACACTCCAGGAATTCCTTCTCTACTGTACTGTTAGTAATTCACCAAATACGTGCAGATTAAAGTCCTCCATAACTAAATCTGCATCTTTATTCTTTGAGTCTCTAATTTCCTGTTTAATTCATTCTCTAATATTACCATGACTGTTTGGGGATTTATATACAACCTTCACCATTGCTTTCTGTCCCTTGGTGTTTCTAAGTTCCATCCATACAGGTCCCACGTCATCGGAGCTAATGTCCTTTCTCACTATTCTATTAATTTACTCTTAACGAGCAATGTTACCCCATTTCCTTTTCATTTTAGTCTGCTCTTCCTAAAACTGAGTATTCCAGGATATTCAGTTCCCATCCCTGGTCACTTTGTAGCCATCTCTCCATAATCCCAACTATATCATTAATATTCATCATATACTGTACTATGACCCTTAAAAATTAGGCTTATGATAATTTGTATCTCTATATCTTTAGCTATTGAGGGAGCTCTTTTCCTCCCTCAAATAATTGAGTCTACTTGTACATAAATTATCCCTTCTTCAAAATGTCGCAATTGAAAGAGTTTAAAAGGAAAAGTCATCTCCATTACACTCTACAAGGGTATCCATGACATTGTTTTTAATGCAGTACTGTGATGACCTACATCACAGTATTCTAAACTAGTTATAATGTTATAATATTCCTTCGATTCTGAAATTATCCCAATGGAGGTAGTAAACGTAGCATTGCTATTCAAGAAAAGTTAGAGAGAAAAAACAGTGAACCACATGGTAGTTGACCTGGCATCAGCTGTCAAGAAAACATTGGAATCCATTATTAATCAAATAGTAACCAGATATTTTCCTTATGTAAAATAAAATAAAGAACTGAGGATGTGAGAAATCTGAAGAAGCGTCTTTGGACTTGAAATGTTAACTTGGCCTTTTCTCCACAGATGCCGCCAGACCTGCTGAGTTTCTCCACAAAATTTGATTTCCTTTATGCGGTTTGATTAAAAGGGAAATTGTGTTGACAAAACTAAGGAGATATTTAAGGACGCAACTAGCAAGGAACTGGTTGATATAATATCTGGATAAACAGAAATTCCATATGAAAGGCTGTTGCACAAGCTAAGATCTTATAGAATTGGGACAGTACATTAACATTGACAAAGGATTTGTTAATAGTCAGAAAATAAAGTTAGAATTAATGGATATTTTCAGGTTGGCAGTGGAGTGCTACAAGGATCAGTGCTGTTTACAATATATATTAGTTACTTAGAAGTGAAGAAATATGAGAGAAAGAGTAGGTCATTCAGCCTTGTAAGGCTGCACTACCACTCAATTAGATCATGGCGAATTATCTATTTCAAAACCACTTTCCTGCACCATTCCCATATCCTTTGATGTCATTAGCATCCAGAAATCCATCAAATTGTGCCTCAAACATGCTCATGATTGAGCTTCCACAGCCCTCGAGGAACAAGACTTTCACAGATGCACCAACTTCTGAACAAAGGAAGTCCTCTCATATCAGTTTTAAATGACCTGCCTTTATTCTCTGACTATGCAACCTGGCTCTAGACTCACTAGTCAGTAGAAATATCATATCTATATTCACCCTGTTGTACCCTTCATGGAATTTGTGTCACTGAGATCATCTCTCATGCTTCAAAACTCTACAGAATTCACCAGCATTCTCCCTCTAGTGTGGTCAATAACTGAAGTACATGTGTTCAAATGAAGTTGCAACAAATCTGAACTTTCTATCAATACATGGTGGCAGGTGTGGTGTAAAAATAACTTAAAACAACAACTGCATTAATTGCAATTACGAAAGTTGGAATGCAGGAACAGCCATGATCCATTCATTTCTGAGTTGATCCTTTCAATTAGATCATAGCACACTCTACCTTAAATTCTTTCACTCCTCATAGTTGATAAGCCTTAGTTTGTGCAGATGGGTTGGGGTTGTGGGTGCTGACCAAAGTGTTCTGGATTGTCATTACTTTTTCTGGAAAAGCCCTTGTAGCAACATTTCTGATGTGCCAGTTTGTTCTGGACTCCTAAACACAGGAAATAGTTACTCACTCTTTGAATAATTTTAATTAACTCAAAATACCTCAATTAAACCCATGCGTTAAACATTTGTTGATTGCTAAAAATGACATTAATTTTAAGGTTGGATTTTAATGAGCATGAGTTGCTTTTTCATTCTTATTTAATCTTGACAACAATGTTCAGCGAGTAAGAGGAAGTGCTGGATGTCTTGAAACGCATAAAGGTAGATAAATCACCAGGACCCAATCAGGTGTACCCTAGAACTCTTTGGGAGGCTAGGGAAGTGATTACTGGGCCTCTTACTGAAATATTTGTATTATCGATAGTGACAGGTGAGATGCCAGAAGACTGGAGCTTGGCTAACGTGGTGCCATTGTTTAAGAAAGATGGTAAGGACAAGCCAGGGAACTATAGACTAGTGAGCCTGATGTCAGTGGTGGGCAAGTTGTTGGAGGGAATCCTGAGGGTCAGGATATACATGTATTTGGGAAGGCAAGGACTGATTAGGGATAGTCAACATGGCTTTATGCATGGGAAATCATGTCTCACAAACTTGATTGAGTTTTTTGAAGAAGTAACAAAGAGGACTGATGAGGCCAGAGCGACCTATATGGACTTCAGTCAGGCGTTCGACAAGGATCCCCATGGGAGACTGATTAGCAAGGTTAGATCTCACGGAATACAGAACTGGTTCAAAGGTAGAAGAGAGAGGGTGGCGGTGGAGGAAGAGTGGAAGCCTGTGACCAGTGGAGTGACGCAAGGATCGCTGCTAGGTCCACTACTTTTCGTCATTTATATAAATTATTTGGATGCGAGTATAAGTGGTATAGTTAGTAAGTTTGCAGATGACACCAAAATTGGAGGTGTAGTGGACAGCGAAGAAGGTTACCTCAGATTACAACGAGATCTTGAACAGATGGGCCAATGGGTTGAGAAGTGGCAGATGGAGTTTAATTCAGATAAAGACATGGTGCTGCATTTCGGGAAAGCAAATCATAGCAGGATTTATACACTTAATAGGCAGGTCCTAGGGAGTGTTGCTGAATAGAGAGACCTTGGAGTGCAGGTTCATAGCTCCTTGAAAGTGAAATCGCAGGAAGATAGGATAGTGAAGAAGGCGTTTGTTATGCTTTCTTTCATTGGGTCAGAGTATTGAGTACAGGAGCTGGGAGGTCATGTTGCGACTGTACAGGACATTGGCTAGGCCACTGTTGGAATATTGCATGCAATTCTGGTCTCCTTTCTATCGAAAAGATGTTGCAAAACTTGGAAGGGTTCAGAAAAGATTTATAACGATGTTGCCAGGGTTGGAAGATTTGAGCTATAGGGAGAGGCTGAACAGGCTGGGGCTGTTTGCCCTGGAGCATCGGAGGCTGAGGGGTGACCTTATAGAGGTTTACAAAATCATGAGGGGCATGGATAGGATAAATAGGCAAAGTCTTATTTGGTATACGTGGTACGTGTACAAAATGAGCTAGCAGAGGAAGTGTGGAGGCTAGTACAATTGCAATATTTAAAAGGCATTTGGATGAATAGGACGGTTTGGAGGGATATGCTAGCAGGTGGGACTAGATTGGGTTGGGATATCTGGTCGGCATGGACGGGCTGAACCAAAGGGTCTGTTTCTGTGCTGTACATCTCTATGACTCTATGAGTATTTGTAACCAACCACAATGCACAACGCTTCAATCTGCAATTTGAGAGGGAGAGGGTACAATCGGAAGTGACAAATTTTCAGTTGAATAAAGGGAACTATGGAGCTATGAGGGAGGAGCTGGCCAAAGTTCAATGGTGCAATACCTTAGCAGGGATGACAGTGGAGGAACAATGGCGGATATTTCTGTGTATAATGCAGAAGTTGCAGGATCAGTTCATTCCAAAAAGGAAGAAAGATCCTAGGAGGGGGCATGGGTGGCCGTGGCTGATGAGGGAAGTGAAGAAACATGTAAAGTTAAAAGAGAAAAAGTATAACATAGCAAAGATAAGTGGGAAAACAGAGGACTGGGAAGCTTTTAAAGAACAACAGAGGATTACTAAGAAGGAAATACACAGAGAAAAAAATGAGGTACGAAGGTAAACTGGCCAAGAATATTAAGGAGGATAGTAAAAGCTTTTTTAAGTATGTGCAAGGCAAAAAAATTCTCAGACCAGGCATTTTACAACCTTCTGGACTTTATATTGAGTTCAACACCTTCAAATTGTGACCGCGCTCACATTCCTTCCTTGCCTTTTAGCTTCACTTGTATTCTTTGTCACCATCGTCTCTCCCTTCCCCCTACTCGAGTGGGACTGTCTGTCCTTTCCAATCTGGCAGTTAGAGACACCATTGTTCTGCCATTCTTACATTCCGATCACTTAATCCACAGTATCAGCATCCTCTCCCCCCCAGCACTCCACACTGCACCCCACTCAACTATAGCATAAATGCTGCCCTCTCTACGTTTCACTTCAGCTCTGATGAAGTCTGATCTAAACTCGAAATGTTAGCTTGCTCTCTCTCCATGAATGCTGCCTGACCCACTGTGATTTCCAGTATCCAGTAACCACAATTGTTCTCTATGAACAACAATGCTCTTCCTAATAAGCTCATGGTGTTAAAACCTTCCTCGGTTGGGCACCAATCAATATTGACTGGAATGAAAATAGATCTTATGAAACAATAGGGGTTGGTGAACTGAAGTTGTGGTGGAAGCAATTTAATGGAGCGAAGTTGAGGGGTGTATGTCCTGCATCCAACTGTGCTATTTTTGATTGGTGCAGTGTTCCAATCCTCAGCACTAACTATCAAACCCTTAACGGGAGGAAATCATGCAATCTGAAGAAAATGATCAAAGAGGAATTATTTAAGCACAAAATCAAGTCAGTTTAGATATATTAATCAAGGGAAAATGCATTTAATAGGCTCACAAGGCCATGTCAGTTGACTGCCAAATTGTGATTGAAGCAATATTCTACAGTAAGCACTCTAGAGAGTTATCTCTGGCATATCTGTATTACAGTCAGTGGGAGACAAATGCGGAAAAGCTTTAAGTATGCTTTTGCTGTTTTTCACTGATGGGATTACAAAAGTTGAATTTTTTAGGTTTGATCTTGGATCTGACATGGTGCTTTCATGATCATATTCAAATGACTTAAATAAATTTACATAATCATTTCACATCTCAATCCCATTCAAACTTCCACCCAACAATGCTACGTAAACCAGGATGATGTGGACCTTGATTTAATAGAGGCCAAACTGATCTCAATCAGAGAAGCAATTGAGGTGCTGAAATTGCCCTGAAAAGCACTAGACTGGAGAAACCAGTTCCTATTTCAAATACCACCAGAGCAAGGTGGCAAAGGGTAATGTCAGCAGAGTAGCACCTTGCTGATGTTCTGGGAGCTGGATTCAAATTTCACCATTCTGAACACACGAGCATTGTTAATTGTCAAAACAAAAACCTACTTCGTTCACTTTTGTCATTTTGAGAAGGAAATTTTTCTCTTGTCCAATCTGGTCAATGCCATGATGCCAGAATCACAACAATAAAAGTCAAAGAGTTGGGAGTAAGGGGGGCATTTTCAGAATGGCAATTTGTAATTAGTGGAGTGCTGCAGTAGGATCTCAACTATTGACAAGACATAAGATATATTCAAGCGTGTGGTGCTGGAAAAGCACAACAGGTCAGGCAGCATCCGAGGAGCAGGAGAATCGACGTTTCAGGCAAAAGCCCTTCACATTCGGCCCATTGAGCCTGCTCTACCATTCTCAACCCTGTTTTCCTGGCCTTCTCCCCGTAACCCTTGACCTCTTGCTAATCAAGAACCAATCTGTCTCTGTCTTAAGCACACTCAATGATTTGGTTTCAGCAGCCTTCTACAGCAATGAGTTCCACAGAACAGAGATGACAGAGATGAGGAGAAACTTCTTCACCCAGAGAGTGGTAGCTGTGTGGAATGCTCTTCCCCAGAGGGCAGTGGAGGCCCAGTCTCTGGGTTCATTTAAGAAAGAGTTGGGTAGAGCTCTCAAGGATAGTGGAATCAAGGGTTATGGAGATAAGGCAGGAACAGAATACTGATTAAGGATGATCAGCCATGATCATATTGAATGGTGGTGCAGGCTCGAAGGGCAGAATGGCCTACTCCTGCACCTATTGTCTCTTGTCTATTGAAAGTTGGTGGACAGCTAACAGACTGAGAGGAAATCAACTCTGTCACTGTTGTGGATGGACAAGAGAGCTGCCACCCACTCCCTGGTCAATCTGATAGGCTATAAGCCAAAGTGGTCCAGATATACCATGAGGTCAGCATAGTCTGCTGCTAGAACTGCAAATGATTCTCTGAGGACGGTCCAATGGATCCCAGAGAGACACATCAGCAATATTGGGTGGAGAGGGCTTTACCACCTTCAAAAGGGGGACGAGGGGTGGAGGAGTGGACTTTGGAGAGCAGTTGGGTAAGACGGGGAATTATATTAAGGGGGCATGTCTCCAAGGAATCAATGTGCCTCCTCTTCTCTCCCTGTTAAATGTTTTTTATTGAAAATGCTGGCTGTCCACTCCTGTCCAACTGCCCATGCCAACTGTATTATGGCACATATTATTGAGGTTAATAGGTTTGCTAAACTTAGTCATCTTTTAATTATTCATTATATGTACATCGGCCCACTTCGTGTTTTATTGGGGTAAGTGGGAAGACTAGTCACCTGACCAACTTTACATTAGTACCAACTACCCACTCTTCAGCAGGGAAACATAAGATTCAGTGTCAAAATCCTGTCAATTTTCTTAATATACAACTATCGTGTCATCAAAAAATTAACAAATATTCAAAGAACGTAACCTGATTTTGACATCTAACTTACTATAGTTTCTAGTTTCATTAGTTTCTTATTTCCATGTTTGATGTGACCTGATAATTTTGTACTAAAGAGGCATTACTTTGGTTCAAGAGCTGATTAGATTCGACACTTTGACATCAATAAAACGTCAAAGTGAACTAAACTTTTGAAAAAAAATCATTCATGGGACGTGGACATCACTGGCTAGGTGATGTCAGTTCTAAGTCAACCACATTGCTATGGTCTGGTGCACAGTTAAGTGATACTGGGTAAGGATGGCACATTTCCCTCCCTAAAGGACATTAGTGAACCACATGGGCTTTTACTATAAACAACATGTTTACATGTTGTATCCAGATTTTTAAATTGAATACAAATTTCCACACTGTATATAATTGGATTTGAATCCATGACCCCAGCCTGGGATTCTAGATCACTGGTTCAAATCCATCAGCACCATGCCATTGCTTCTCCATAAACATAACCACCACTCCAATATTTGTGGGTGATGTCAAAATGCTCTTACCGTCATTTAGCCTTCCCTATTCATTTTGAAATAATACAGCTTACTTTTAAAAATTTTATTTAACGATAACATAGTAAGTATAAGGATCATTTGTTAACTTTAATTAAAGGACCACAAGAAACAATTGTATTTAGTACCAAAACTTCCATCACAAAGGCTGTGGTTTGCTTGTGGATGAGGAGCAAGACAATGTATGACAAAGGCAGTTATGGCAGGATTGTCATGTGCCAATATTGTTATTTAGCTGTTTGTACCTGACTTGTAAGTAGTTGCCCTTCTGCTACTTGGAAATTCACAGAATGTTGGAAAATAGATTTGAAACTTGTATTTAAAAAGATGAAGGTTTAAGCATCGCTTCCTCACAAATCTCGAATTAACAGAATTTTATTTAAACTAATTTGAATAATGGGATCAGACAAAACTATGTGGTAGTTCTGCCACCTTTTTAAAAATGCAAACTTAAAATTTCAAGGTAATGTATGGAAGCTGTGGTATTTTCCTCATTTGGTTAAATAAATAATATTATCATTGCTTGTCTGCTGTTATACAAATTTGTCAGCAGAGAGGGAAAATGCGAAGAGATCCCTAAATTTATTTATATTATATAAAATAATACACTTTACAGCATGATAGAAAACAATAACATATTGATGATTGAGATAATGTCATAACTCATGAGAGTAACACTCAAGGTCCCCTATATTATTCATACTGCTTTCTCAATTGCCCTATAATTCATCTTCCTACATGCACAATACATTCCAATTCCTTGCCCATGTATCATGCCACACTAATATACTGCAGTAATGACATCATAATCCCCTTACAGTTCAGTTAATCCTATTTCTGCATTTAGCTGTTGGTGTAGCATTTATTCATATGCAATATTCAGGCAGAGTAGGGAATGTGCAAAAGGGTTCAATTTATTTTGGAGGGTTTTCAATGAACACTATAGCTTTATTTTCATAGTATGCAACTTTGATCAACCTATAAGCCCTACTATTCATCATTACAACATTTAATAATATTTTTGAAAGCATTTTCCAAAATTGTAAAGGCAGATTGATCAACTTTTGAATCAATTCACATTGACTATATAATACAATTAAGAATCCACACTGTTAGCTATTTGTCCATAACATTTACTGAAGTTTTAAAATACTGTAAGAGATTATGAAGTTTCCAATGCAGCATGCAAATTAAATTCAAAGAAATTTGCTTTGTTTTTATGTTCACTTAGAATAAACACATCCAAATTTGGCCTTAGTGTGAAGCAGTTTCGGTAAAAGATTAGAATTGCGCACTGCAAGTCAGATCTCAAAACTCGAGCTGACACCAAAATGAAGCAGAATGTTTGTTTTCAAGTCCAGGCTATTTTATCTGCTAAATACAGCATTGCTGTAAAGCAAATGGTATTCAAAGATTTTGGATACTAACAATTTGCTTTGTGCAGCATTTTCCTGCACAGTACTTCAGAGATATAGTCTTGCTAGTTTGAGAATGAACTGAAACATTCATGAAAACACTTTGGTATAATTAGGAAGATGTTGCTGGCTGAGGTGCATTGGATAATAGGTCACAAAACAATTATCTGTTACACACCTTGTTTACAACAGTCTTTGCTCAATCAGATGAATTTCCTAAAAAATATGCAAATCTGCTGAAATAGTAAATGCTTTCCCCAATTAAGGGAAAAAAAAATTAACAAATAAGCTTGTCACAAACTGCATTCAAATCTGAGCTTGGGGCTTTTTTTTATGTAGGAAGGATATGTCATGGTTAAAGGCTACCTCCGGAAATTGACTTTTACTAAATGTATTTGAGAAGTTTTTTTTTGTTATTATAAGTTACTTATTTTAAGTTTGAGGCAATATCTAATTTCAAGGCCTCTGTTAATATTTTATGGACAAAATACTCAACAACACAGTCAGCAAATGAACACTCCTGTTCAATCATACACTGATAGTGACATTATTTAATATAGTAATAATGCTGACATTCATTCATTCCCTGAACTAAAATTTTCTCCATACAACACCTTCAAACAGCAAAAGCCTGGGAGGTAACGGCCTAGTGGTATTATTGCTAGACTGTAAATTCAGAGACACAGATAACATTCTGGGGTTTGAATCCTGCCACTGCAGATGGTGGAATTTGAATTCAATAAATATTTGGAATTAAGAATCTAATGATGATCATGAATCCATTGTCGGAAAAACCCATCTGGTTCACTAATGTCCTTTAAGGAAGGAAACTGCCATCCATACCTGGTCTGGCCTATGTGTGAGCCCGACTCACAGTCATGTGGTTGACTCTTGGCAATTAGGAATGGGAAATAAATGCTGCCGAGCCAGCAATGCCTTCATCCCATGATCGAATAAAGAAAGAACATTACAGCAGGAATTCAATCACTCTTGCAAAAACAAGCAATTTTATCATATTAATACATCTTTAAAATTCATTTATGGGAATGAATATCACTAGCAAGGCCAGCATTTATTGTCCGCCCTTAATTATCCTTGAGAAGAGGCAGTGATAAACCTTTCTGGAGTGCCACAGACCACACCCTTTGGTATAAACACAGTGCTGTTAGGGGAGGCATTTCAGAGTTTTGACTCAACGATAGTGAAGGAACGGTGATATAGTTCTAAGTCAAGATGGTGTGTGACTTGGAGAAGAACTTGTAGGAGATGGTGTTCTTATGCATCTGTTGACTTTATTCTTTTAGTGGTAGAGATTGAGAATGTATTGTTGAAGTAACATTGGCAAGTTGATGCAGTTAATCTTATACAATGTTAAACATTGTTGTTACTGTACTCTGTTGGTGGAAGAAGTGAACGTTTGAGGTGAGGTGCTAATCGAGCAGATTGCTTTGTCCGAGATAATGTTGCACTTCTTGAGTGTTACTGGAGGCACACTCATCCAGGCAAGTGTGGAATATTCCATCACACTCCTCACTCGTACCTTGTATATGGCGGAGAGAAACTTTGAAAATCGGGAGATGAGTTAATTGCATCAGAACTCCCAGCTTCTCACCATATTTTATAGGGCTGGTTCAGTTAAGTTACTGGTCAATAAGATCATAGAAAATAGCCAAATTAGATCATTCCATCCATCAAGCCTACTCCACTCTAGATGTTAATGGTAGGCGTTAAACAACAGAACCGCCATTGAATGCCAAGAGGTGGTGGTTAGATTTTCTTTTTACCATTTACCATTTCTTCGCCCAAGTTCAAATGTTGTTAGGATTTTGCATGTGGACATGGGCTGGTATGCTATCTCAGGAATGTTGCAAAACACTGACTTACGTACCTTTCTGTTAGGATGGGTTTCCAATTCCCATTATGTCCTACAAGTTTTGACTCAGAAAAGGCCTTTCTTGAGGAGTTCTTCTAAACAGTTCAATGACCCAGCCATCTGAATCGTCAGGGTCATGGATTGCAGAAAAAGAGACTCCAAAAATTGAGTGGCATGAAAACCAAACCAGAGAATAAAGCTAAGTCATGACAGATTAGTGAGTTAGCACTAGTTAGAAGAGGCTGCCTTCCGAAACCGGTCTGCTGCACCATGCTCTGACAGTTCAGGATCAGAGAAGCCTGAAGAGGAAATAGGTACTGCTAAGTATTGGTTCAGAAAACTCCTTGGAAGCCATCCAGAGACATAGAGGATTGGTTGATGCCTGTGAATCATTGATAAAGCTACTAAAGATCAAGCACTGCCCTGAGAAATGCCAGATAATTAAAATGTTTTTCTCCTGATTTCCCCTGCATTTAATTGTACTCAGACTCCTTGATGCTATATTTAGTCAAAAGCTGTCTTCATGTCAAGGGCAATTACTTTTATTTAACCCTGGAATTGAGTTCTTTTGTTGACTATTGTAATGGCATTTGGAGTCAAGTTGTCTTGAAGGAACTGAAACTGAGAATCAGCAAGTAGACTGTTGGCATGTTTTGTTCGCATATCAATGACACATTCTGTTACTTTGGTGATGATTGAGAGTTAACTGATGGGGTTACAATTATCCAAATTGAAATTCCCTTGATCTTTCAGAACAGGGCACAGCTGGGTAATTTTCTACACTGTTGGTTTGATACCAGCATTCTAATAAACTGACAAAATCCTAGAAGAAAAGCAATGTTACAGAAATAGCACCCACTCTTAAAAATCGTAAAGTAGGTGGGTGGGCTGAACAATACAAGACAGCACAGGCCTATTATCTCTGCCATAGACATGATACGACCATTGAATGTGAAGTAAGACATTACTAAATTACAAAACCTATCAGATTGCATGGATCAGTTAGAGCGGCAGTTAGAGGCAATAAGGAATTTACAGGAGCTAGGGGATGTGATGGATGGCAGTTATGGGGAGGGAGAAAAACCGCAGATACAGTCAGGTAGATGAGTTAACTCCAGGAAAGGTAGGAAAGGAAGGCACTTCAAACAAGTATGCTGTTTTGGAAAATATAGGGGGTGATGGACTCTCAGGGGAATGTAGCAAGAACAGCCAAGTTTCTGGTATCGAGACTGGCTCTAATGCAATGAGGGGTACGTCAGGTGCCAGAAGACTGGAGGTTGGCTAACGTGGTGCCACTATTTAAGAAAGATGATAAGGAAAAGCCAGAGAACTATAGGTCAGTGAGCCTGACATCGGTGGTAGGTACATTGTTGGAGGGAATCCTGAGGCACAGAATTTACATGTACTCAGAATGGTAAGGACTGATTAGAGATAGAACAACATGATTTTGTGCATGGGAAGTCATGTCTCACTAACTTGATTGAGTTTTTGAAAGAGGTAATGAAGAAGATTGATGAGAGCAGAGTGGTGGACATGATGTATATGGACTTCATGAAGGTGTTCAATAGACTGGTTAGCAAAGTTAAATCTCATGGAACACAAGAAGAACTAGCAATTTGGATACAGAACTGGCTCGAAGAGATAAGACAGAGGGTGGTGTGATGGAGGGGTGCCTTTCAGACTGGAGGCTTGTGACCAGCAGTGCGCTACAAGGATTGGTGCTGAGTCCACTGCTTTTTGTCTTTTATGTAAATTATTTGGATGTAAACATATGAGGTATAGCTAGTAAATTTGCAGATAATACCTAAATTGGAAGTGTAGTGTATAGTGAAGAATGTTACCTCAGAGTACAACAGGATCTTGATCAGATGGGCCAATGGGCTGAGGAGTGGCAGATGGATTTAATTTAGATAAATGTGAGGTGCTGCATTCTAGAAAGGCAAATCAGAGCAGGACTTACACACTTAATGGTAAGGTCCGAGGGAGTGTTGCTGAACAAAGACACCTTGGAATGCAGGTTCATAATTCCTGGAAAGTGGTCTCACAGGTTGATAGGATAGTGAAGAAGGCATTTGGTACGCTTTCCTTTATTGGTCAGTGCATTGACTATAGGTGTTGAGAGGTCATGTTGCGGCAATATAGGACATTGGTTAGGCCACTTTTAGGAGAAAGTGAGGACTGCAGATGCTGGAGATCAGAGCTGAAAATGTGTTGCTGGAAAAGCGCATCAGGTCAGGCAGCATCCAAGGAGCAGGAGAATCGACATTTCGGGCATGAGCCCTTCTTCAGGAATGAGGAGAGTGTGCCAAGCAGGCTAAGATAAAAGGTAGGGAGGAGGGACTTGGGGGAGGGGCTTTGGAAATGCGATAGGTGGAAGAAGGTTAAAGTGAGGGTGATAGGCCAAAGTGGGGGTGGAGGCGGAGAGGTCAGGAAGAAGATTGCAGGTTAGGAAGGTGGTGCTGAGTTCGACGGATGGGTCTGAGACAAGGTGGGGGAGGGGAAATGAGGAAACTGGAGAAATCTGAGTTCATCCCTTGTGGTTGC
>NC_057722.1:28231827-28283276 GCF_004010195.1 Chiloscyllium plagiosum | reverse complement strand
GGGAGGTGTGGGCGCAAGTTTTGCATTTCTTGCGGTTGCAGGGGAAGGTGCCGGGAGTGGAGGTTGGGTTGGTGGGGGGTGTGGACCTGACGAGGGAGTCACGGAGGGAGTGGTCTTTTCGGAATGCTGATATGGGAGGGGAGGGAAATATATCCCTGGTGGTGGGGTCCGTTTGGAGATGGCGGAAATGACGACGGATTATATGATGTATATGGAGGTTGGTGGGGTGGTAGGTGAGGACCAGTGGGGTTCTGTCCTGGTGGCGATTGGATGGGCCTTGTAGAGGGAGGAAGAGAGCTTCTTCAAGGAAGGCATCCTTGCAAGAGAACTCGCAGTAGGCCACTTTTAGAATATTGTGTTCAATTCTGGTCTCTCTCCTATCGGAAGGATGTTGTGAAACTTGACAGGGTTCAGAAAAGATTTACAAAGATGTTGCCAGGTTTGGAAGATTTGAACTATAGGAAGAGGCTGAATAGGTTCCAGTTTCCCAGGAACGTCGGAGGCTGAGGGGGGACCTTACAGAGGTTTATAAAATCATGAGGATCATGGATAGGGTAAATAGACAAGGTTTTTTCTCTGGGGGAATCCAGAACTAGAGGGCATAGGTTTAGGGTGAGAGGGGAAAAATTTAAAATGGACCTAAGGGGCAACTTTTTCCACAGAGGGTGGTGCGTATATGGAATGAGTTGCCAGAGGAAGTGGTGGTGACTGGTACAATTACACTATTTAAAAGGCATCTGGATAGGTATATGAATAGGAAGGGTTTGGAGGGATATGTGCCAAGCGCTGGCAAATGTGACTAGATTAGTTAGGATATCTGGTTGGCAAGGGCAAGTTGAACCGAAGGCTCTGTTTCATGCTATACATCTCTATCACTCTAAATCTGATAATGTTGGGTCTCACAACACATATGCATATCAACTGTCCAAATCAAGATTAAACACATTGTCTTTGGAAGCAATAAGACATAAGAATTCTTTGGCCAGAGGAGAGGGTTAGCATCGAGTATCTGTCCCTCAGTGGTTGTGTAAATGGAATTCAACAAGTGACTGAAATGGGATATCTACGAGTCTGTAGAAGAAGTAGAAAGCAGATTCTTGGGAGGAAATTCTTCAGTCTTCTTCAGAAGATGAACTATATGATACTTTTGTTAGCTTAAGAAGACTGAGAAGAGAGGGACTGTGATCAATAGATCTCTGCTTCCCTGAACAATTTCTCCAATCGAAGATCAGTAAATTGTACTCAGCTATTACTGATCATATATCTTTTCTGCTATTTAGCTATGTATATTAGACATACTGATGCTTCTTAATAAACTGCTTTAAAATCATGAATAACTTCAACCTCATTAGTGTGCAATCTGTGATTCCAGGGCTAGAATTTAAAGTCAATGCACTATAAGTGCCTGGCTAGGGGTGCAGCTGTTTCTGGAATATGTGTCTTCAGCACTAAAGTTTGGTATGTAGGCCCATATCTTTGGCTGTATAAAGTACAGTCAGCCAGCTCTTGATATCATGTGGAGTGAAGAATTGGTTCAAAACTGCCTACTGTGATCTTGGAGAGCTCAGGAGGAAGCTGAGGTGAATTACCAATTGACACATCTATTCACAAATGATTACAGATGTTTCAAGACTTGTCTGATCTGCTGGACTTTGAGAACAAAAACTACCAGCAGGATTAGGCATTTCAGCCCCTTGAACCTGTTCTGTCATTTATTACAATCATGGCTGACCCATCTCAGCCTCAAATCCAATTACCCTGGCCCTATCTACAACTCTTTGATCTGTTATTAATTAAATATCAATTTCTCATTAAATTTATTCAGCATCGTGGCATCCACTGTGCTCTGGGATCATGAATGCTGCAGATTCACAAACCTTTGAGAGAAGGAATTCGCCTTCATCATCTCTATTTTAAATCTGCGACTCCTTAGCCAAAAACTATATGACTTCTTGTTCTTGATTTTCCCAATTGTTCCAATTTGTTTAATTAGTACTACTATTCATGACTTAACATGAATAATGAAAAAGTACTGTGGATGTTGGAAATCTAAAACAAACAGAGAACACTGAGGAAATGACAGCACCTGTGGAAAGAGAATCAGAGTTTTGAACCATGTGTGACTTTTCTTCAGAATGGAAGAGTGTTGGAAATTTTTCGTACACTTTTGACAAAGGCACAAGCCCAGTGCAACTCGAATTTCGTTAGAACATGCAGCAAGCCCAGGACAGAATATTGGCATGACAGCAAGATTATTTATTGAAATGACAAGCAACTGGAAGGTCAGGGTCATTCATCTGGACAAAGTGATGGTATTTTGCAAAACAGTCACCTAATTCTGTCATCGGCCCTGCCAATGAAAAGGAGACTGCACTGTGACCAGCAAATGCAATAGACCTGATGCAGACCAGATGAGCTTTTTGGTTGGGGATTGCTTAGCTCTGTCTAAGGCACACTGCATCAAATATATAACATGCATCTACTCCTGTACTGTAGCTTCACCTTATTTTGAGGTATGCCTGATGCTGCAGGTTCTCCAACACACTTCATTGAACTAAACTGATTGCCCAGTTTACAGCATAAAAGTGAAATACTGCAAAGGCTGGCAATTTTAAATTTAAAAAAATATGCTGGAAATACTGTACAGTTAAGGACCTGACACACAAACTCTTTCTCTCTCCACAAATGTTACCAGTTCTGAGTATTTCTAACATTTTCAGAGTTTATTTTGTTTCATTTACTGATTATCAATAGTGGAATGAAGGATTTACCATACCACGAGATTATAGATTGTGGTGAAAACAATTCAGGTAGATTCTTGTTGTCACTACTGAGAAACTTTACTCCAAGTTTATTTAATTCAATAAATTTAAATTACTCAGCTGTCAAGGTGGAATTTACACTCAAGTCTCTGGCAGTTTTGGCCGATAAGTTAACCTTAATGCTTCCTTATCACTGCAATTAATACTGTAGCAAGTAATTTCTTTTATCTTATGTTTAAGTCACTAATTTATTCTTCTAGTTTGGACACCACTGAAAGTTATGTGCCTTTGACGATCTCTAAACACAAAGCAGTATCATCCCCTGTCTGGGTGACATCTTCACTGCTTGGTATCTGCAAGTAGTTGTTGCGCTTTTTGGATGTAGTCTGCTTTGTCCAGGATGACCGTTATTCTGCCTTTGTCTGCTGGTAGTATGATTATGTTCTTATCGTTTCTTAGTGATTTTAGTGCTTCCCTCTCCTTGGTGTTGAGGTTATGTGTTTGTCTTTTCCTTGTTATCAGAGGTACGATACTTTGTCTCACTGTTTGTTGTGTCTCTTCTGTCAGTCCATTGTTCCTGAGTGCATCCTAGTGCTGCTTGGAAGTCTGCTGTCTTGGCGTCCCTGTGGTTGTAGTTGAGTCCCTTGGCCAGTATTCTTCTTGCCGTGTCTGTGAGCTGTCTGTGGGAGAGGTTTCTAACCCAGATGTGTATTGTGGTGTCCTCTCTGTTGTGTGTTAGTTTGGCCATTTTTTCTTTTAGTGCCGTTTTTCCAATAGGATAAACAACACACTGAGGAACCTACAAAAAAAACGGACAGATAACCAGGTTTCGCTTAGGCGGTTGGCACAGGATTCCCATTTCCTGGCTTGTCTTAGCGTCTCTCGCCCGTAGGTGGTTTCACAGGAGGCTCTCAAGCACTGAGGATGTCACCTAGACAGGGGACGAAACGTCTGCAACACAAATTCCCAGCTTGGCAAACAGAACCACAACAACGAGCACCCGAGCTACAAATCTTCTCACAAACTTTGAGTCTCATCCCCATTGAACAACCAAGCATTTGTGTTTCCAAACATAGGTTACTTCAACCAACAATGCCATTTCTGGAGCTTTTATTCATGTGTAAAGGCTATTTGGCCCAGGAGGCACACTACTTTTCAACTGATTTGGACCTTTCTGCATAGATTTTCACCATATCTGACATTAACTTGCACTTATATTGCACCATAAATGTAGCAAAACATGCTAAAATGCTTCACAGGCAAGAATAACAAGAAATGAACAAGAATTAGAATCAAGACAAAAAGCACTGAGGGATGTTCTAAGCAAAATAAAAATTTTCCAGCAGATGTTCTGGAAATATGTCTATGTCACCACCTGATACATTTTAATTTTAAGACCGAGACATTTGCATTTTCAACCAGAAGTGCTGAGTAGATCATCTGCCTCGGTCTCATCTATTGAGATCCTCAATATCATAGATGCCTGTCTTCAGACACTTTGATTATTCCATATGCTATCAAGAAATGACTGCTTTAATGTCAAGGGGTGTCACTCTCACCTTGTCTCTGGAGTTCAGCTCTTTTGTCCAAGCTTGGACCAAAGCTGTACAGAGGTTAGGAACTGAGTGGCCTTGGCAGAACCCAGCCAGAGTTATTGCCGATCAAGCGCTTCTTGATGGAACTGTGCCAATGACCCATTTCAATACTGCTGATGGGGTGGGACTTGGCATGGTTGAATTTGCTCTGCTTTTTATGCACAGAACATAACCTTGGTAATTTTTTCATAAATACCAGTTTGATGCTATTATCGTAACTGGGTTGATATATCTTACAGTCATGAAAGGAGCTTCATAAAAACAAGACTGTCTGCTTTCAGACCAAGGTCCACATTAAAACAGGATAAAAGTAATCAGCGCACTACATGAAGTAAGGTACAACCTTTTTTAGTCTTGAAGAGGCAGCGATCACTTAAATGGGATAAGGAAACATATTTTCTTTCAGAGAGTTTTGAATCTTTGGAATTCCTTTCCTCAAAAGCTCGTGGATGCAGAATCTTGAAATATTTTTAAGGCGGAGGAAGATAGATTAAGACGATTATCGAGGATATGCTGGAATGTCGAGTTGAGGTTAAAGTCAGATCAGCCATGATCCTATTGAATGGTAGAGCAGGCTGGAAGAGTCAAGTGGCCTACTCTTGTTTCTTGTTCATCTGTTCATAGATCGTTGAATGTGGGATTAGGACCTTAGGTTAAAATACTTTGCAATGTAAATGTAAATTATATTTACAATACCCATTGAACAACTATTTAAACTTCAAAAATCATCTTGAATTTCCATCCTAACACATAGTAATTTATGGAAGAAATTAAAATTTTACACTGAAATGACAAGCAATGATGGATGACTAGTTTACGATGTTCAAAGAAAATTTTCTCATCAAATTCAATCACTTTCCTTCAAAATTTCAGACAAATTATTGTCTACTTGGCATGTTACACATTTTCAGAAATGGAATCAGAAATATTGACATTATTCTTTCTGCCCACAGCAAACATCTTGGCAACTAACCAGAATGGAATTAACAAAAAGAATAAAGGATTTCTGCAGAATAGAATAATGGTTTGACCTAGATCCAAGAACATAACTGAGTAACAATTGATCTTATCTTGAAACACGAAGAAAATTAGAAAACAAAAGATCAAGTGTGAAAAATATCACTTTATCAAATTAAGGCAATTTTATAGACTCTAAACTACCAAACATATGAAAGGAAATGCGGTATATAGGTCACTTCAAGGTTTCAAGTAAAAAAGCTTGCTTCAACCCCCTGGCCTTTTTCTTCTCCACATATGGCTTGCATCAACAGGGTCCTTTGCCACTTTGGAAACACTGGCTTGCTGCACCCTATCGATCTCCTTTGAACCTACTGAATAATAAATTTCAGGGCAGCATAGCACAAGCCAGCTAAACCCCTTTAATTACATCGCCGCTGAAAGGAAATCATTGATCAATGGCATTATGGGAAATTAAACCACCCCCAAAACTGGATCAAAGTCAATGAAATAGCCTACAATCTATCCCCAATTGGGACACATGGTGGATTACTGATTATGGACACGCAGAAGCAGCTCACCATCATGCTATGCCTGCAGTCCTTTTGAAGCACTCGCAAGCAGGTGTCATGCTCTGAGCATGGTTTTTGATTACTCCAATTAAATTTAATACTATCAACAGACCCTCATATTGATCCCTCTTAAAACCCCTACTAAATGGAAAATTAAAAGCATTTCAAGAAGAATGAGGAGGAGGATTAGGGCAGTCATGCAGAGTTCAAACTCATATCAATTTTCTAAATAATGTATCCAGCTATCTTAGAAAGTGGTCCAAAATGTATAGGGATCTTATAAACCCTTTGACATAATTTGCTTATTTTATGTATCGACATAATTTGCTTGTGTTAATATGTTGACATAATTTGCACCCTTAATACTTTCTTCAAGTACTAGTATTTTTCACAAAAATGCAACATCACTTGGAGATCTGACAGGATAAGAAAGTACAATATTTATATTGTTTTGCTCTATTTGTTATATTGTTTTGGAAGGTGATATTAGATATCAGCTCAAATAAATAGTAAAATAAATCAATGCTTAATTTATAATAACACCTACACCTTTTACATTGGCATTTTTAACACAGAATCATAGAATCCCTATAGTGTGGAAGCAGGCCATTTGGCCCACTGAGTTGACACTGACCCGCTGAGGATGGGGGCAAGGGGGCAACCATAGCACCTGGAGGAAACCCTTGCAGCCACGGGAGAACGTGCAAACCCACACACTGACAATTGTCCAAGACTGGACTCGAACCCAGGCACCTGGCGTTATAAGGCCACAGTGCTAATCATTGAGCCACCATGCCACTCCATTTGGCACTGATAGCAAAAGTGCAAACAAAATAGGAAAAATATCCATTATCTTCGAAATTGCCAATACTATTGTAAACCAGTCTCAGCATTATTTGTGTATCTTTATGCACATTTACAGTCAGTTCAACATTTGGCACAAGACAACTGATTACATCTTTATTCGGAGATGCCGGTGTTGGACTGGGGTGTACAAAGTTAAAAATCACACAACACCAGATTATTTAGGGTGGAGTGAGTCAAAGCAATAGTTTCTGTACTAAGAAAAAACAAATCGACTTTACTCAAACTTGTCATGCAAATGCACCATGGAAAACAATTAAGAGCAACCTATATCTAATTTTAAAAATGCAGCTTGACAAATCTGATTCCATAAATTAGGTGCCAAACAGCAAGAGAAACTTTGATCATTTAGCTATGCAGTTTTGAAATTAAGCTTAAAATTGATGGTATGTTTGCAATTACATATATTGAATCTTCAACCCCACATGAATTCAGCCAGTAGAAATGCATGTATCCTATCCCATGCAACATCTTATTGCATGAATTAAACCACTAAATTAATTCATTTTTAAAAATCTTTTGGCAGAACAGTTAGTATGGAACGAGAATATAAGGAGTCCAGGAGAAAAACCCATTAGTGTACTGTGAAACATATTTAGCCCATGACATAGACAGATTACATATTTTGCTAGTAAGTAACACAAATTGTAGTGATAATTTCATAATACAATCCAGATATTTGTAATTAGATAATCAATGACTGGCTGCTATCACCTACTCTCTCCCCCATCCTCATCCCTACTATTCAATCCAATTCCCTCAGGTGGTTTTCGTTGCCCGAGTCCAAATGGTTGCAACCTGTTGTTCAGTTTGTCTGTAAAATCCAGCCTTCTGGCTCATTTATCCATGGATTAATACTTTAAGATGATTCCAATCTGCTGCTGTGTTCCTACACAAGAATCCTGCCCATCAGAGTGATGCTGCTAAAAGCAAAGAGGTTACTGTAAATAATTAATACACAAAAACTATTTCACTACCAGTGGTTTACCAAAATAGATATAAACAGGTACACTGAAACAAGAGTTTATTGGAAATTATGTCTGCTGTCTCTATAATTTTGAAAAGTTTTCTGCCTTTACATGTATCGTAAGAAAGCCAGATCATACGATCATACTATCCTCTTTCCTTAAATGAAAGAAGTACACTTTGTGAATATATTTAATGATTTTTTTTCAAAATTGTGGTGCAAATATGGACTCTCTCAGCTATATATTATTTCTTATTCTTAAAATTATTTAAAATAGTGCCAGATTGTGACGACAGTGGAAATATTCTATATAATAAACACTTGGCTTAATAAATATTTGACTTTCATTTTCAATTCAAGAAAGAGATAACAAGAAGTTAAGCCCAGAATACAATGTAGGTGGCCCAGTCTTTGAGCAAAAGCAGTTGAAAATTATGTTAAAGGAGATGCATTAACATTTGGGTGAGAACAGGACCGGCTACTTCGTAGCGAAGTATTCCAGAGAGAACCATGTTGACAGGATGGAGTAAAGGGAGCATGCTTGTGTGGAGAGCATCAAGTCAGGATAGTATAACAGAACTGTTTAAATCGATTAATATTTTTAATTTTTTAAATGACCTTTCACAATCATGGAGTATTTATGAGGAACTTCCTCCAGGATATTATATGAATGAAACATGGATGATCACTGTAGAAAGCACATGATGCATGCATTATGCACATTTTTGCTCTAAGCAGCAATAATGAAATGTTAGTTGGGTTTGGTGTGGCACCCTTAGCACTTTCGGCTTTTTAGGTTGCTAACAAATTAATTTCAAATATTACCTCAAGTGAAATTTAAGGAATGTTCATTTTTGTGGTTCATATTTCCTGCTACCTAATCATCTCTACTGAAATCTGTAGGACAACTCACAGCTACGAGATATGGGGCCCAAACTAGCTCAACTGTGGTTGGTCTAGTATCTTGTGTAGTTTTAGCAAAACTTCTCTACATTCTACTTGCTTTCCATATTATCAGCTGAATTTGGATGCTAGTTTTTTATAATTCTTGGGCGAGGACTCCCAAATCCTGCTGTTCTGTAGCTTTCTGCAGTCTTTCTCCATTTGAATAATATTTAGCTCTTCTGTTTTTCATGCCAAAGTACATAATTCCACATTTCCCCACATCATATTCCAACTACTACATTTTACCCAATCGCTTAACTTGTCCAAATCCTTTCGCAGATTCTTTGTGTCACCCTCACCACTTGCGTTCCAGGTATTTAGGTGTCATCTGAAACCTGGCTATAACACATTCACTTGTATAATAACTATAATAACATTCAAGTTGTTAACATATATCTAAATAACTGTAGTTCCAGCAGTGTTCCTTGAGGCATACCACTAGTTACAAGTTGCCATCCTGAGAATGCCCCCCATAGACCAACTCTCTGTCTTCTCTTAGCCAACACTCTATCCATGCTCAGATATTACAGGTTGCTTATCTTTATTTGCACATCCAAAAACCAAAAAGACCTAAAAGCTGAAGGACCTTTCAAAAGTAGACCAGAACAGAACCAAACAGACCTGTAGGCATTCCGGGTTCGGGCCCAATAGAAAAAAAAACTTTGCCTGACCCAAACAGACGTAAAACCATAGTTTTCTTTACTAAAAGCATGAACTCAGGTTTGTTCTTGACTGTTCAGGCCCTTCGGGAAAAAATTCACTTGGCCTAAATAGACCTATGGCAAGGTAGGTGCATTTGAAAACCAAAAATATCCTTTATCAGAAATACAGTTGTGTCTGAGTTTTCAGGTAAAGGATTCCTGATCTTACCTTATTCAGTAATCGAACATGTGGAACTTTGCCAAGCACCTTCTACAGGTCCAAATATATTACATCCACATCTTTCCCTTTATCGATCCTGCTTGTTATCTTCTCAAAGAATTCTAGTAAATTTGTCAGGTATTACTTCCCTGTCATGAAGCCATGCTAATTCTGCTTGATCAAAGCATGATATACAATATGATGCTCTGCTATTGCATATTTTATAATAGATGTTAACATTTTCCCAATGATAGTTATTGTATTTGTTTCCTCTCCATTTGCCCCTTGAATATTTAGTAGCATTGGAATGCTATTAGATGTAATGAAGGAGCTTAAACAGATAGAAAATTTAACACAGATCTGTTAAGTTGTATATATTTAGCTGCTAAGTTATAAGGAGAGTTGCTTTTCATTGTTTTAAAAGTCAGTAATTTGAAAAAAGTGAAAAGAATAATTTGCATACTAATGCATTTGCTTTTCACTATCTGTCAATTGGAAAAATCTCCATTCTTATTTAAAATCAGAACACAAAATGACATCACAACAGTACTTAAGATAGAGAGCTTGCCAATGTTGACCAAGAACTTTAGAAAAACTGAGAAAGATTAGATTAGATTCCCCTCCAGTGTGGAAATAGGCGCTTTTGCCCAACAAGTCCACACTGACCCTCCAAAGAGTAACCCACCCAGACCCATTTCCCTCTGACTAATGCACCTAACACTATGGGCAATTTAGCATGGTCAATCCACCTGACTTGCGCATCTTTTGGACTGTGAGGGGAAATCAGAGCACCCAGAGGAAACTTACGCAGACACGGTAAGAATGTGCAAACTCCACATAAACTTTTCACCTTATCTCCATTCTAAAAGGTCTTCCCTTTACTCTAAAGCTATGCCCTCAGGTCCTAGTCTCTGCTACCAATGGAAACAGCTTCCTAACATCTATTCTGTCCACCAGGCCATTCAGTATACTGTATGTTTCAATCAGATCCCTCCTCTCATCCTTCTAAACACCAGTAAGTATAAACCCAGAGTCCTCAAACATTCCTCATATGTTAATCTTTTCATTCCTGGAACCATTCTCGTGAACCTCCTCTCCAGGGCCAATACATCCTTCCTGGGATATGGGCTCCAAAACTGTACACAACACTCCAAATGTGGTCTGACCAGAGCCTTGTAGAGTCTCAGAAGTATATCCCTGCTTTTATAGTGAAGTCCTCTCAAAATAAATGCCATCATTGTATGTGCCTTCCTAACTACTGACTCGACTTGCAAGTTTACCTCGAGAGAATCCTGGACTAGAATTTCAAAGTCTCTTTGCACTTCAGACTTCTGAATTGTTTTCCCCATTTAGAAAGTATTCCATGGCTGTATTCTTCCTATCAAAGTGCATGACAACACGTTGTACTCCATTTGTCATTTCTCTGCCCACTCTTCTAACCTGTCCAACTTAAGTGATCTATAGTTTTTTTTACTGGATGTTATATTCTTCAGTTAAATCTTCCAAAACATTTTTTTCAAACTTAGAACTGAAGGCCTTATTTATCAAAGGCCTTCAGTACTTCTTCAAATATATGTGCTATTTCTTTTACCCCTTGGTATTAATAACATCACCTGTTATACTCTCAATTCTACAAAAATTGAGTGTTTATTTTTTTCAGCCTCTAAGTTAGTTATCAGTTCAGAAGTTATATGATACCTCAAGAATTATTTTCTCCTGGATGTGTAATTTTGTGTTCTATTTAGTTCAACTCTACTTCTGATGCTGCAGCTTCTTAATGTAATGAGCTATTTTATCTTCTTTGAAGATTTTCATTTTCAGGAATGGTGTTCACTTGGGCTTTGTTGCTCCTCTGGAAACTTTTTGCAGTTGGAATGGAGGATTCCTAACTTTAATGGAGGTAGTATGGAGGATTTCCCTTCTTTCATAACTGCAATAGAAAATTCCTGAAAAAAAAAAGCACAGTAATGCCAGAATCGCTCACTTTTTAAAGTTCCTAACTCTTCTCTGCTTTAAATAACTGGGTTTGGAATATCCAGCTCTCTGCTCCCCAAGTATTAGGGCTACTTCTGTTTGTCTTTCTAGCTGCGACTCGTGCAATCTGTATACAATACTGACAATGCCTTGGTCTGAGCTGCACTTTGTTATTTAACACTCACACCTTTTATGCCTGGATTACTGTGCCATTTAAAATTTTCCTTTTCCTGTCAGGAATTTTTAGTTTGACTCACTTGTAATCTCCAATGTCTGCTCACTGGCTGAACTCAGATTTGGACTGTTCCCAAGACCATCAGCATTTTATGATGTAGCTTCATTTTACCTTGGAGCTGTGGATTCCTTGTGTTCCAACACATCTTTTTTTAGATATACAATGTTTTAGGTGCTGTCCTTTGAAATATTCTTAGTGTTGAGCATTGCTATAAGCATTTTCAGTGGTGATGGCAGTAGTGGAGGAGATGGTTCACTGTCCTCAGCAATCATACTCAAACTTCCATATCCGCCACAGATTCACCTGCACCTCCACCCACATCATCTACTGCATCCGCTGCAGCCGGTGTGGCCTCCTCTATATTGGGGAGACAGGCCGCCTACTTGCGGAGCGATTCAGGGAGCACCTCTGGGCCACCCGGACGAACCAACCCAACCAACCTGTGGCACAGCATTTCAACTCCCCCTCCCACTCCACCGAGGATATGCAGGTCATTGGACTCATCCACCGCCAAACCACAACAACCCGACGGTCGGAGGAGGAGCGTCTTATCTTCCGACTGGGAACCCTCCAACCGCAGGGGATGAACTTGGACTTCACCAGTTTCTTCATCCCCCCTCCCCCCACCTTGTCTCAGCCGGATCCTTCCAGCCCGGCACCGCCTTCCTGACCTGCAGTCTTCTTCTTGACCTCTCCGCCTCCACCCTACTCCGACCTATCACCCTCACCTTGACCTCTTTCCACCTATCACATTTCCAACTCCCCTCCTCCAAGTCCCTCCTCCCTACCTTTTATCTTCTCCTGCTGAACACTCTCTGCTCATTCCTGAAGAAGGGCCTGTGCCCGAAACGTCGAATCTCCTGTTCCCTGGATGCTGCCTGACCTGCTGTGCTGTTCCAGCAATAAAGTTTCAACTCAGCAATCAGCAGTACTTGTTCTATCTGTTTTCTTTGAAGTGCACTAGCATGCTTTTCTCATTGGAATGGTGCTATTAAATTCATTGTCCAAATCCCATGCTGATCATAATGTAATGTGTGCTGCAATCTGTACCTTCTATGTGTGTGAGTTCTCCATGTAGTTTACTGTGTGCAGTGGTAACCACCTTCTGGTCTAACAAGAAGGGCTTTGGAAAGAAAAGGTAGCTTTTGAGTTCTTGCAACTATTTAAAATTCTTAGGAATAGGCTCTACATTATTACAAAGATGGTCCTACTTTAACTCTTTCAACAAGTTGTCATGATATCATCACAGTGGATGATTTTTATTGCACTTAATCAAGTATTAATTCTTTCAGACCCATATACAGAGGAACCTTGATTATCTGGCATTCAATTATCCGAATTTCGAATTATCCGAACAAGATCGCAAAGTCCTGATGCTTGGGTAAACTGTGTTATCTGGCATTCAATTATGCGAACGAAATATTTCCCACCCATGTCCTTCGGATAATCGAGGTTCCTATGTACAAAAAAAAGGACACATATTCTAATAACCTTCTCGAGTGAACTGGAAAACAATACATAGATAACATGCTGCTTGATCTTTCAGATTTCTCTGAAGTGATGAACTTTGGTAATCAGAAAACAGGTCATGGTACAAATTTGAATCAAATGCTTAAGATTATTCAGAACCCTCTTTCATATAGCTTTGAATTCACAGTTTGTATATAAAGGGCATGTTGACATTTTGTAATTTCTCCAAGTTATAATTATGACATGTTTCAACTTTATAATCGATCGGTTGAGGTACTGTGTAAAAACTTCAGCAGTCAGGTTTTTTTCAAATGCATCCAAAGAATGTTCTTTTTATACAGTGAAACCAACTACCTTTCTATTTGCTACCATAAAAACATAAATAAAATTTCATACATTTCAAAAGATTTGAAAACTTTTCAAAACATTTCGAACTTGCAATATTAAAGAATTGTCTAAACCTCATCATTCCAACACTCAAAATAAGGAATAAATGTTCTGCATTTTGGTTCAGAATTGCTCATTTTTAACAACTGAGTTTATTCAAGAATTTTTCACAAATATCATTGGAGGAGTTGGACACAACAGTGCTATTATGCATAAAGTATTTCAAGTTCAAAGAAGAAAAATTACACCGAAGTGTACAGGAGAAAAAATTTATTACGTGTCATTGTTGCATGTTGTGGAAATTTTGAGAACATGATGTTTAACATGGGTAAGCATTATCAACTCATAGCAAAATAGCTTAAAATCTAAGAACATGCAAAGAAATGCACAATCTGGCACATCAGACTTTGAGAAGGTAATCAAACCAACAAAAAGGAAAAAGCAGGCACTGGAGATGGCAAGATCAGCTCTTTTGATAGGTCCTACAAAAAACAATGATATACTGAACATTTAATTCTTTTAAACAGTATCAACTTGAGGGATAAATGGCAGTCCAGACACAGGGGAGAATACCCCTTCTCTTCTTTGATTCATGTCATGGGACTTTATATAAACAGATGAATAAGGAACAGAAGTAAGCCAATTGCCTTCTTGAGCCTGCTTAACCATTTAGTGAGATTAGGGCAAAACTGGCTGCTTTTTCAAAATCTCACAATCCTCAGAAAGGATAAAATTCTTGAGCTTTTATAAATGCTCTGCAATAACCTCCTTAATGACCAATTCCAGCACAACAGATGTCACGCTAACTGACCTATAGTTAGACTTTTTAAGTACACCTTAAAGGCAAACAGGGCCTTAGAATACTTCACGCGAAAGACAATAGCTATGACTGTGTTGCATTAAGTTAGTATTTCAGGCAGCGTCAAGCTGAATTGTGCGCTCAAGTGTCTAAAGTGATGAACCCACAACATTTCGACTCAGAAGTGAAAGTTTAACCAAAAAGCCAAGTCTGTTGTGTCCAAGACAAGCATTAGTGTTGTTGGGAATGAATATATTTGAAGTTATGGGACATTTATTGGATTGAAATAGATTTACCAAATGGTTTTATCGAGGTGTAATATCAACAGCCCCTTGCTGTTTCTGGAGAAATCAGATGATTTTGGAGAAAAGGAAGCAAATCTTTCAAGGAGATAAAAAGATTGAGCTTATGGTACTTACTTCCTGGAAGTCCTGTCTACGAAAATAGATAAGAGGCTTCTTGCTCCTCAGCAACCCTTTCTGGATTTAGCTTTCTGTTTTACAGACCTAAGATTAGTAAGGTGCAACTCTTCTTTTCTTCATAGAACTTCCTGGTAATCTGATAAAATTACCAATATTTCTGACTGTCTGAAATTTGAAAGGTTGGATTGTGACCCTTGCAAAGACTTGGATCAAGGTTGATTGCAATCAGTTCTGAAGTTCTTCCAGCAGTCTATGCTTCTCAGCCATTAGTTATAGACAGGAACCCAGTGGACCATGAGAGGTCATTACATTCAATCTTTTGTTTTCAGACAATGCTCAACGAGGATGTCTTTTTGCCCATTTTACAAAAACATTACCTCTGCAGAGACATTGTCTTTTTGTTTGTGAGACTTTGTCTATATTTGGGGTTAAAGAGATTTAGCTTTCATTTCACATTATAGCTTAAATGTTACCTATTGTTTCCAACTTGTTTTAAGAAATTTTTTTGCAATCAATAGATGACTTCTGAATTCATTAAATAAATCTGGTGAAAATCTCATTTATTCTGGATAGTAGCACACAAAGAAGCAAATGGCCATTTTGGTGATTAAATCAACATATTTAGACGAACAGCGAGTCTGGTGGAGTGAGACTTGATTATCAGCAAATTCTTCCCATTACAATCATTACAGACTAATAAGATAATCAGTTAAAGTGAGACAGAATGGATTCTTATGAGAATTATCAAGTTGTGGATGGTGATTTTAAAAAGTGCAGATATTTTGTAATATCCTGTAATGATCTTTTAAAACAAATGTATTCCTCGATTTTGAGCATTACATTTATTGCCAGTGCTAAGTTGGCTTTCCTTGAGAAAAACATGAGAAATATTATTGTGAATAAAAAGAAAACTTACAAAAAACAATGATATACTGAACATTTAATTTTTTTAAACAGTATCAACTTGAGGGATAAATGGCAGTCCAGACACAGGGGAGAATACCCCTTCTCTTCTTTGATTCATGTCATGGGACTTTATATAAACAGATGAATAAGGAACAGAAGTAAGCCAATTGCCTTCTTGAGCCTGCTTAACCATTTAGTGAGATTAGGGCAAAACTGGCTGCTTTTTCAAAATCTCACAATCCTCAGAAAGGATAAAATTCTTGAGCTTTTATAAATGCTCTGCAATAACCTCCTTAATGACCAATTCCAGCACAACAGATGTCACGCTAACTGACCTATAGTTAGACTTTTTAAGTACACCTTAAAGGCAAACAGGGCCTTAGAATACTTCACGCGAAAGACAATAGCTATGACTGTGTTGCATTAAGTTAGTATTTCAGGCAGCGTCAAGCTGAATTGTGCGCTCAAGTGTCTAAAGTGATGAACCCACAACATTTCGACTCAGAAGTGAAAGTTTAACCAAAAAGCCAAGTCTGTTGTGTCCAAGACAAGCATTAGTGTTGTTGGGAATGAATATATTTGAAGTTATGGGACATTTATTGGATTGAAATGGATTTACCAAATGGTTTTATCGAGGTGTAATATCAACAGCCCCTTGCTGTTTCTGGAGAAATCAGATGATTTTGGAGAAAAGGAAGCAAATCTTTCAAGGAGATAAAAAGATTGAGCTTATGGTACTTACTTCCTGGAAGTCCTGTCTACGAAAATAGACAAGAGGCTTCTTGCTCCTCAGCAACCCTTTCTGGATTTAGCTTTCTGTTTTACAGACCTAAGATTAGTAAGGTGCAACTCTTCTTTTCTTCATAGAACTTCCTGGTAATCTGATAAAATTACCAATATTTCTGACTGTCTGAAATTTGAAAGGTTGGATTGTGACCCTTGCAAAGACTTGGATCAAGGTTGATTGCAATCAGTTCTGAAGTTCTTCCAGCAGTCTATGCTTCTCAGCCATTAGTTATAGACAGGAACCCAGTGGACCATGAGAGGTCATTACATTCAATCTTTTGTTTTCAGACAATGCTCAACGAGGATGTCTTTTTGCCCATTTTACAAAAACATTACCTCTGCAGAGACATTGTCTTTTTGTTTGTGAGACTTTGTCTATATTTGGGGTTAAAGAGATTTAGCTTTCATTTCACATTATAGCTTAAATGTTACCTATTGTTTCCAACTTGTTTTAAGAAATTTTTTTGCAATCAATAGATGACTTCTGAATTCATTAAATAAATCTGGTGAAAATCTCATTTATTCTGGATAGTAGCACACAAAGAAGCAAATGGCCATTTTGGTGATTAAATCAACATATTTAGACGAACAGCGAGTCTGGTGGAGTGAGACTTGATTATCAGCAAATTCTTCCCATTACAATCATTACAGACTAATAAGATAATCAGTTAAAGTGAGACAGAATGGATTCTTATGAGAATTATCAAGTTGTGGATGGTGATTTTAAAAAGTGCAGATATTTTGTAATATCCTGTAATGATCTTTTAAAACAAATGTATTCCTCGATTTTGAGCATTACATTTATTGCCAGTGCTAAGTTGGCCTTCCTTGAGAAAAACATGAGAAATATTATTGTGAATAAAAAGAAAACTTCAGCCAAATAACTTGAAGACAAAATCTTGCTAGGTTACACCCAAGGATTCAGAGGAGATGAAGGAGAAAATTACAAAGATGGTCAAAATTATATTTCAAGTTTCTAAACAAGCATTGATGCCTACTCAATACTGGAAGTTGGCCAATGTCATTAACATTTTAAAAAAAGCAAGATACAGCTAATGCAGATAAACAATGTTCCTTTGAGCCATAAGTTACCAATCAGAAGTTATGCCTTTTAAAATGCTGAATATGTTGCTGTCAAAACATGTTTAAAGATACAGTGCAATTAAATTAATAGGCTGTACAAAGCAAACAATGATTACAACGTACATCAGTTAGAAGTCAGTTAATTTAACAACTGTGATGCAGAAAATCTGAGGAGGCTAATGTGGACACACTCCAAACATGGGCATAGGGATAACTATGAGCAATTAACCCATACATCCATTGGCTGCAGAACCTGTCACCTACAAATATTGTGTTGCTTTTTCATTTCAATACTCTCTCGTGTCCAACCTCCTGTCAACGTACCAATTTATTGGCTAGACACATCATCAGAGAGCTAACATAATAAGCAGGTAACATCACTAAAAACTAGTCAACATCTCTTTATAGGAGTTACATTCTGGCTGGAAAACGTAGGGGGTGATGGATTCTCAGGGGAACATAGCACGAACAGCCAGGTTTCTGGTATTGAGACTGGCTCTAATGCAACGAGAGGTACGTCGGGTTCCAAGTGATCAATTGTGTCAGAGGATTCTCTAGTCCGAGGTATAGTTTCTGTGGTCAGCAGTGAAAAATTAGAATGGTTGGTTGCTTCCTTGGTGCCAGAATCAAGGATGTCTCAGACAGGGTGCAGAATGTTCCCAAGGGGGAGACGGGCCAGCAAGAAGTAATTGTCCATATTGGAACCAATGATATAGGAAGGGAAAAGGAAGAGATTCTGAAGGGAGATTACAGCGAGTTAGGCAGGAATTTAAAAAGGAAGTCCTCGTGAATAGTAATATCTGGATTACTTCTGGTACTATGAGCTCGTGAGGGCAGGAATAGGAAGATAGAGCAGATTAATGCATGGCTGAGAAGCTGGTGTACGGGAGAAGGATTCACATTTTTGGATCAATGGAATCTTTTTTGGGGTAGAAGTGACCTGTACAAGAAGGACAGATTGCACCTAAATTGGAAGGGGACCAGTATACTGGCAGGGAGATTTGCTGCAGCTGCTCGGGAGGATTTAAACCAGTAAGATGGGGGGGGTAGGTGGGGTGGGACCCAGGGAGATAATGAGGAAAGAAGTCAATGTGAGACTGGTACAGTTGAGAACAGAAGCAAGTCAAACAGTGAGGGCAGTCAGGAACAAGGTAAGACTAACAAATTAAACTGCATTTATTTCAATGCAAGAGTCCTAACAGGGAAGGCAGATGAACTCAGGGCATGGTTAGGAACATGGGACTGGGATATCATAGCAATTACAGAAACATGGCTCAGGGATGGACAGGACTGGCAGCTCTATGTTCCAGGATACAAATGCTACAGGAAGGATAGAAAGGGAGGCAAGAGAGGAGTGGGAGTGACATTTTTGATAAGGGATAGCATTACAGTTGTGCTGAGAGAGGATATTCCTGGAAATACATCCAGGGAAGTTATTTGGGTGGAACTGAGAAATAAGAAAAGGATGATCACCTTATTGGATTGTATTATAGTCAGAGGGAAATTGAGAAACAAACTTGTAAGGAGATCTCAGCTACCTGTAAAAGTAATAGGGTGGTTTTGGTAAGGGATTTTAACTTTCCAAACATTGACTGCGACTGCCATAGTATTAAGTGTTTAGATGGAGAAGAATTTGTTAAGTGCGTACAAGACAATTTTCTGATTCAGTATGTGGATGTACCTACTAGAGAAGGTGCAAAACCTGACCTACTCTTGGGAAATAAGGCAGGGCAGGTGACTGAGGTGTCATTGGGGGAGCATTTTGGGGCCAGCGATCATAATTCTTTTAGTTTTAAAATAGTGATGGAAAAGGATAGAACAGATCTAAAAGTTGAAGTTCTAAACTGGAGGAAGGCTAATTTTGACGATATTAGGCAAGAACCTTCAAAAGCTGATTGGGGGCAGATGTTTGCAGGTAAAGGGACAGCTAGAAAATGGGAAGCCTTTAGGAATGAAATAAGGAGAATCCAGAGAAAGTATATTCCTGTCAGGGTAAAAGGAAAGGCTGGTAGATATAGGGAATGCTGGATGACTAAAGAAATTGAGGGTTTAGTTAAGAAAACGTAGCAAGCTTATGTAAGGTATAGACAGGATAGATCGACTGAATCCTTAGAAGAGTATAAAGGCAGGAGGAGTATACTCAGGAGGGCAAAAAGGGGACACGAGATAGCTTTGGCAAACAGAATTAAGGAGAATCCAAAGGGTTTTTACAAATACATTAAGGACAAAAGGGTAACTAGGGAGAGAATAGGGCCCCTCAAAGATCAGCAAGGCAGGCTTTGTGTGGAATCGCAGAAAATGGGAGAGATACTAAACAAGTATTTTGCTTCAGTACTTACTGTGGAAAAGGATATGGAAGATATAGAATGTAGGGAAATAGATGGTGACACCTTGCAAAATGTCCATATTACGGAGAAGGAAGTCTGGATGTCTTGAACGCATAAACGTGGATAAATCCCCAGGACCTGATCAGGTGTACCCTCGAACTCGGCGGGAAGCGAGAGAAGTGATTGTTGGGCCTCTTGCTGAGATATTTGTATCATCGATAGTCATAGGTGAGGTGCCGGAAGACTGGAGGTTGGCTAACATGGTGCCACTATTTAAGAAGGGTGGTAAAGACAAACCAGAGAACTATAGACTAGTGAGCCTGACCTTGGTGGTAGGCAAGTTGTTGGAGGGAATCCTGAGGGACAGGATGTACATGTATTTGGAAAGGCAAGGACTGATTAGGGATAGTCAAAATGGCTTTATGCATGGGAAATCATATCTCACAAACTTGATTGAGTTTTTTGAAGAAGTAACAAAGAGGATTGATGAGGGCAGAGCGGTAGATGTGATCTATATGGAGTTTAGTAAGGCGTTCGACAAGGTTCCCCATGGAAGACTGGTTAGCAAGGTTAGATCTCTCAGAATACAGGGAGAACTAGTCATTTGGATACAGAACTGGCTCAAAGGTAGGAGGGTTGTTTTTCAGACTGGAGGCCTGTGACCAGTGGAGTGCCACAAGGGTCGGTGCTGGGTTCTCCACTTTTTGTCATTTACTTAAATGATTTGGATGCGAGCATAAGAGGTACGGTTAGTAAGTTTGCAGATGACACCAAAATTGGAGGTGTTGTGGACAGCGAAGAGGGTTACCTCAGATTACAACAGGATCTTGACCAGATGGGCCAATGGGCTGAGAAGTGGCAGATGGAGTTTAACTCAGATAAATGCGAGGTGCTGCATTTTAGGAAAGCAAATCTTATCTGGACTTATACACTTAATGGTAAGGTCCTAGGCACTGTTGCTGAACAAAGAAACCTTGGAGTGCAGGTTCATAGCTCCTTGAAAGTGGAGTCGCAGGTAGATAGGATAGTGAAGGCAGCATTTGGCATGCTTTCTTTTATTGGACAGAGTATTGAGTACAGGAGTTGGGAGGTCATGTTGCGGCTGTGCAGGACATTAGTTAGACCACTGTTGGAATATTGCGTGCAATTCTGGTCTCCTTCCTATCGGAAGGATGTTGTAAAACTTGAAAGGGTTCAGAAAAGATTTACAAGGATGTTGCCAACGTTGGAGGATTTGAGCTATACGGAGAGGCTGAACAGGCTGGGGCTGTTTTCCCTGTAGCGTCGGAGGCTGAGGGGCGACCTTATAGAGGTTTACAAAATTATGAGGGGCATGGATAAATGGACAAAGTTTTTTTCCCTGAGGTCGGCATGGATAAATGGACAAAGTTTTTTTCCCTGAGGTCGAGGAGTCCAGAACTAGGGGGCATAGGTTTAGGATGAGAGGGGAAAGATATAAAAGAGACTAAGGGGCAGCTTTTTCACACAGAGGGTGGTACGTGTATGGAATGAGCTGCCAGAGGAAGTGGTGGAAGCTGGTACAATTGCAACATTTAAAAGGCATTTGGATGGGTATGTGAATAGGGTTTGGAGAGATATAGGGCAGGTGCTGGCAGGTGGGACTAGATCGGGTTGGGATATGTGGTCGGCAAGGACAGGTTGGACGGAAGGATCTGTTTCCATGCTGTATATCTCTATGACTCTATGAAATAGATTCTTGAAATCATGGTCGAAGAGAATGACATAACATGGGAAAAAGGAGACTCCAGGATTTTCACATGTTAAATATGAGGTCTTTAAGCAAGATGTGGAAAGAAGAATAGCAACAGAGACATAAAGAAGCAGATTGGGAGGCAGATTTTGGATAAGTACAGAAGTAACAGGGTTGTTGCCATGGGTTACTTCAACTTCCCTAATAGTGATTGGAACTGCCTTAGTGCAAATAGTTTGGATGGAGCAGATTTTGTCAGGTGTGTCCAGGAAGGACTCCTGACTCAATATATAGATAGGCTGACTAGAAGGGAGGCCATATTGGATTTGGTGCTTAACAACGAACCAGGTCAGGTGTCAGCTCTTTCAGTGGGACAGCATTTCGCTGATAGTGATCACAACTGCCTGACCTTGACTACAGTCGTGCAGAGGGATGGGAACAGACTGTATGATAAAGTATTTAATTGGAGGAGGGGAATTACAATGCTATGAGGCAGGAACTGTGGAGCATAAATTGGGAACAGATATTCTCACGGAAAAGCATGACAGAAATGTGAAGGTTGTTTAGGGAGCACTTGCTGTGAGTGTTGGATAGGTTTGTCCAACTGAGGCAAGGAAGGAACCTTGGGTTACAAGAGATGTGGAACGTCTAGTCAAGAGGAAGAAGGAACTTACTTCAGGTTAAGGAAGCAAGGATCAGACAGGGCTGTATAGGATTACAAGATAGCCAGAAAGGAACTGAAGAACGGACTTAGGAGAGTTAGAAGGAGGCATGAAAAAGTCTTGACAGATAGATTAAGGAAAACCCCAAGGTGTTCTATACTTGTACAAGGAACAACAGAACCATCAGATTTAGGGTAGGCTGATCAGAGATAGTGGAGGGAACTCATGCCTGGAATCGGAGGTGGTAGGGGAAGTCCTTAATGAATACTTTGCTTTTGTATTCAGTACTGAGAGAGACTTTGTCATTTGTGAGGACAGCATTAACAGGCTGATATGCTCAAACAGGTTGATGTTAGGAAGGAGGATGTGCTGAAAATTTAGAAAAACATGAGGATAGTTAAGTCCCCTGGGCCAGACAGGATGTACCCAAGGTTGCTCCAGGAAGTGAGGGAAAAGATTGCTGCACCTTTGGTGATGATATTTGTTTCCTCACTGCCCACTGGAGTAGTGCCAGATGATTGGAGGGTGGCAAATGTTATTCCCTTGTTTAAGAAGGGGAATAGGGATAACCCTAGGAATTACAGACCAGTCAGCTTTACATCTGTGGTGGGCAAATTATTGGAGAGGATTCTGAGAGACAGAATTTATGATTATTTGGAAAAACAAAGTTTTATTTGAGATAGTCAGCATGGCTTTGAGAGGGGCAGGTTATGCCTCACAAGCCTTATTGAATTCTTTGAGGATATGACAAAACACATTGATGAAGGTAGTGCAGTGGATGTGGCATATACGGATTTTGGCAAGGCGTTTGATAAGGTTTCACATGGTCGGCTCATTCAGAAAATAAGGAGGCGTGGGGTACAGGAAACTTTAGCTGTCTAGATACAGAGTTGGCTGGCCCATAAAAGACAAAGGGTGGCAGTAGATTCAGCCTGGAGCTTAGTGACCAGTGGTATTCCATAGGAATCTGTTCAGGGACCTCTGTTCTTTGTGATTTTTATAAATGACTAGGATGAAGAAGTGGAAGGATGGGTTAATAAGTTTGCCGATTACACAAAGGTTGGTGGAGTTGTGCACAGTGTGGAGGGCTATTGTAGGTTGCAACGGGACATTGACAGGATGCAGAGCTGGGCTGAAAAGTGACAGATGGAGTTCAACTAGAAAAGTGTAAAGTGATTCATTTTGAAAGGTCAAATTTGAATACAGATTACAGGGTCCAAGGCAGGATTCTTGGCAGTGCGAAGGAAGAGAGGGTTCGGAGGGTCCACGCCTATAGATCCCTCAAAGTTGCCACCCAAGTTGTTCAGAGGGCATATGGTGTGTTGGCTTTTATCAGCAGGGGGATCGGATTTAAGAGCCATGAGGTTATGCTGCAGCTCGAAAGCCCTGGTTAGACCACACTTGGAACATTGTGTTCAATTCTGGTCACTTCATTATAGGAAGGATATGAAACCTTTTGAGAGGGTACAGAGGAGATTTACCAGGATGCTGCCTGGACTGGAGGGCATCTCTTATGTAAAAAGGTTGAGGGAGCTAAGGCTTTTCTCAAAGGAGCGAAGAAGGACAAGTAGAGACCTGATAGATGATGAGAGACATAGATAGAGTGGACAGCCAAAGACTTTTTCCCAGGGTGAAAATGGCTATCACCAGGGGGCATAACTTTAAGGCGATTGGAGAAAGGTTTCGAGGAGATGTCAGAGGTAGCTTCTTTACACGAAGAGTGATGGGCGTACGGAATGCACTGCCATCAGTGGTATTTGAGTCAGATGAATTAGGGACATTTAAGCAACTCTTGAATAGGCACAAGGAAGATAGTTAAATGAAGTGTATGCAGGTTAGCTTGATCTTAGATTAGGATAAAATGTTGGTACAACATCAAAGGCCGAAGGGCTTGTACTCTGCTGTATGTTCTATGTTCTAAGAAAAAATATCTAGTACTTGCAGAAGAGGGAAGAAGGTTCTGCCAATTCACATTCAAATGGCAGACAGAAAGTGAATGTCACAAGTCAGCCCTGAGCATCTGCATGCAGAACCACCATCACTCCAACGACCGTGTACAAGTTGTCATGGTCAGTGATTGCATCTTCAAATGCAATATCTTCCCAAGTGCACCACTGGCATCAGCCACACGTACTACACCCCACCACTCAACAGTCAACCATCTCTGTCCACCAAGTCAGTCTCCGAACAATCCTAAATTTAATTTCACCCATACATACATAGCACGGCTGCAAACCTGACACGCACATCTCTCAATTTTCACATATTTCCAGCCATTCAATTGTGACAGGCACATCACCAAACAGATTATACCACACTCACAAACACACTTCAGTTTCTGCATAGGTTTGGTTTCCTTGTTTGAGGAAGGACATAGTTGCACTGGAGGCAGTTCCGAGAAGGTTCACTATATTAATTCCAGAAATAAAAGGCTTGTCTTATGGAGAGTGACTGAATAGTTTAGGCTGATATTTAGCAGCGCAGGTAGATAAGGTCGTAAAAAAGCCTGCAGTACGCTTGCCTTCATTGGAAGGGGCATTGAGTATAAGGATAGATAAATTATGCTGCAGCTTTATAGAACTTTACTTCAGCCACACGTGGAATATTGCATCATTCTGGTTGCCATACTATGAGAAAGATGTGGCTGCTTTGGAGAGGGTACAAAAAAGGCTTGCAGGATGTTGCCTGGTATGGGGGATTTTGGTAAGGAAGCAATGTTGGATAGATTGGACTTGTTTTTACTGGAATGCAGGAGGTTCAGCGTGACCTGTTAGAAGTTTAGAAGATTACAAATGGCATAAACAAAGTGGAAAGTATGCACTTTAATATGATCGACACCAAACTTTAAAAATTTTGATTGAAATGGATGTTTTGCAGTTGAGGGTTGCAGTTACTGTTATCATACTCTAGTGATTTTCTTTCACTCACTGCCTGGTAGAAAAGTGCTGTCTCTATAACTGTCTCATCCCTTCCTGCTCACTGTACCTTTGGTGGCATGGTGTTTCAGTGGTTAGCACTGCTGCTTCACAGTGCTAGGGACCAGGTTCAATTCCACCCCCAGACGACTGTTGGCGTGGAGTGTGTACGCTCTCCCTGCGTCTGCGGGAGCTTCCTCCAGGTGCTCTGGTTTCCTCCTACACTACGGGCCATGTTAAATTGCCTGTAGTGTCCAGGGATGTGCAGGTCAGATGGACTAACCATCAGAAATGTGGGATTATGTGGATCAGGGAAGGTGGTGGGTCTGGTTGAGATGCTCTTCAAAGGGGCGGTGTGGACTTGATGGGCCAAATGGCCTGCTTCCAGGGATTCTATGATTCACATGATGGTGTGGCTTTGCAGAACGTCATAAATATTGACGGCAATTCTGCCAAAGATTGTAGACCTCCTCCAGAACAAACTAGACAGCAGAAGCAATGTTTCAGCATACCAGTGGACGGTTCTTACAAACTGCAGTACAATCATGAATCACACCATGTGTAGAAAGCCCATAACACTCAGTAGCCAAAAATCTGTTTGCTCTTGTGGGTACAATACAGTTGGCACAGCCACCAACAGTCTCACAAGTTGTGATACTGACGATTAGAATCTACTTTAATTTCAATATAGGGCACAGCTCATACATGTGGCATCCACAAAGAGATGTACTTACAGTTAATTACATCATTGAAAAGCCTGATATCCTAGCAATGTCAGGTATTGACTTCCACAGCTAGCTTTTGATAAGAGAGAATGAATATAGGACTCAGCAACGTTCCTTACATAATAGTTAATAACAAACGGTCATAAACATCATTTTCTGGCCCGGAAGGAAACATGAATAAAATTTCACTGCCAGGTCACCATCACAAATATTGGTAATGAGGTCCTTCCTCTACTTGGAGATTGTTATTCTGGCTGTAGTGTTGGTATATTTCACCGAGGATGTCTTTATTCATTCTGTCCTTGCCAGGGTTCAGATAGGACCATATGAAAACTTCTTTTCATTCTCCAACTTCCAACAGCTTGCCTTGCTCTGACTGAGCTCTTCTTTTTCCAAGTCATCATCTGTACCAAGAGGAATGCCTACTAATGCATCCATGTCTGCGAGCTACTGATTAGCACAGAAGCCTTGAAGCTAAAATTAAGACATCAACACCCACCACAACACTCCCCACAGAGCTTTGCAACTTGAAACAAGCAGTTGCAGAGTAATAGCAATAGCCAAAAGAATTTGTGCAGCAAGTGAACTACTGGACCACAAAGTGGAAGTGTTGTCTCTTTTCTATTGCTGAGCTGTATGAGATTCAGAAGACATGGCCTAGAGCACTGAACTCTAAAATAATACCTGTGATGATAAATCAGCATAGCATACCAATTGACATCAGGATTTGCCTGTCCTGTATATGTGCAACAGCTGCTCACTGCAAGCCTAAAACATAGAATGGAGACACAGTAGATGACATGTCTTGACTTGGTACCATACAGAAAATTACTACAGGAGATTCAGAGTCTGTAGTTATGGAAAGGACAAAACTGGATGGAGTGAAAATTTGTTCAACATTAAGCCATAGGAACAGAAGTAGGTCACTTAGCCTTGAAGTCTGCTCTGCCATTTAATGAGATTCTGGAAAGATCAAGAAGTTCAAAATTTTAATGAGATTATGCAACTGGAATGAGAAAAAGAGGCTGTACTTCAGGACAGTTCTACAACGTAGTTGAAAATGCAAAGCATTCTGCCTCAGGTCGTCATTCTGGGACAGTTCTGTTTTTGTGGTTGGTGTCAAAATTTTTGCAAAATATTATCAAAATTGGTGGCATTGCTCATTCTTTAGAACATTAAAGGAAACTATAAATACAGGTTGATAAGATGGGAAGTAGGCTGAAAAAGTGACAGATGGAAATCATCATCAGTAATTGTGATGTTATTTGGTAAAATAAGCGAAGTAATTACATAAGGACAAAAGAAATAGGAGCTGACATAGACAATGTTGTCCTTGCCACCTGCACTGCCTTTCAATAAGATCATGGCAGATATTTTACCTCAACTCCATCTTCTTGATCTGTCACAATGTTCCTTAATTTTCTCAATACCCTCATGAATATAGCTAACCACTAAGCATCCATACCTCTCTGAGATACAGAATACCAACGATTCCGAATGAGTGAAGAAAGTTCTCTTCATCTCATTCCTGAATGACCAATACCTTATTGCAAGACTCTGGCCCCTTCTTTCAGATTCTCCAGCTGGGGAAATGTTCACAACTTGTATGCTGTGAAGGTGCTAAAGAATTTTAAATGTTTCAATGTGACTTCCTCTCATTCTTCCAAACATCAGAGAATATAGGCCAAGGCCACTCAAACTCTCCTCATAAAAATTCTACGAACCAGTCGAGTGAACTTTCATTTTCAGAAAATCAGTGCTATGGAAGAGCAGAGTGTTTTGTGAGGGCACATTCGTAGGACTTTAAAGGTAACATACCTTTGGTTACTACTGCTAGAAAACTAGCTAATTAAATTCTAGATTTCATCACAGGATATTAGATTATAAAAGCCACGAGGCAGTGATGAACATACATGAAACTTTAATAAAATCTTGTTGGAGTATTGTCTGAAATATTGGGCTCTGCACTGTTGAAAAAATATTAAGGCTTTAGAAAGGACACAATGCAAAATCACAAGACTATTTTCTGGGATAATGCAAATCAACTAGTGCAATTTGTAGGTCAAAATGATAAAACTTTTCAAAATTATCAAACAATTGGACAACATAGATTGAAACATGTTTTTTTAATATGTGAAGGAGTCTGGAACAGTTGCAAAGATACATAACTAAATGCAATTAAAGATCCATACCAGAAGGCAGGACAAACCTCTTAAAACAGAGATGTGAACTTAAGGTACATGCTGACATCATTGCTGCTTCAGCCATGAAGATTAGATGTCAGATAGTAAATACAGTTAATAACCAATACAGAAGATTCAAAAGGGTGACAGAAATGCAAATAAGAGGAGACAAGAGGGATGATAAAAAAATTGGCAGCTAACTTATAAGGAAATCTCAAAGTTTTCTCCAGACACTTCAAGGGTAGTAAAAGGAAAATAGGAGTGATTAGGGACAAAAAGGAGATTTATACTTTGAAGAAAGCAGCATCACTGCATGCATTTTAAATAAATACATCTGTCTTTAACTGCAAAGTAGATGCTGCCCAGGACATGGCGACATGAGGAAATTCAGTCACCAGAAGGGTTTAAAATTGATAAGGCGATTGTATTGAATAAGCTATTGGTGTTTGAAGTTGATAAGGTACCAGGAACGAATTAGCTGGTTGTAAGGATTTTGAAGGAAGCGAGAGTGAAAATTACAGAGGCACTAGTAATTATCTTTCAATCTCACTTGGATTCCGGGATGGTACTAGAGGATTGGAGAATTGCAAACATCATGTACTTATTCAAAAAAGTTTGTAAAGACTGGCCCAGCAATTCCAGATCAGTCAGCTGGGCCAGTCTTCAGCGATGGAGAAGTTCTGGAAACAATTGTTAAGGATAAATTAATTGTCAAATGGAAAAATGTACATTGATTCAGCAGAGTCAGAATGGATTTGTTTAGGAAAAATCATGGCAAACTAACTTGGAGTATTTTAAGAGAGAGTTGATGAGGGGAAGGCTGTTGATGTGTTATAGAAGGACTTCCAAAAGGATTTCAACATAGTGCCATGCAATAGATTTGTGAAGAAAGTTAATGTCATAGAATAAAAGGGTCAGTGGCAAACAGAGTGGATAAGGAGAAACTGTTCCTGCTTGTAAACAGAGCGAGAACCTGAGGGCACAATTTTAACAGTTGTGGATACAATAGTTAATGAGTATTATTTGAATGGGAAGGAGGTTTGAAGCAAAGCAGCCAGGAGTCAATATTGACACTCTCATTTTCCTGATACATAAACAGTTTAGATCTTGCTCTGCAGGGGACAATTTCAAAACTTGCATATGACACAAAATTTAGGAGAACAGTAAAATACAAGGAGGACAATGTCGTATCTTGCACAAATGACATGGAAAAATGGTATAAGAAAGGAATAGCATTCTAAAAAGTGTACTGAAGCAGAAATACCTGAGTGTATATGCACACAAGTCATTAAAGGGAACAGGACAGATAGAGAAAGCTGTTAATAAATTATACAGTATTATAGGTTTTATAAGGAGGGACACAGACTTCATGAGTAGTGAGATTATGAGATACTCGTTAGACTTCAGCTGAAGTACAATGTACAATGTCCAACACAACACTAAAGGAAAGAAAGAGTGGAAAGCATTGGGAAGAGTGCAGAAAAGATTTCCAAGAACAGCTCTGGGAATGAAATACTTTATCCATGAATAAATATTCGAGAAGTTGGGACTGTTTTCCTTGGTGAAGAGAAGGTAAGAGGAGATTGGAAAGAAGTTTTCAAAATCATGTAGAGTTGAGACAGAGTGAAGAAGAAGAATCTGGTCCTGCTTGTAAACAGATTGAGAACCTGAAGGTACAGTTTTAAAATGTTTTGCAAAAGAAGAAATTGCAATCTGAGAAACAACTCTTTTCTACAGCAAGTAGTTCGGGTATGGATTGCAGTGCCTGGAAGTGTGGTGTAGCAGGTTCAACAGAGGCACTCAAGAAGCATTAGACGATTATCTAAGTGGAAACAATTTGTAGGATTACAGGGAAAACTCAGGAGTTTGGCACTAAGTTAAAAACTCAGGCAGCCAGTGCAGATACAATGAACTGGATAGTCTCCTGTACTGAAACAACTCTGTGATTTTGTAAATCCAGGGAAGAAAGCAGTTAATATGATTAGAACTATTTGCACATGTTGCAGGCAGATGATGCTTTAGACCGGTGGGCTGAACGGTCTGTCTCTTATTTTCTTTCAGCAATAAGCAAGGTTTGCATTTATATGCTGTTTTTCCCTACCTGAGGATGTCACAAGTTGCTGTACTTCACTTTAAGAGTGTCAGGCAGCACCAAGGAGCATGAGAGTTGACGATTCAGGCATAAGCCCTTCACCATGAGGCTTGCGTCCCAAGACAAAAGATGAGGCACGGGTGTTGGCTGGTTAGGATTTGGCGATGGATGACTTTAACACCCACTCCCACTCCACTAAGGACATGCAGGTCCTGGGCCTCCTCCATCGCCAAACCGTAACCACCCAATGCCTGGAGGAAAAAAACCTCATCTTCCAGCTTGGGACCCTCCAACTACATGGGATCAATGTGGATTTCACCAGTTTCCCCATTTCCCCTCCCTCCATCTGATCCCAGTTCCAAGTCTCCAACTCGGCACTACCCTCTGGAATAGTCCTAACTGTCCATCTTCCTAATTTCTCCACTGTCCTCTCTGACGTATCACATTCATCCCCACCTTCATCTACTTATCGCATTCCCAGCTACCTTCCCCGCAGCCTCATCCCCCTTTCCATTTATCTCAGCCCCCTTGGCCCACAAGCCTCATTCCTGACAAAGTGCTTATGCCCGAAACAGTGACTCTCCAGCTCCTCAGATGCTGCCTGACCTGCTGTGCTTTTCCACCAATTCTGATCTGCAGTCCTCACTTTCTCCTGGTACTTCAATTTAAGTACTTTTAAAGATTAGTGACTGTTATAATATTTTAAAACGTATGACTAATTTTGCCCACATTGGATAGCTTATTCTTGGTTCCTATAATGCAATGCAGTTTCATTTTTAACAGCTGCATTATCTTTGATTTTTTGATTCTAGCTTTTTAAAACCAGTCAATATTCTGTAAACTGTCCTTCTTATAGTGAAGCAGCAGCATGATTCAATAAGCTTTGGAAGACAGTCCTCTTTTACGAAAGTAACAAAAGAAAATAATTTGAAACATGATTTAGATTGTGTAGCTGAGGTACCCCACCAAGAAACAGCCTTCTGTGATCCCTTAAGAAAGTTTCAATGAAATCTTTATGAAGAGGTCTGAAACCTAACCAAAATAAAAATCATTATGTCAGCTTGGCCTGCTTATTATCTCTGATACCAGTCTCATCCTTTGGATGGCTCAGTTGCTTTTCACATCAAATGCCTATTTCCACCATACTGTTAATGCTTAGCAACTAGCAGTGGAAGTGTAAATAAAACTTCTGCAGGTGCAAAATTTCATTTCATTGGTCAAGAGCGTATGGGTTGCACAAAATTTCTCCATGCTGTTTTTTGTAAATATTCTAACCAGACGTAGAATTGGTTATGACAATTTTGACATGCAATAGTGTAAAACAGATAATAGCAAACTGTCAGTCACCGAAACATCCCTCCCAATTTTTATTTCAACATGAAAACAAAAATCAAGATAGATATTTTACTAGCTACAGATTCGCTATCTTCTCTACAGAGATTTCAAGAAATTATGGTATTAAAATATACATAAAACACTTCATGGAAGTACTTTCCCATATCTTTGAAAATGGTTTCACATAAATACTTGCATTATTACACAAAGATAAAATCTGTTCCACTAATTTTAATGTTTGCTAGATTTTAGCAGTATACTGTCTATAACTAACACCAACTGCTATCTCAGAAAACAGTATCTCCAGCCATAGAACTCTCAAACAATGATTACATGCTGTTCCAGTCCATTAAAGAAAGTAATTTAATCATTTTCTATTCTCTAGCAAAATCACATTCAGACAAATTTTATTGCCTTGCTATCTAAATAGTAAATAGTTATTATGGGCTCAAAATGAGTTTCTACTTGCCATGGGCAACTACTTTGCCTTTATTGTTGAGTTCTGTTATAGCAACAAGAAGTTAAAAGGGTTATAAAGGCACGATTAACATCATGTGACTGTCTTGACACGACTTAAAAGTGCTTAGTAATTGAAGGTTTTATTCAAAGTATATTAGCCCCATATAAAGGAGCAGTTAATGTACCGCTGTAGGCTTTATTTTGTTGCAGCCTACCATGATCACCTTCATACTACTGAACGATCTGAATATACTCACTTGAGAACACAGGCCATTTTTATTTCCTGTTATGGACTGGTTCCTTTGAATAAAATGTCAAGGAATAAAAAATGAAGTGCTCTAGGATAGGTGGGTGGGGAAATCATAAATCAATCAAGGAAAATACTTCAAATTATGAGTATTGGGAAAGAGAGTATGTGCCTCAGGATTTTTTTCCACTCTGCTTTCATTAGTTTTCTATGTAACTTATTTTACTTGTCTGTGAGAAATACTGTGCATATTTCAAACCATGACAAAATTTTACCTATGACACTATTTTAATCTTAAATGTTGATTATACAATTCAGCTGCATGTCCAAAATGAACTGGAAGTCTAAACATTTGATCAATCAACCATCTTAAACATATAATATAATAATTTACATAACAATGACGCAGCAATGCATCCACTCATTTTAAAAGAAATAAAATCTTAACACCAACCATACGCTGTTTCAGTCCAAGTGAAGCCCTCTCCCACAACTCTTTTGGGAATATGTTGAAGGAGGTCAAGCCACTTTCTGCCCTTGGAGAAAGTGAGGACTGCAGATGCTGGAGATCAGAGCTGAAAATGTGTTGCTGGAAAAGCACAGCAGGTCAGGCAGCATCCAAAGAGCAGGAGAATCGACGTTTCGGGCATGAGCCCTTCTTCAGGTAGGGCTGAAGAAGGGCTCATGCCCAAAACGTCGATTCTCCTGCTCCTTGGATGCTGCCTGACCTGCTGCGCTTTTCCAGCAACATATTTTCAGCCACTTTCTGCCCTTGTCAGGAACTGGAAATATAGAAAAAGGGAGCAAGAGTCGGCCATTCAGCCCATCAAGTCCGCTCCACCATTCATCATGATCAGGGCTGATCACCTATCTTAACACAATACTTCTGCTCTCACCCCATACCTGAACCCTTTTGTCTCTAGAAATCTACCTATTTCTTTCTTAAATTTATTGAACATCAAGGCCACCACATCCTTCGGTGGTAGAGAATTGCAGACGTTCACTCCCTTTAAGCAAAGAAATTTATGCTCACTTCAGCCTGAAATGGCCAACTGTGTATTCTAGACTTAATTTTTTTGTTGAGGCACTTTATTGCCTTCTGAGTCTCAATATTGAGTTCAAAAGCTCTGACTATGAATTCCAGCCTCCATTTTGTCTCCCTCCGACCTTCTGATACCGTCTTTGATCCCACTTACTCATCTCCCCACCTTTTATTCCAGTATAAAAACTACCACTTTTCTTTGTCTCTGTTCAGTTCTGAAGATGAGTTATACTAGATTTGAAAAGTTCACTCTCGTTCTCTCCCACAGATGTTGGTAGACCTACTCGTTTCTCCAGCAGGTTCTGTTTATTTCAGATTTCCAGCATCCACATTATTCTGTTTTTTGCTTAACATCCACCATACTGTGCCAACTCTTTAAAAAAAAAGCAGAATCAAAGAACATTTGATTATGTATTATAACATGTTTAAGGTTTCATGGTCAATTGGTGTATGGAACAATTCAGTATCACAATCAAGATCATGTTTTCACCCTTTCACACCATTTAGACCTTTCCCAATTTATTCCTGGCAGATTCAAGTCACCCAAAACAATACCTCGATATCAATTTCCCTACTTAGATCTGATATCTTTAACCGAATTTTAGCTTTATTCTCAGAGCTTATGGTGGATTTCTGGTGCACATCTGCTCTTATAAAATCCTTATTTTTCATAAACATTCCCAGTTCTTCAACACATTTTCTCTGCCTGCAGTTCATTTCAAGACTGGTGCTATGTTTACTTTAGGATATTCTCTTGGATTCACTGGCTAGTCCTGTCTTCTTCTTCTATTGTTAGATCTTCTTTGCCATTGTTCTATTTGCGAGTTGAAAATCTTCATAAGATGAGTCTACATGACACTGGGATTGGAGTTACCAAAAGATGTTTCAGTGATTTAATGGATGGAGAATGTTATCAAGGGGGAAAGGGGCCAGCAAGAGGTCATTGTCCACATTGGAACCAACGACATAGGAAGGGAAAAGGTTGAGGTTCTGAAGGGAGATTACAGAGAGTTAGGCAGGAATTTAAAAAGGAGATCCTTGAGAGTAGTAATATCTGGATTACTCCCGGTGCTACGAGCTCGTGAGGGCAGGAATAGGAAGATAGAGCAGATGAATGCATGACTGAGGAGCTGGTGTATGGGAGAAGGATTCACATTTTTGGATCATTGGAATCTCTTTTGGGTTAGAAGTGACCTGTACAAGAAGGACGGATTGCACCTAAATTGGAAGGGGACTAATATATTGGCAGGGAGATTTGCTAGAACTGCTTGGGAGGATTTAAACTAGTAAGGTGGGGGGCGGTGGAACCCAGGAAGATAGTGAGGAAAGAAATCAATCTGAGACTGGTACAGTTGAGAACAGAAGCGAGTCAAACAGTCAGTGCAGGCAGGAACAAGGTAAGACTATTAAATTAAACTGCATTTATTTCAATGTAAGGGGCCTAACAGGGAAGGCAGATGAACATGGTTAGGAACATGGGACTGGGATATCATAGCAATTACAGAAACATGGCTCAGGGATGGACAGGACCGCAGCTTTATGTTCCAGGATACAAATGCTACAGGAAGGATAGAAAGGGAGGCAAGAGAGGAGGGGGAGTGGCGTTTTTGATAAGGGATAGCATTACAGCTGAACTGAGGGAGGATATTCCTGGAAATACATCCAGGGAAGTTATTTGGGTGGAACTGAGAAATAAGAAAGGGATGACTACCCTATTAGGATTGTATTATAGACCTCCTAATAGTCAGTGGGATATTGAGAAACAACTTTGTAAGGGAATCTCAGCTATCTGTAAGAATAGGGTGGTTATGGTAGGGGATTTTAACTTTGGAAACACAGACGGGACATGCCATAATGTTAAGGGTTTAGATGCAGGGCAATTTGTTAAGTGTGTACAAGAAAATCTTCTGATTCAGTATGTCGATGTACCTACTAGAGAAGGTGCAAAACCTGACCTACTCTTGGGAAATAAGGCAGGGCAGGTGACTGAGGTGTCAGTGGGGGAGCACTTTGGGGCCAGCGATTATAATTCTATTAGATTTTAAATAGTGATGGAAAAGGATAGACCAGATCTAAAAGTTGAAGTTCTAAATTGGAGGAAGGCCAATTTTGACGGTATTAGGCAAGAACTTTCAAAAGCTGGTTGGGGGCAAATTTTCGCAGGTAAAGGAACGGCTGGAAAATGGGAAGTCTTCAGAAATGAGATAACGAGAATCCAGAGAAAGTACATTCCTGTCAGGGTGAAAGGAAAGGCTGGTAGGTACAGGGAATGCTGGATGACTAAAGAAATTGATGGTTTGGTTAAGAAAAAGAAGCAAGCATATGTAAGGTATAGACAGATTGACTGAATCCTTCGAAGAGTATAAAGGCAGTAGGAGTATACTCGCGAGGGAAATCAGGAGGGCAAAAAGGTGACATGAGATACCTTTGGCAAATAGAATTAAAGAGAATCCAAAGGGTTTTTACAAATACATTAAGGACAAAAAGGGTAACTAGGGAGAGAATAGGGCCCCTCAAAGATCAGCAAGGCGGGCTTTGAGTGGAGCCGCAGAAAATGGGGGAAGATACTAAATGAGTATTTTGCATCAGTTCTTACTGTGGAAAAGGATATGGAAGATATAGTTTTGGGAAATAGATTGTGACACCTTGCAAAATTTCCATATTACAGAGGAGGAAGTGCTGGATGTCTTGAAACACATAAATGTGGATAAATCCCCAGGACCTGATCAGGTGTACCCTAGAACTCTGTGGTAAGCTAGAGAAGTGATTGCTGGGTCTCTTGCTGAGTTATTTGTATCATCGATAGTCACAGGTGAGATGCCGGAAGACTGGAGGTTGGCTAACGTGGTGCCTCTGTTTAAGAAGGGTGGCAAGGACAAGCCAGGGAACTATAGGCCAGTGAACCGGACATTGGTGGTGGGCAGGTTGTTGGAGGGAATCCTGAGGGACAGGATGTACATGTATTTGGAAAGGCAAAGATTGATTAGGGATAGTCACCATGGCTTTGTGTGAGGGGAATCATGTCTCACAAACTTGATTGAGTTTTTTGAAGAAGTAACAAAAAGGATTGATGAGGGGAGAGCAGTAGATGTGATCTATATGGATTTCAGTAAGGCGTTTGACAAGGTTCCCCATGGGAGACTGGTGAGCATGGTTAGATCTCATGGAATACAGGGGGAGCTAGCCATTTGGGCACAGAACTGGCTCAAAGGTAGAAGACAGAGGGTGGTGGTGGAGGGTTGTTTTTCAGACTGGAGGCCTGTGACCAGTGGAGTGCCACAAGGATCGGTGCTGGGTCCACAACTTTTCGTCATTTACATAAATGATTTGGATGTGAGCAGAAGAGGTCCAATTAGTAAGTTTGCAGATGACGACCAAAATTGAGGGTGTAGTGGACAGTGAAGAAGATTATCTCAGATTACAACAGGATCTTGATCAGCTGGGCCAATGGGCTGAGAAGTGACAGATGGAGTTTAACCCAGATAAATGAGAGGTGCTGCATTTTGGGAAAGCAAATCTTAGCAAGACTTATACACTTAATGGTAAGGTCCTAAAGAGTGTTCCTGAACAAAGAGACCTTGGAGTGCAGGTTCATAGCTCCTTGAAAATGGAATTGCAGGTAGATAGGATAATGAAGAAGGCGTTTGATATGCTTTCTGTTATCGGTCAGAGTACTGAGTAGAGGAGTTGGGAGGTCATGTTGCAGCTGTACAGGACATTGGTTAGACCACTCTTGGAATATTGCGTGCAATTCTGGTCTCCTTCCTATCGGAAGGATGTTGTGAAACTTGAAAGGGTTCAGAAAAGATTTACAAGGGTGTTGCCAGCATTGGAGGATTTGAGCTATAGGGAGAGGCTGAACAGGCTGGGCTGTTTTTCCTGGTGTGTCAGAGGCTGAGGGGGTGACCTTATAGAAGTTTACAAAATTATAAGGGGCGTAGATAGGATAAATAAACAAAGTCTTTTCCTGGGGTCAGGGAGTCCAGAACTAGAGGGCATAGGTTTAAGGTGAGAAGGGAAAGATATAAAAGAGACCTAAGGGGCAACTTTTTCATGCAGAGGGTGGTACGTGTATGGGATGAGCTGCCAGAGGAAGTGGTGGCGGCTGGTACAATTGCAACATTTCAGAGGCATTTGGATGAGTACATGAATAGGAAGAGTTTGGAGGAATATGGGCTGGATGCTGGCAGTTGGGACTAGATTGGGTTGGGACTCTCCCACCCCAACTCAACTGTATTTCAGATGTGATTCTGAGCAGAGAAGGAACAAAAATGGACTTGAAAAACCAGCTATGAAAGACACTCTCTCTCCTTATGTTTTCACAGCACCTGGAGAGAAAACAATTTAGAAGAACATCCATTCATTGAGAATTCAAATACAGACAGTTCTTGGATATCATGCGTTCTGGCAGTGCAATTTGGCTATAATGTTGCTGAAGAATTAGAGAACAGTATTTTTGAGAATATCTACTTTTGTTCACAATAGCATGATTCCAGTGTCGTTTGGTTTGCATGCTTTGTTCTGTGCATGTGCAATGTCAGCTGCCGACAGAGTAACTTTCTGTGAGAGGTACTGTACAGAGAATAGCTTTCTTAAATGTTTTTTAAATGTACTGTGTTAAGTTTACTTTTGTTTCGCTGATAAAAGTCACTGGTCTGCTTCATGTGTTCTATTTTTGATATAATTTGCTTTCCTACTGCAGTTGGTGCAATTACAGCAAATAGTTACATATTGTAAACTTTAGCTTTGTAAGCTGCATTGTGGTTGTAATTCAACTTATTATTCTGGGGACTGTGTTCCCAAAACAGCAAGGCATATTTCAGCTACTCAGTGGCACAGGACAAGGGCAGTTGTTCAAAATGTTCTTTGGTCATTTCTCCATTTAGTGCTAAGCTTCCTTAAGATGTTGCTTCTGTTTGCCAACATTTTCTTTGATCTTTGAAGCCTAGAGTGCAAGTTAATATTGTGTCCTGTCTTAAAGATGCACGCCAGTCTTCTCACCAACTAACTTAGAGTCATAATGTCATACGGCATGGAAACAAGACCCTTCGGTCCAACTCATCCATGCCGACCAAGTTTTCCAAACTAAATTAAACCCACATGGACGCGTCTGGCCCATATCCCTCCAAACCTTTCCTGCTTGTGCACTTGCCCAAACTTCTTTTCAATGTGTAACTGTACCTAAATCTTCCACTTCTCTGGTAGTTCATCCCACACATGAACCACCCCGAGTGTGAAAAAGTTATCCCTCAGGTCCCTTTTAAATCTTTCTCCTCTCACCTTAAAAATGTACCCTCTAGTTTTGAACCCCCCCCCCCCCCCCCCTATGGAAAAGACCATTGGTATTCAACTTATCTATGCCCTTCATAAATTTTATAAATTTCTATGACGTCACCCCTCAACCTCCTACGTTTCACTGAAAAAAAGCCCAAGCCCATACAGCCTCTCCTTATAACCCAAATGCTCCACTCCCTGCAACATCTGGTTATTATTTTCTGAACCCTCTCCAATTTAATAATATCCTTCGTATAGCAGGGCAGCCAGAACTGTACACAGTACTCCAAAAGTAGTCTCACCAATGTACTGTACAACTTCAATATGACATCCTAACTCCTCTACTCAGAGACTTGGACATAGTAAGGACTGCAGATGCTAGAAGTCAGAGTCCATAAAATGTGGAGCTGGATGAGCTCAGGTCAGTCAGCATTGGAAAGCAGGAAAGTCGACCTGCTATGCTTTTCCAGCTCTACATTTTATCAACTGCTGTACTAAAAGGTCTGAGCAGTGAAGGCAAGCATGCTAAACACCTTCTTAGCTATCCTGTTTATCTATGATGTAACTTTCAAAGAACTATGTACCCATTTCCCTAGGTCTCTCTATTCAATAATATTACTGAGGGCCCTACCAGTAATTTTATAAGTCCTGCCCATGTTCATTTTACTAAAATGCAATCTCTCAGATTTATCCAAATTAAACTCCATCTGACACTCCTCAGCCCAGTGGCTCAATTTATCAAATATGATTCATCAACTGCTACTTTAACTTTAACTTTATGTTCCAATTTTCATTTTATTTTTGGTAAAAGTGAAAATGAATTACCATGCTATTTTACTTCCTGGTTTTCTGACTGACAGAATTTTTCAACTTAATTTGCTGACCACCCTGCTTGACCACTTCACCACTCTGGAGACTGAAGATGTGCTTATGAAGAAGCCAGATAAAAACAGACATCAGATAAAAAAGGAGAAACTGACACCACAGAGCATGCAACATATTTGTGGGCAGTTTTCTGCAAGGTCAAAGGTGAGCACCATTCCAGTACTGCTAACTGTTAAAGTTAAACCATTATATTTGTCTAGATGGAACTTTTTCTTTGCATAATGTTTGATATGAACACTGAATCGCCTCCTAACTTCTCCCTTTGTCCATAATATTTTTGCTACATTGTTATTATCTACCATATATTAAGCCCTCTCTTTTCATCTTAATTCCTTTGATGAAAAGAACTACAAGTATGTTTTCAGGATTGCACTTGAGATGATTAATTGTTTGGTATTTGTTTACTTAGCTAATGCATTGCCATGGTATCTATTTTCTATATTGAAAGATATTTCCCAAGATGCTTTGCCCACATCATCAACATGGAGGAAACTTCTGAATGTGGATAAATGGGGACTCATCACAGAAGTTGGTCATGACCCATCAGTCTTTGTTTAACTTGTGATTCCTTCTATTATGCTTCACTCAACTGTTCGTTACTCTCATAACCGGCATTAACATACCTCTGCAAATATTTATGAGTATTAAAGATTCCATGGCACAATTTCATGCAAAAGGAGAGCAGTTTCCAGGACCTTAGTCAATTTACATCAGAAAATAGATCCAAAAACAGAAATTGCTGGAAAAGCTCAGCAGATTTGGCAGCATCTGTGGAGAGAAATGAGAGCCTGAGGAAGGGTCACTCAACCTGAAACATTAACTCTGATTTCTCTCCGCAGATGCTGCCAGACCTGCTGAGCTTTTCCAGCAATTTCTGTATTTGTTTCTGATTTACAACACCTGCGGTCTTGTGGTTTTTATTCAGAAAATAAATCAACTGGTCATGATCATACTGATACTTGGTGGAGCTTGCTATGTGCAAATTATTGTTGCAAATTTGCTGCTCCCTTTCCTACATTACAATAGGGACTACATACCATAAGTATTTCATTGGATGTATGGTACTTTAGAACATCCACTGGTTGTGAAAGATGCAATATAAATGCAATTTTGTTTGTAGACATCTGTATCAATATCAGATATTATAAATGTGCCAGAACAAAGGGAATTAAATAATCAGCTATTCACAGGATCCTTATCTGTGAAGCAAATGATGAGTGTTTCCTAACAAATCTGTTTCAATCACATCGATAGATATTTTATTGTAGGAAATTAACACTTAACCAAATAGTTTTCATCAACACTGCTCAACAGAACAATGCTAAGGCTCTGTGGTTAAAGGAGTTACCAGAACTTTAAATCATCTTTTGCTTCAAAGAATTAACCAAAAGGCATATAACAACACTTAAGTTACATAAAGTGTATCAAAGATAGATGGCTAGCTAAAAGAATCCAATCATAGTGCATCATTGAAAAATTGCTTCAATTTTGTTCCAACTAGAATAAACAACCGATGTGAAGATTGGTAAATAAAACATAACAAATTTACTCAACAACCCCCACTTGAAGAAATTACCGAACAAGATCTAAATTTTTGTGACTTTTATCTTAATTAATGTAAATTAATCATAATTTAACAGGCAAAAAAAAAGTTATCCTGAATAATAAATTACATGTGGAATGGTTGATACAACAAATGTCATTCTCACAGATCTTACAGGCTATTCATCTTATTCATACATTGCCAATTTCTGCCACCCAGTTCTTCGAAGCTCAGATCTCTCCAGGCAGAATTCTAGCACCTGTTCTTCAAGAGTTCATTTGATTCTCAACAGGCACCTGCCTTTGTGTAAACAGGATTTTGCTCATATAATCTTCCTGACAATAGCTCAATTCTTTCTAGAACATTCTCAACTCCCATCGGTAATGGCACCGCAGACCTATCTTTGACTTCACATGGAATGGTCCATTCTGGGCAATCAATCATTCAGATGTGAAAGAAATAGCTGCAAGATCCTAAATGCTTTTTTTTGACCAGTCAAGACTCCAATTCACTGACTTGACTTGCTGACCACACCTTAACTCTAGATCTTTCCTCTCCTCTTTGTCTTTTAGTCCTGAAGTTTCAGCATTGTAACTTCATTCTTGTTGGGACTTCTCCAAGTCAAGGATTTCAAGGCCACATGGACAAGCTTATAGTATTGCCCAATAGTTATAACTGATCCATTACGAATTCTTACAAGTCATTTCCAAACATCATTTAAAAAACAATTACAGATTGCATGAACACTTCTTTTCTGACCATTATTGTTTCTGGGACAAAAGCTGTCACATAAAGATGATGTAAATTCATCAAGGTCTTTAATTTATGATGACTCAGATTCCTAGTTTTCTAGTTGCCTTTGTTGTATTTGTTTATTCAATTGTCAGATAAGTTCTAAGTCAAAGCAGTGCATTTTCACATGAACTGTTGCATCTTCTTCCAATTAGTCTCATTAAGAAGTACATTTTCCATGTTGATATTGGCTTTTACTATGTTTAGATAGTATGCTTGAGCCTAAAATTGGGTTTCATTGATTTGTAGTATTTAATTAGTTTTGTTGCTTCAAGCCAGTTATTTTCTGAGTACCTCACTCTGCATTTATCAATTTCTTTATGATCACATGCCCATTGGTCACAACCTCCAGTCTTCTTAGTGTCTTGACGCCTCCAGCTTTTTGATGCAGGAATGAAAAGGCCTTTCTTTCTATTCTTCAAAGCCACAGGTCCTCAATGGTGTCTCAAATATAACCATGCATTGTCCCATCCACAGTCCTTCATCAATCAATGGTGCTGACCTCTGACCCACTGCTACAGCACCGAGTCAGCGAATACACAATCTCTGACTTCCTAGATCTAGAGTTAAGCTTTAAAGCAACCATAACTTGCATCTATAATATACTTTTTATGGAGTGGGTTTTTAAACTTAGGAAAACAATGTATGGTACTTTACAGAATTCATGTTATCACATGAAATTTGATACTATTCCACCTGACGGGGTAGTACATCACGTGACCAAAAGCACAATAAATGAGCTTCGTTTTTAAGGAAAGTCTTAAGAAAAGTTAGAGAAATGAGAGGATATATCACAGTTAGTTTCGAAGCAGCTGAAAGATGGAAGTGATTGAAACTTCAGCTGTTTAAGAGGCTAGAATTGGCAGAGTGCAGATACCTCAGAGAGTTGTAGGTTGAGAAGACAGCCCAGAAATAATGTGGGATGAGACCATGGAGGGACTTGAAGCAAGAATAAGATTTTAATATTGAGGCATGGCTTATTCAAGAACCAATGTAGTTGAACATTGTGATAATGGATGAACCACGATGAGTACAGGTTCATGTATGGACAGAAAGGCTTTAAGTACCTTTATAATGATGGATAGTGGAAAATGGAAAACTACACAAGACTGCATAGGAATAGATATGTCTCAAGGTGACAAAGTTAACTTATTTATGTAAATCTGTTTTTTATTATTACTATGATAGCTGCATTCACTTTGGTTTTTTTGCAGAGATGCCAATGATTATATTAATAGAGTCTTATCTGACCCAGATCAAGCTGAACACAAAGTTCATCTCTTTCGGCTTCTGCTATTTTACTTGGTTTGCCGCGATATTGGTTGGTCATCCTTCTCAATTTCCCCATCAGTCACTTATTCCTTTTTAAGTACCAATTTGTTGAAGTTTCTTGCCACCACACTTTCCCATCTGGTCTCAGACACTTATTTCCTTCTTCATCAGTCATATCAACACAGTTCCATCCTCCCTCCACACACTACACCATACCATTTGAATTTCTTCTCTATTACTTTAGTCGATGATCCCAATGTCTCACTGACTGCTTGACATGATGCTTCTGACTCTTGTCCTTTCCATTCACTCCTCGCACCCATACCTCATCAATGTCCAGTTGTTATTGTCCTTTTCTTGATGTTTCCCAGGTTTCTGTATTATATAATAATGTCAATCTTGCAAATGTCTTACAGATCCTTCCTTTCAGTTTACTAATCTATTTCACAATGCTCCATTGCACCTCTTCCAGTTACTCCATAAGAGCTGATCTATTGCGTAGTTTCCATTTCCATACTTGATTTTCTGCCACCACTGATCCTAGCGCTTGAAACTTCTTATTTTCTCAAAGTATTCACTAATAATCTTCACTCTGATCCATTTCCTTGGACTCAAATCAAACTCAATTTCAGCACATACTTTGCATTAATCAATGCTGTTCAGTGGAACCTGTTGATTGACTTTTGGTGTCGCCATGATGACACATTTTAGTGCATTTGTTGTAGTGGCAAATAACATAAACACAATATCACAAGTTTGTACTTACTTTACAAACATCTACCACTATCCAGTGTGAAACTTTTCAGTTTTCCTCCTTTCTTATTATAGTATCTCTGAGCAACAATGTCAGTTTTATTCTTCAATCTTGTGACAATTTGATCAAAGATTGGAATACAGGTATGAAACTGACTCTCTGTATTGTGGTGAAGCTTCTAGTTTGTGCCCTGTAGTAGTGAACAATATTTTGACTTCATAAGACTGATGCCTGAGAATACTAACTCTCAGAATGAGACACAACTGTTCTCCCTCCAGAATGTGGTTGAATGTTCCTTACCGTCTACCATCAGATGCCTTGTGGAAATTACCTGTTATTCACAAGAATTACTTTCTTCTGCTGACTTGATGTTTATGCTGATGATAAAGCTGATCATTATGACAATTCCCCTTACCACACAATGTTGTTGGCTTTTGCATCTTTTAAGGCTGATATTTCCATCCATGGTATACACAAATTTAGCAGACAACCAATAAATAAATCAGTAATCAAATAAGTAAAGCACACATAGTCAACAAACAAAACGTGCACAAATTGCTTTTAGCTTGAATATTTTACCAATTAGCGTATATAAAGTACAAATGTATATGTCATGTGAATAAGTATTGAGATTGTATGGCCAACAATTGTTTCCATTACTCATTTTCATGTACTATTCAAAAATGCAATTAGCCTCATCAGGATTCATCACATGTGGCTAACATATTGGACAACATTGGCATAAATGACTGGATGTATAAATTTTTTATTTTGTTTTGCTTTCCACTCAAGGTTCCAAAGGCTCTCGAGATGCAAAATGTTTTTTTCCAGCGCAATCCATACTTGAAACCAAGGCTTCTAATGTTACTTCTACATTAAAATATACATCTAATACATTTGCTGGCACATTATGCTCTTCTAAATCAGTCCCCTTCACAACTGCTAATACAAAAACTGAATAGATATTACTGGAACTGAGTATTTGTAACTCTTTATCCAGATTGATGCTGAATTAATTCCTCAGTTGCAGAAATCATTGTACTCGGCTTTCCAAAGATATGTAATTCAAAATTTTAATAGTCCTGACATGGGGCTCAGAGTAGACAAATTGAATAGTATCATCTAGCATTGTATTTCAAAATCATATTTCATTTACAATAGACTTGCTTTCACAATGACGGGAATACAATAAAGTTTTTGAAGAATATTGTGTTTGCATTACAATAGATTTCTTGACTAAGATAATTAATTTAAGACCTCACTGTATTTGTACAGAATGAATTTAGGTGGGAGGTACATTACAAAGTCTCTATTATTCCTGTGTCTTATTATACCTAAAATAATGCCATTGCACATGCCAATACAAACTTGCTGAGACCTCAGCAAGTAAATTAAAAGGTTTCCACCATTTGAGTAGGAACAAATCTTGTGAGACTCTTAAGGGTTATGATGAGGTAAATGGTGATGGATTATTTTCAATAGTTGACGTGAAGATAATAGAGCACATAAAAGACACCTGGGTGGCACGGTGGCTCAATGGTTAGCACTGATGCCTCTCATCGAAAGGATCGATCCCAGCCTTGGGTGATTGTCAGTGTCAAGTTTGCACATTCTCTCCATGTCTGCATGGCTTTCTGCTGGGTGCTCCATCTTCCTCTGACAGTCTAAAGATGTGCAGGAGAGTTGGACTGGCCGTAGTAAATTGTTTGTAGTGTCCAGGGATGCTCTTCAGAGAGTTGGAGGAGACTCAATGGCCCGAGTGACTTCTTGCCAACTCTGGAGATTCTGTGATACAGTATAAATAGAAATAAAGCAAGAGCTGGAAAAATGTCTTTAAAAAGAATTGAATTTGGAATTCTCTGGTACTAATCTTCACTGAAGTAGAATCTGTGAATGTAAAAATAAATTGCAAACATCACTTGTAAAGAACATGGTAAATGATCAAGAACATAGGATGGCATATTTGGAGAATAATGCCAGTACCGAGGTGGCAAATGGGCTTTGCATGTTTTGTAACAATGCATCATCTAGATGAGATTATTTTGATCTCATCCCACCTTTGATATGATCGGAAAGCCCAATTTGAAATCAGAGAAAACCAAATTCACTGCATCATTGCAAACCGTTGGGATTGGATGGTATATTGCTCTTCACTTCTGGGAATGCAAGCAGTTAAAATCTAAATGCCAGGAGTCTCAAGACTGTAGAATAAAACTATCAGTATTGCTCAGAGATGCCATAAGAATATGAAATGGGAAAAGCTGCACAAGTAAAATAGGCAAGTTTTTTTGTTATTTGATTTCAAGGATCACGGTTTCTGAAAAGGAGCATGCTCTAAAAACTTATGAGTACCTGTAAAAGTATTGTGGATAGAGAACAGACAGATTTTTAAATTCATCATGGGTTGAAGGGTTGTGGAGAGTGGACAGGGAAGTGGAGTTAAGGCCAAGATAATACTAGCCATGAATATACTAATGGAGGAACAGGCTTCAGGGGCTGATTTGCCTACTCCTGCACCTAATTCTTATGCTCTAATTGAGCATTACCTCATTGATATGTCTTATCAATATCCTAACAAATATCAAATAAAGATCCTGTCATTTTTCAACAAATAGAATTAACAATAATATTTCACAGGAAAATAAAGCTTCTAGTTACTGAGTTTCTCTGATGACCATGTTAAATAATTCAATTTTCACCTTTGTTTATAATGTGCATAAATAAATTTATCATTCTTGATGATTTACAGTTACTTCCATAACAGAATTTTACATTTTAATATCCTACAAACTCATTTCATTTGGAATCCATTTCAAAATGGCTCAATTTGATACTAATTTTAAGACATCATCTTACTCCACTGGAACCAAATTACTGTAACCCAGCATGTTACATCTACAATTTGGTGTAAAGCCCAGTTAAGACAAATCTACTGAGATACGAACTAAAATTGGCAGTTACATTGAAATAAATGGGGGATTAAATGGAAGAATGCAATATCATTCTTAAGGATATTGATGGTACAGTGTTGAAATACTAAGATTCATAGGAATGTTCAAGTACATCACTAAATTAGTTCAATATTTAGTACCAGCAAGTTAGGTTAACCCATATGCCTTGCAGGTGCAGAGTTCTGCAAGATTCTTTGTTGCAAGTATCAATAGAAATGTACATAAATCAAGAAAACTCTACATGCTTTGTATGTACACATGTTAACTATGGTTTACAGTCAGTGAGCACTTCATTGCAATACTTTATAGTGCACTAAATGCAGCAGCATGAAATAGTTTATCCAAAGGAAAATTTTTAATGATTGCCAAAATTAGATTTAAAAGATTATCACAGAAGTGTACGATTTCCAACATCCACTGTTTCAATGCATTAATCAGAAATCATAATAAATCCACATGCTTCTTTTGACAGCACATTAGTCAGAATAGTTTTGTGAGATGTTGACATTGACTAATGGGCTGCTAGTTAGAAGGGTCAATCATAAACTCATCAAATGCCTCATTTAATTTCTTAATTTGGACAAACACAATTTGTTTATGGGAATAATATCAGGTGTTCTTGAATGAATAATGAGTATGAAACCAAACTCCATTAATCAGTCCATGATTACAAATTAATTTGAGAGTATTTATTCTAATTTCTCTCATTTAGGTTAACAAAGAAACAAAAATGAATAGCCATATAGAAAACGATACTGTGAATCTTCATACCAGTTTTAAGGTCATAACTGTCTTGTGTTCATTGAACTAAATATCCTCACATCACAAACTTGATGGAAGAATAAAATAAATACATATGCCAAAGGAACACACTGATTAGTGTGGCACCCATAACAAAACACACATTAACTAGTTTTTCCACCTTATCATTGCAGAACTTTGCCTTATGCAAAATAGTCTATGGAAAAGCAGTCATTGCTGTTCCAAGTAATTCAGTGCTTTAAGGTCCATGAATGTTTTTAATTGAAGTTTTACATTTGCATTATCACAGCCATTATATTTGCAACCATTTCAATACCCAAGATCAATGCACTAAAAAACCCCTAATCATTTCTGATGACTGAAACAAAAAAATCAAACAATGGTCTCTGTCCTCATCTTTTATTTCACATCAATTAAAAAGCCAAGGTGAGCATCCATTTGGTGAATATGTTTCATTAACTCAAAGAATCAGAGGATGACAAATGCACAGGTTAATGAGATCAAACTAAAAACTTCCTCCACAAACAGACCTAAATGCAACTAGAAAATTTGTTCTAGATACAAGTTGGAAGTGTCTTGAAATTATGAAGTAATTCAGCACAGTTCTTTCGAACAATGCGATGAGAAAGAAAATGTAACATTATTCCAATGCTTATGCTCAGTTAACAGAAATCACAAATGGCTTAAATTCATTGCAAAGACAATGTTCTATTTCCTTTAACTTATGTCATGCCTGAGAAGAAATCAGAATATACTTGGAATCTAAAGTGTACATCAAAACATTATAGCCAAAATCACAAAAAGCTAAAATGATATTCTGAAGTTAAAAATTACGTTTTGAACCAATATGAACATAGATATTTCAAGATAACAGCAAGTATATTATTTTTAAATGTGGTCAATCTTAACTGTTTGTTGTTGAGCACTTGGTTTCAGATTTATTTTTCAGGTGACCAAAAGCTAACCTATGCATTTTCTCAAAAGGATTGGACATCAGATATCAAAGTATTGGCCTTAATAAAAGTCTGTAAAATCTACCGCCATGAATACTAAAGCCCCAACATTAATTTAATAATTTATTGGCCCTTCAAATACATATTCAGCTTCTTTCTACACATCTGTTCAGATCCTCTTATACAATTGTGGCACTTGTTGATAAACAGCTGTAAGGTTTATAATATATAATCATTTATAACTTGGCATCTAAAGTGGAAGGAATTGGATTTTGGATTTTAGTTTGCTGATGATGATTTTTTTTTAAGGGCAAAAATCTCACTTCCGAAAGTGGTAATTCAAAACAGCTTCTCCAAGAATCCATGTAAGTTAAATGACTAAACAAGCTACCTGGTGAGATAACTGAAGCATTCACTAACTTGAAATTTTGTGATCGACAGAGGGACCAAGCACAGGCTCAGTTCAGAGAACCATACCAGCAGATGTGTTGCTTTGTAGTCGAAAAAAAAGTCAAAACCTTTTCTTAAAGTTCAGTGAGAAAAGTCAGGGAATTATTCTGTGGCTGTATCTCTCAGTGAAGAACAGAATTGCATCTGGTGAATGTATAGAAGTTCACCAAGAGAAAAACTTTCTAATTTAGAGTGAAGAATAAGGGTGGGAATTCATTGGGGTCAAATGTCTGTGAAAAAATATTTCTGGGAACAAAGGCTGAATCATTCTTTTGCTGTTTAGGACAAGATTTTCTAAATTATCGTATACACAATCGTTTTTTAAAAATGTTCTTTTTAGGCAGTAAGCATTGTTGCTTTCATTGATGCAACAAACTAATGTTCTTTTGTCAAAAATACATTACTTGAGTTTGACTTATTGTTGTTACAATTACTGAGCTACAGCAAAATTGTTGTTTTGTGTGCTACACAGGTAGATCGTACCATACAAAGTGTATCAGGTTAGCAGAAGAGAATGCAGAATAAAGAGTAACAGCCACAGAGAAAATATAGAAAGAAAGGTCGGAATTAACATTTGAGAGGCCCACTCAAAAGTCTGTTAACAGCAGGGAAGAAGTTGTTCTTTAATCTGTTTGTCCATGTATTCAAACTTTTATATCTTCAACATGATGGAAGAGGATGGAAGAGATTATAACTGGAGTGGGAAGGGTCCTTGGATATGTTGCCTTGTGTCACTGACTACTGTGGTAACCAAATTGCAAAAATAAAAATTATGGTCTATCAAACGAGGTTACACTCTGGGAAATGACTTCTTCAATGTTAACAATAACCTTAAATTTTCCGTCAAATTCTCACTAGTTTTCCTGCCCTAGGTGGGGGCTACTCTACCCAATCACTCCCCTTTCAACTTATTCTTTATGGTGTTAACCTCATTGACTCTGCCACACCATGTTTGCATTCAGAATATCCAAGAACTGGTGAACAAAGACCTTGCTATCAAGGAGCTGTGGGTGATCACACCAACATCATACTCTTGAAGGAAACCTAGCAGGGGAATAATGACACCTCCCCATTACATGGAGACTTTTTGCTTGGTTGTGTCACAATTTACCTACTCAGTGGCATAACAGTTCTTAACTTAAATCACACCAACGTCGATCCTCTTATTCCATGGTCATTTTCTTCTCTTCTGAGTAATTAATTTTGTCCTATCCCTCTCACCACCTATTTAAAATCCTGTTCTCTACCCTTTACCTAACCATGACAAAAACATTCTCACTCATATTTCATTACCTTCTCCCCGAGCTTGGTGGGGGACTTCTTGGTGATTAAAATATTCATATTAATTTATCATGCACTCTTATTTAGAATACATTATCCTCCAATATTCCCTTAATCTCTCCCTCCACGTAAACTTTCCAATCGATATTCAAGGCCAACCCCTTGACATTGCCTATTCATGCAAATATGCAACTCCCATTATAACAACTGGAACACAGTATCAATACAACAAAGTAATCTCTGATCACTTCCTTGAATTGCTCATTCATAATCCCCTTCCTAATCCTATAATTTTCTGTGTCTGCATCTTGAAAAAAAACCTCCCTATTCACATGCAACTACAGCTTCAGAATTTCAACTGATTCGTCTTTGGCTATCCATTCATCGCAACATTTTTCTTATTATTTCCACCAGTCTGACCATTCTTCCTGGTTTAACCCATATTGTAGCTTCTGTAAATCCAAGGGACTCTGACGTGAACCTATATGTCAGGCAGCTGGTCTCACCATTTATCACCAGATCTGGACATCAAAGCATGATGGGGTATTGTTTTCCTTGGCTAACACTGTTCGTGATTCCAGGATCATCCTGGAATGCAAAGATAACTTCCACCTTTGTTTTTCTACTGCAATCTTCTTAAATTCTTCTTCCCTCTCTTCTTTGTTCTCACTTCCAACAACAACTGAGAGAATTTTGTGCACTACTTATTGCCATTAAGTTTCAGAGCTCCAGTCCTCCCTTCCTTAAACGGACTGGACCAGACTTCCTCTCAAGTTACTACCTGCCACAACCCGGGGCTCACATCTTTACCAGTTTGTCTGGTCTTCTCTTACATGGTTCTCTGAGCTGTCTAATTTAACATTGAACAAATACAATTGACAAGTTTTTTATTCTATGATCTAAGTCGCTGATAATTGACAATATTATTCCTAATAGTAATAGATTTGTCCAGATGGCACAATAGGAAGAAGGCAGATAAGAAAAAGACATTTATATCTCAACTTTAGAGAAAGTGAGGACTGCAGATGCTGGAGATCAGAGCTGAAAAATGTGTTGCTGGAAAAGCGCAGCAGGTCAGGCAGCATCCAAGGAGCAGGAGAATCGATGTTTTGGGCATAAGCCCTTCTTCAGGAATGAGGAAGGTGTGCCAAGCAGGCTACAATAAAAGGTAAGCAGGAGGGACTTGGGGGAGGGGCGTTGGGAATGCGATAGGTGGAAGGAGGTTAAGGTGAGGGTGATAGGCTGGAGA
>NC_057722.1:28226356-28231585 GCF_004010195.1 Chiloscyllium plagiosum | reverse complement strand
TGACGAGGGAGTCGCGGAGGGAATGGTCTTTCCGGAACGCTGATAGGAGAGGGGAGGGAAATATATCCTTGTTGGTGGGGTCTGTTTGGAGGTGGCGGAAATGACGAAGGATGATACGACGTATCTGGAGGTTGGTGGGGTGGTAGGTGAGGACCAGTGGGGTTCTGTCCTGGTGGCGATTGGAGGGGCGGGGTTCAAGGGCGGAGGAGTGGGAAGTGGAGGAGATGCGGTGGACAGCATCATCGACCACGTCTGAGGGGAAATTGCAGTCTTTGAAGAAGGAGGCCATCTGGGTTGTTCAGTGTTGGAATTGGTCCTCCTGGGAGAGATGCGGCGGAGGCGGAGGAATTGGGAATATGGGATGGCGTTTCTTAAAGGGGGCAGGGTGGGAGGAGGAGTAATCTAGGTTGCTGCAGGAGTCGGTTGGTTTATAGTAAATGTCCGTGTTGAGCCGGTCACCCAAGATAGAAATGGAGTGGTCTAGGAAGGGGAGGGAGGAGTCTGAGACGGTCCAGGTAAATTTGAGGTCGGGGTGGAAGGTGTTAGTAAATGAGGTCGGGATGGAAGGTGTTAGTAAATGAGGTGGGGATGGAAGGTGTTAGATTTATATCTCAACCTCAAGGTGTCCCAAAACTCTCTGCAGCCAATGAAATACCTTGAAGTGTTAAAACAACTGTACTGTAGGAAAAAACAGCAACTAGTTTGACCACAAGATCCTATCAATATTAATGAGATAACAACCAGACAACATACTTTTGCAGAAACAAACACTTTGGAGTGTTTAAACTAATTAAGCAGGGGGATGGGAACCTAAATGGTGTTCCAGTATACAGGAGATTAAGAGTAGTGAGGTCAGAAGTAAGGTTGCAAGAGGGCACTGGCAAGCAAGAAGTTGGTTTGAAGTGTCTCAATGTCAACGCCAGGCGCATCTGGAATAAGGTGGGTGAACTTGCAGTATGGGTTGGTACCTGGGATTTCAATGTTGTGACCATTTCGGAGAGGGCCACAACCAGGGCCATTTCGGGTACAGCAGGGACGGGAATGGTTGTTGCAGATTCCAGGATTTAGATATTTCAGTAAGAACAGAGAAGATAGTAAAAGGTGGGGGTGTGTGGCATTGTTCATCAAGGACAGTATTACGGTGGCACAAAGGATTTTTGAGGACTCATCTACTGAGGTAGTATGGGCTGAGGTGAGAAACAGGAAAGGAGAGGTCACCCTGTTGGAAGTTTTCTATATCCTCCAAATAGTTCTAATGATGTGAGGAAAGGATAGCAACGATGATTCTCGAGAGGAGCAAGTGTGACAGAGTAGCTATTATGAGTGTCATCAACTTTCCAAATACTGACTGGGAATACTATAGTTCAAGTACTTTAGATGGGTCAGTTTTTGACCAATGTGTGCAGGAGAGTTTCCTGACACAGTATGTAGACAGGCCAATAAGAGGAGAGGCCACACTGAATTTGGTACTGGGTAATGAACCCGGCCAGGCATTAGATTTGGAGGGAGGTGAGCACTTTGGCGATAGTGTCCATAATTTGGATATGTTTACTTTAGTGATGGAAAGAGATAAGTATATACCACAGGGCAAGAGTCATAGCTGGGAGAAAGCCAATTATGATGTGATTAGGCAAGAGTTAGGATGCATAGGATGGGGAAGGAAACTGCAGGGGATGGGCAAAATTGAAATGTGGAGCTTATTCAAAGAACAGCTACTACGTGACCTTGATAAGTATGTACCTGTCAGGCAGGGAGGAAGTTATTGAGCGAGAGTGTAGTGGTTTACTCAAGTAGTTGAAGCTCTTGTCAAGAGCAAGAAGGCGGCTTTTGTTAGGATTAGACGTTAGGGCACTTGAGAGTTACAAGTTAGCCAGGACAAACCGAAAGAGAGAGATAAGAAAAGCCAGAAGGGGACATAAGTCGTTGGCGGATAGAATCAAGGAAAACCCTGAGGCTTTCTATTGGTATACCAGGAATAAAAGAATGACTGGAGTAAGATTAGGGCCAATCAAGGACAGTAGTTGGAAGTTGTGCATGGAGTCAGAGGAGATAAGGGAGGTGCTAAATGAATATCTTTCATCAGTATTCACACCGGAAAAAGACAATGTTGTCAAGGAGAATACTGAGATACAGGCGACTAGACTAGGTGGGATTGAGGTTCGTAAGGACGAGGTGTTCGCAATTCTTTAAAGTATGAAAATTGATAAGTCCCCTGTACTGGATGGCATTTATCGTAGGATTCTCTGGGAAGCCAGGGAGGAAACTGCTTTGATCTTTATGTCGTCATTGTCTATAGGAATAGTACCGAAAGGTTGGAGTATAGCAAATATTGCTCCCTTGTAATTATAGACCAGTAAGCTTTACGACTGTTGTGGGTAAAGTGTTGGGAAAGGTTATATGATTTATAATCATCTCGAAAGGAATAAGTTGATAAGGAATAGTCAACACAGTTTTGTTCAGGGTAGGTCGTGCCTCACAAGCCTAATTGAGTTCTTTGAAAAGGTGACCCAACAGATGGGTGAGGGTAAAGTGGTTGATAAAGTAGATATGGATTTCAGTAAAGCATTTGATAAGGTTCCCCACAGCAGGCTATTGCACAAAATATGGAGGCGTGAGATTGAGGGTGAATAAGAAATCGGCTAGCTGAAAGAATACAGAGGGTGGTGGTTGATGGGAAATATTCATCCTGGCATTCAGTTACTAGTGGGGTACTGCAAGGATCTGTTCTGGAGTCACTGCTGTTTGTCATTTTTATAAATGATCTGGATGAGGGCATAGAAGGATGTATTAGTAAATTTGCAGATGACACTAAGGTTGGTAGAGTTGAAGATAATGCCGAAGGATGTTGTCGGTTACAGAGAGATATAGATAAACTGCAGAGCTGGGCTGAGAGGTGGCAAGTGGAGTTTAATGTGGAAAAGTGTGAAGTGATTCACTTTGGACGGCGTAACAGGAATGCAGAGTACTGGGTTAATGGTAAGATTCTTGGGAGTGCAGATGAACAGAGAGATCTCAGTGTCCGTGTATCTAGATCCCTGAAAGTTGCCACCCAGGTTGATACGCTAGTTAAGAAGGCATACAGTGTGATGGGTTTTATTAGTCAAGGGCTTGTGTTTCAGCGCCATGAGGTCATGCTGCAGCTGGACAAAACTTTGGTGCAGATGCACTTGCAGTATTGCATGCAGTTCTGATCACTGCATTAAAGGAAGAATGTGGAAACTTTGGAAAGGGTTCAGAGGAGATTTACGAGGATGTTGCTTGGTGTGGAGGAAAGGCTGAGGGACTTGAAGTTGCTTTCGTTAGAGAGGAGAAGGTTGAGAGGTGATTTAATTGAGACATACAAGATAATCAGAGACTTAGGTAGGGTGAACAGTGAGAGCCTTTTTCCTCGGATAGTGATGGCTGGTACAAGGGGACATAGCTTTAAATTGAGGGGTGACAGATATAGGATAGATGTCAGAAGTAGTTTCTCTACTCAGAGAGTAATAGGGTTGTGGAACGGCCTGACTGCAACAGTAGTAGACTAGCCAACTTTAAGGGAACTTAAATGGTCATTGGATAGACATATGGATGAAAATGGAATAGTATGGGTTAGATAGGCCTCAGATTGTTTTCACGGGTAGGTGCAACATTGAGGGTCGAAGGGTCTGTACTGCGCTGTAATGTTCTATGTTCCAACACAGAGAATGCTGGAGAAACTCAGGTTTGGCCATATTCGTGGAGAGACAGAGATAACGTTTCGAGTTCAGTATGACTATTCTTCAGAACTGTTCTGCCAATCTTGAAATGTTAACTCTGCTTTTCCCTCCATAAAAGACCTTGAGTTTCTCCAGCATTTTTTATGCTTAAGATTCCTAGCATCTGCAGCATTTTGCTTTTGTGTAATATATTTTGGAAGCAATGTTGTGGAATTAACATTGGCCAAGAACATGGAGGAGAATCCTGCGCTTCTTCAAATAGTGCCCTGTGATCTAAAAAAGTAGACATTGCACTCCTCAGTGACACTTCGCACTGAAATGTTAACTAAGAATATGTATTTAAGTCTCTACAGGAGACTTAGACCCATCACCTTCTGTAACAGAAGCAAAACTTACCTACAAGACAAGTTGTAGAATAAAGTACAAGGGGAAATATATCCCTGGAAATGGTCTTTTAGTTATTTTTCCAACCATTATAATACACTTCTTAATTGATAGTGTGTGTCATGGATGGCAAGCAGGTGGAATTTCCAATCAGCCAACAGTATAAAAAGCTTGAAGCTTAACTTGATGAAGGTGTACTTTGATATCACAACTTCTTAAGAATCACCAAATAATATGATATAAAATACCCAGGGAACCACAATAGAACACAGAAAAATACAGCGCAGTACAGGCCCTTTGGCCCTCGATGTTGCGCCAATCCAAGCCCATCTAACCTACACTAGCCCACTATCCTCCATATGCGCCGTTTAAATGCCCATAAAGAGGGAGAGTCTACCACTGCTACTGGCAGGGCATTCCATTAACTCACGACTCGCTGAGTAAAAAATCTACCCCTAACATCTGTACTATACCTACTACCCCTTAATTTAAAGCTATGCCCCCTCGTAATAGCTGACTCCATACGTGGAAAAAGGTTCTCATGGTCAACCCTATCTAAACCCCTAATCATCTTGTACACCTTTATCAAGTCACCCCTAAACCTTCTTTTCTCTAATGAAAACAGCCCCAAGTGCCTCAGCCTTTCCTCATACGATCTTCCTACCATACCAGGCAACATCCTGGTAAACCTCCTCTGCACCCGTTCCAGTGCCTCCACATCCTTCCAATAGTATGGCGACCAAAGCTGCACACAATACTCCAGGTGCGGCCGCACCAGAGTCTTATACAACTGCAACATGAAATACAACTGCAACATGTTCTCTGATATGTAAATCCCAGGACTACTTTTAAATTACATTCTCAAGAAAGGTCTAACTTTTCTAACAATAGGTGCCATCTCATCTCAGCTCAGGCAATGCATTAAGCTGTGAGGTCTGTTTGTGTCCCAATGTTGAATTAGACTGGTTCTATTTCTAAAGTGGGATTTACAGAGTTTTACATGGATTCATGCAGTTTTTGAGCAAAATAAAATATAATTCTACAAAAACGTTTTCACCCTACAAACGTGTATGTGAGCACGTATAGGAGAGACAGTATGTGTGAGTGCTTGTGATAGAGTGTATGTATATATGTGTGTGTGTGTGTG
>NC_057722.1:28210058-28225594 GCF_004010195.1 Chiloscyllium plagiosum | reverse complement strand
TAAAAATCAAGGCTAATGGCTCTGCAATCTCCTCCCTTGCTTCCCAGAGAATCCTAGGATAAATGCTATCAGGCCCAGGGGACTTATCTATTTTCACACTCTGCAGGATTTCTAATACCTCTTTCTTGTGAACCTCAATCCCACCTAGTCTAGTAGCCTGTATCTCAGTAATCTCCTCGCCAACATTGTCGTTTTCTAGAATGAATGCTGTTGAAAAATATTCATTTAGTGCTTCCCCAATCTCTTCAGCCTCCACACGCAACTTCCCCCTACTATCCTTGACTGGACCTATTCCTACCCTAGTCATTCTTTTATTCCTGACATACCTATAGAAAGTCTTAGGGTTTTCCCTAATCCTACCAACTAAGGACCTTTCATGTCCCCTCCTTGCTGGTCTTAGCTCTCTCTTCAGGTCCTTCCTGGCTATCTTATAACTCTCAATCGCCCCAATTGAATCTTCACGCCTCATCTTTACATAGGCCGCCTTCTTCCATTTAACAAGGGATTCCAATTCCTTATTAAACCACGGCTCCCTCACACGACCCTTTCTTCCCTGCCTGACAGGTACATACTTATCAAGGACACTCGATAGTTGCTCCTTGAACAAGCTCCACATATCAATTGTGCCCATGCCTTGAAGCCTACTTTTCCAAGCCACGCATCCTAAGTCGTGCCTCACCGCATCATAATTTCCCTGCCCCCAGCTATAACTCTTGCCCTGCAGTGCACACTTATCCCTCTCCATCTTTGTAATTTATAATCTTTGTAAATTAACCATATACCTAAGCAATACAGGGAAATAAAAACTTTTGGAGCTGCTATGTATGCTTGTGAATCAATTATAATACCAGACAAAGAAACAAGCTGTCTTGCTTAGCTAATGACAATTATCTGCTTGAAACGGTAATCTTTGGTTAAGCTGAAACTAACTATCTCAAAAGATGTGATTGTCTTCCTTTGTGATGCGAGATCTGTGCGGTCATATACACTGAGCCACACAAGAACAAAATACTGTAGATGCTGGAGATCTGAAAGATAAAAATGCTGGAAATATTTAACAGGTCATCTGTAGAATCGTACAGCATAGAAACGGACCCTGTGGTCCAACTAGTCTACGTCGACCATGTTCTTGAACTAAACTAGCCCCACCTGCCTGCATTTGGCCCACATCCATCTGAATCTTTCCTATTCATGAACTTATCCAAAATTCTTTTAAATGTTGGAACTGTACCTGCATTCACCACTTTCTCTGGCAGTTCATTTCACACACAAATCACTCTCTGTGTAAAAAGGGTGACCCTCATGTGTTTTTTAATACTTTCTCCTTTTACAATAAAAATATACCCCTAGTTTTGGAGTCCCTGATCATAGGGAAAAGACACTTGCTATTTTCCTTATCTATGTACTTCATGATTTTATGAACTTTTATAATGTCACTCCTCAACCTCCTACGCTCCAGTGAAAAAAAATTGCTGTCTATCCAGACTCTCCTCATAACTCAAACCCTCCATTCCCAGTAACACCCTAGTAAATCTGTTTTGAACGTTCTCAAATTTAATAATATCCTTCCGACGGCAGGATGACCAGAACTGCACACAGTACTCCAGAACAGGCCTCACAAATATCCTATGTAACCCCAAGATGACATTCCACTTCCTACACACAAAAGTCTGAGCAATGCAGGCAAGCACAGTAAATGCATTCTTAATCACCTTATCGACCTATGTTGCAAATTTCAAAGAATTATGCACCTGAACCCCTACGTCACTGTCTTCTACCAGACTACCCCAAGGACCTGCCATTAATTGTATAAGTCCTGCCCTTGTTTGTTTTGCCAAAATACAATACTTTGCATTTATTCAAATTAACCTCCAACTGCCACTCCTTGGCCTATTGACCCAATCGATCAAGATCTCTTTGTAATCTTAGATAACTTTCTTCACTGCAGATGGAGGAAACTGGGATTAATGTTTCAAGTCGCTCATCTTTCATCAGTTCTGTTCACTCTGTTTCTGCTGTCCAACCTGCAGAGCATTTGCAGCAAATTTCTGTTCTGATTATTGGTAGCGGGCAACTAGTTCACTAAATATAACCACTCTAAAACGTGATAAATTCCTGGGTTGTTTTCAATAAGTCTTCAGGGGAACAAAAGCAAGAATGTGCCTTTTGCCTCTGCAAAATTCAGTTAGTGCATTGCCAGGCTGATTTTGCTAATGAAGTCCCTCAATGAAGCCACCAGAATTTTTGCCCAACTTGACTAATGAATAAATTGCACGCATTCAAAAGGAACTCATTGCTTCCTAGGATCACGGAAATGAGGCCAATCCTTCAATATAGCTTGGACTCTTCGGGGACTGTGGACAAACAACAACAGCATCCTCCCAAAGTGAAAGTTGCCCCAACAATTCAATGCACAGGGTGAATACAACAACCTCTTCATGATATTCTTCAAGCAGCCTAAGGATGTTGTTATTTGCAGAAACAGTACATCTAACCACTTACTGTAAAAAGAACACTTCACAAGATTTTCATGGTGAACAAGCATTCTTATGCAATATCTTACAATCACATATTAGATGGAGTAAAATCCGTTTCCGTTTGATATTCTGAAATGCAGCAAGCCAGGCAACGTAGGTGTGGTTAATTCCAATTTACATGCTGGGAAAATCATGCTCCACCTTAAAATTTAACAACATCTCAGGGTGATACTGCATATCATTACAATGGTTATTAAATGGTGAGCTTTGGCCATCAATTCTTCAATTACTTGCATGAACAATTGGGTGGCTGATGTAACATTTATCTCTTAAAGCAGCGTGAAAGGTGTCAGTGACATAGCAGTTGAAGGCTGTTGTGTCTTTGACATTGGTCTATGGTGCCTCGGGCAGAGGTCAAGCAAGATGAGGTTGAGCAAGCAGTTAGCACATTTGATCTGCCTCCTGAGAGAAATACAGTTTTTTTTTCTAGCACTGCTGATTGACAAGGAGTATAGGAGCATGGATGCCTGTAAGTGGGTGCCAGAATTTAACTGAATTGAAATGAGTTGAATTTATTGTCACATGTACCGAAGTACAATGAAAAGCATTCGCTTGTGAGCAATACAGGCAGATCACATAGTTAGGCAGCATAGATAGTAAATAATGGGTAAACAGCAACAAAAGCAAAAACGAATGCAAATGTTAAGCGTTTGTGAGTCCATTTAGAATTCTAACAATAGTCGAGTAGAAACTGTTATGAAGCCAGCTGGTGCATGTGTTCAGGCTTCTGTACCTTCTCCCGATGGTAGAGGTTGTAGAAAAACATTGCCAGAGTAGGATGCATCTTTAAGAATGCTCATAGCCTTTCATTGACAGCAGGCCTGGTAGATAGATTCTCTAGATGGAAGGTAGGCCTATGTGATTGCCCGGGCCGAGTTCACCACTCTCTGTAACAGTCTCCAATCTTGAATGGTACAGTTGCCATACATCCAGACAGAATGCTCTCGATGGCACACCTATAAAACTTGGCAAGGGTATTCACCATCATGCCAAATTTCCTCAGCTGCCTGAAGAAGAAGAGACATTGTTGGCCTTTGTAACCAGTGCGTCCACATGAAGAGACCAAGAAGGCTTGTTGTGGATGACCACTCCTAGGAGCTTGACACTCTCCACTCATTCCACCTCTATGCTGTTAATGTGCGTGTGCGTGTTTGGGGGGGGGGGAGTTAGGGCAAGAGTGACATCCCACCAAAAGTCAATAAGTTCCTTGGTTTTGTTGGCATTGAGAGCTAGGTTGTTCTCAGTGCATCATTTTTCCAGGTCTTCCACCTCCCGGCTGTAGTCTGTTTCGTCACCATCTGAGATTCGACCGACTTCTGGTGGTGTCATCAGTGAACTTGTAAATGGCATTAGTCTGTTATTTGGCGATGCAGTCATGTTATAAAGTGAGTTCAGTAGGGGATTGAGTACTCACCCCTGGGGGGCTCCATTGTTGAGTGCTAATGAGGATGAAATATTGTCCTCAATCTTCACTATGTGGCCTGTGAGTCAGGAGACTGAGGATCCAGTTTCAGAGAGTGGGGCTTAGTCCGAGATCACTAAGTTTAGTAATCATTCTCGAGGAGATAATAGTGTTGAAGACTGCACTGTAGTCCATGAGTAGGATTCTTCCGTAGCTGTTCTTGGTCTCAAGATGTCCTAGGGAGGATTAAAGTGATATGGCATCTGACATGAATCTGTTAGTCCAATAGGCAAATTGGAGTGGGTCAAGAATAATGGAGAGGCTGGAGTTGATTAATGCCATGACCAGCCTTTCAAAGCACTTCATGACCAACAATGTTAGGGCCACTGGGTGGTAGTCGTTGAGACATGCTGCATGAGCCTTCTTAGGCATAGGGATGATGTTGGCCCTCTTGAAACAGGCAGGAACAGCGGCCTGCTGCAGGTAGAGGTTGAAGATGTCTGAGAAGACCTCTGCCAGTTGATCTGTGCATCCTCCGAATGCACGGCCTGGTACTCCGTCTGGTCCCATCGCTTTCCTTGGATTCACACGAAGGAAAACTGATCTGACCTCTGATGCAGTGAATGTTGGGATAGGTTCGTCAGGACTTGTTGGAAAAGGTGTCACCTCTCCACCAAAATTCTGCTCAAAACGAGCATCGAAGATGTTGAGACGATCTGTGAAGGACATATCTTCATCTGCTGGAGATACCCTACTGGAGCATCCTCAATCTGACCTCCCTGCAGAGCCCTTTTTCAGAATCACAACCCGGCTAATGGGGATTCTCAATGAGAAAAATACATTATTTCCTTTGGTTAACACCTAAAGGCAAAGATAAAGATCATAGATCCAGAGTGATGTTGCACTGTCGGCAAGGTTGAAATAGAAAATGCACGAAAGAAATGCAGAAATCAGCATCAAAGTAGGTTTAACACAAAATCCTCAAATCCTCCTCTGCCTGTTTCAGCTATGTTGATAGCCTGACCTTCACTTTTGCACAAACGTTCATTTCTATATGTGCAGAACTGGCGCTAAGTTCAATAGAAAAAAAAACATACAACTTTATAGCACCTTTTGTGACTGTAACCCATCCCAAGATATTTCATTGCCATGAATATTTTTGGGGTGTCATCATGGTCATAATAAGCAAGACATACTAGACAATTTTCAAAAAGCTTGCTCTCCAATATCAATTAAATAAATTATCAGGTTGTATAGTTTTAGTAATGGTATGGAGGATAAATGATGGATTGGATTTTGGAAGAAATTTAGTTTTACTCTTCGGATGATGCTGTGGTATAATTTACATTCCAAGAGAACTGATGAGGCCTTCACTTAATGCCTTGCATGAAAGACAGCACCTTCAATTGTACAACTCCCTCATGACTGCACTTGATGATGTGTTCAAATCTCTGAAGTGAGAAATCACAACTTTCTGATTCAGGGCAGGAACTCTAAAGCTGAGTCAAGACTAATACCTGATTTGGGATACCAAGGATCTTCTAAATACAAGTTGTATGTGGAGGCCAGTAATTTAGTAACAGTTGATATTATACCCTGAGTAAAATCTGGAACCTTTCACAGCAAGGGACTGAGTTATTTGCCTTCCTGAACCATTTTTCTCCTCCAGCCAGTCTAGATTTGCCTCGATGTTGGTGGAAACAGAAGATAAAGCATTACCTGCTGTATGTGTGAAACACCAACATCTTCCATTATCAAGGTCAGACAGCTCAGATATCATATGAGTTCAGAGCATCAGAGGAAATGTCCCCCATGTGCCTGCTCTGCCACTTAAGATTAGAGGTGATCTGTTTGTAACTCAACTCCATAAAGCCTTCATGAGTTTTCACCCCTTGTTTACAAAGAGTCTACCCATGTCTGCCTTGGTGAGCCCCTGGTTCTCCATTCTTCTGAAGGGTCATGATCTTATAAGTTTCAATAAAATTGCCTCTTCCTCTTCTAAACTCTAGCAGATACAAACCTAGCCTATCCAACCTTGCCTTTTAAGACAACACACTCTTTCCAATTATTAACCCGGTTTATCCTTCCTCAATTTCTTCCAATCCATTTGCATTCTTTTTTAAATAAGGAAACCAGTACTGTATGCAGTTCTCCAGATGTGGTCACATTGGTGCCATGTAGAATTGACGTCTAACCTTCCTAAGTCTATATTCAATTGTGCCCACAATAAATGAAACTATTCTATTAATTTTCTCACTGACTCATTCTACCTGGATACTAACATTTTGCAAATCATGCACGAGGACACAGAGGTCCCTCTGCATCACAGAGCTCTTGCAATCCCTCATCATTTAGATAATATGCTGCTTTTTGACATTTTTCCTACAAAAATGAATGGTTTCATATTTTCTCACTTAACACTTCATCTGCCAGATCCTCGCCCACTGACATAATCTATCCATATCCCTTTATGGATAGCTTCCTTTATGCCCTTTTCACTTTCTTACCTATCTTTGTGGCATCAGCAAATTTTACAACCATATATCGGTTCCTTCATCAAAGTAATTTAAATAAATTGTAAAAGATTAAGGCGCCAGCACTGATCCTTGCAGAACACTACTCATTAAATCATTTCAGCGAGAAAATTACTCATTTAAGGTCACTGTTTGCTAACTAATCTTCTACACATGCCAATATGCTGTCCATATCATAAGTTTTGATTTTCTGCAATAATGTTAAGACTATGCCATAAGCCCCAATTTTACATAACACATCTTCAGTTTACAGAGAAGGGAGACTTATTTTCTCAAACAATTTTGCATAACTATAAACTAATAGAAAAAAGTTTGAAAGTTATTTGGTTTTAATAAGTTAAGAATCATAGAATCCCTACTATATGGAAATAGGCCATTGAGTCTGCACTTGCCTAAGGCTGGAATTGAACCCAGGTCCCTGGTGCTGTGGGGCACCAGTGCTAGCCACTGAGCCACCAAGTCATCCATATTGAAAACTGAAGCAATTTATTCACACGAAAAAATGCTATAAATACTCTGCAGGTGAGACAGCAAATATGGGGAAATAAAGGGGTTATATGTTTCAGGTCATTGCTCTTTTAATAGAAAATCATCAAGATGAAACATCCTTTTTGGTTTTTTTCTCACCACAGATGCTGTCTGGCCTGCTGAGTGCTGCCAAGTTACCCGTTTTTTTTCAGACTTCATAGCTAATATATTTTGCTTTTGTTTATGTGCAAGATTCTGCATAATTCAGTTTACAAGTGATTTTTTTAGCTTATTGCCAGAGCAAAAACATTAATTGAAAAATTATTATTATACATCCTTTCTGATGAATGAATAATGGAACCATTAGAACATAACAACATACCTCAAATCAAGACAATATGCATTCTTGCACTCTCATTATTTTCAGGAGTATAATATTTGGCTACCAGCCATCCTAACAATCATTTTTCACACTATGGATCAAGTATTTTAAGCCACTATTTTACATGTGGAATATCACACATCAAAGAACAAGCTCCGTATTACATGGCAAATGAGTATACTTAAGAGGTTAACCTTGTCCTAATACACAGCAGAACATGTGCAGCAGATTGGTCTATTAGAGACAGGCACTATATTTTTATTTAATTAGCCCAAATTGAAATTTAAGGAATATACGATGAAACACTATATATCACAATGAAATCATCAGGGATGAATAAAAATTAACTAACATTTTTTGGACGATGCTTGCAACTTCATCCTTCCAGACATTTAGCGAAAAATACAACTTACACCAAGCAAAACAATTTGGTCATTTCTGATTTAAGCCAGAGTATAAATTTTGCCACATGAGATCATGTTTGGTTTAGATATGCTACTATGCACAAATGTGTTAAACAAATGTCACAAATATAATGAAAACTATAAATAGCCGAGTGAGAACTCTTCACAAACACAACTAAATACTGAAATTAGAATATTGCCAAAAGGCAGATTTTCACACGTTTCACATATGTAGCCACCTGTCAGTAATTTTTTTGTTCTCCATATCTTCCCACATACAGATTGGCTGAATGGGATCCTCTTTTATTTTTAAAACAGTTCTTATAATAAGCCTAGGCCTCTGAAAGTGAAGAGTGATCCAATTAGTTCCACCAGAGTAAAATGATACAGTCTATGTATGTGGTCTCCTCTGCCACATCTGTCAAGGGCCATTTCGAAGTTCAGACTCCTGCAGAGTTCAGATCGCTTAATGCTCTTATTTACTGTGTAGGTATTAGGGAAAATCTGACGACTTTCCATTTCTCAAATGAATTAACCATAAATAAAATGTTCTATAAAATAAACGTACATATGCCACTTACTTGGGGAGTTTCTTTTATTTCAACATTCAATTAAACTGAAAGATCATGTTTTGTGTGACAGTGAAATACTGAACTGAAAATGTGATTTAACTGCAGATTTCTCCAACTGCATTTCAAAGATGCCAAAATTAAGTTAAATTCCATCTTAGAATAATAAAAACTCAGGAAATATATTAGACTTTGAAAAGTTTTTCAAAGGATTCAAGGAAATAAATCACTGAACACCCTCATGGTTTGGCAGTTTTAAGTGACAGAAGCTTCACTAAATCCTCTGTTTACACTTGGGATTAGCTAAGAAGATATTGAGCAGCAAACTGAACTGTCCATGGTCAAGGGAACCTGCTCTCTGTCAGCTATTGGGGCATAAGGACAAAGCATGGACCTGGCAGGAAGTGACCCATAAATACATCTTTACACTAGATTTATACAAAGAAAGTCTGCCCGTCACAAACCCCATATGACCATTAACTGCCCTGCAAGGCTTGCCAGGAGGCCTAATTACAGGTCTACAGAGTCTAATAACAAAAGCTGAAGAGCTTTAAGCTGAGGGATGATCTGCTTCATACTGACTTGAGAGAGTCCATATAGTGTGACATTAGAAAAGGGCCCTGCTTTAAACCTCTCCAGAGACACAAAACAGGATCCAAGTCCAAGTAGCCATGTGCAACTCAGCTTTCTACAGCTTATGGCATCAGTTTTGTAACATTAACATTCAACTTCTATGTGCTTAACATCTGCTTGGGAAAGCCAGATTTTCAGTCATATTCTCCTTTGAACAAAATGAGAAATAAAGGTAAATGAAGGCAAAAAATGTGTACATAAATGAGCAACATTCATACTTATACTGCTCCAGTTATATAAAATTATTTTCATTTGTAACAATGATGTAGAAAAATAAGTTTCAGCAAAGGGTTAAGAATTTTGCAGGTCTTTGTTTCAAATCCTACCCTTTCACACACAAAGCAGGAAAAATCACTGGAATTCTAATGTAGAAAAATATTTGCAGTATACATACAGTATATTACATTACTGAGCACAAGTATGGCAAAAATCTGAATCGGATTATCTTCAAAAGAAGGATGATTGGCAAAGTGAAGGAATGATATGATTTTCAAATCAGATTGTTATAAAGTATAAGGGAAACAAAGCTTGGATTGGCAACAGTAGTTATTTTCTCAAACAGAAACTATAAAGTTCTGTAGCATTACCCAATTGATATATTCATTTTATCTGTGTATTTTTATCGTCTACAACAAATAAGTGCAATACAAGTTAAGACCCGTGATACAACATTTTCAAAGTATTTGGTTGCATGCTGCTCTGTGAGACACAAAGTTTAAAAAAAAGCCAATTCCAAATTAGAAATGAAAATTCTGCATAATAATCAAAGATTATACATTTTACAGATACCACACTAAAATGACACCAAGTAATAAATGGTGTTAACATTCTCGAGGCGTTTTAAAGTGTGATTGAGAAAATGGGAAAGTTGAAATTCAAGGTTATATCATGTGTGGTCAGACTTTGTTCGAGGTTTCAGAAGTCTAGTACAATTTCATGTGCTCTTGTCTTCATTCATTAATTAACCCTTTATCATGTCATTATATTTTAGTTTTATATTTATGTCATGTATTCTTACCCTTTTTCTTTATATTGGTTTGTTGCTGTTACTATGGCTACTGCCAAGGGAACACTGAGGTAGAGACTGGAAGTGTCACTAATGCAGGTTAGAGGTCATTTAACACTTCATGGAGTTTATGATTTATGCTTGTTCAGGAAGGTTCGTGATGTTATCCCATTCATGCTAGTTAAATCACTCACACACACAACAAAAATGTTGAACACTGCACCTGAATGCCCTTTGTATGATAAACCACAAAGTTTACAGGAAATTGATTTCCACTAGCTATGAGACATCTATGATCAATACTTCACACCACATTAAGTCCAGATCCAAAGTAAAATTCCAACAGTAGAAAAGTTGCTAATAGTTGAAGATACTAGACATGGGGCTGCATCTTACTTTGTCTAATCTGTAATAGATATGAAGGTGATAACTCAACATAAAATCAACAGCCCTAACATGATCAACAATAAGAACAGAATTATTTAAATACATCAGAAACACGTCAGTATTGGGAAACCAAGATGATAACTTTTCTCAAATTAGTTGTTGGTTGATCATCTGGTCTCATATGGTTACACAACATAAACCATAATGAGCTTGCAGGTAAAGTGTCAATTTGGCTCAATGTTAGCAAACCCAGCTGGTCAAAATATTGCATATTCTAACCATCCACCACCATCCTCTCCAGGTTTTGAGTAAATCATCTTATGCTAAAACAAACACTTCCGTGCAGTTCTGAAGGGCTGCTGGATTGCCTGGATAACTCTTAGATTAGGAGCAAGTGAGGTCTGCAGATGCTGGAGATCAGAGCTGAAAATGTGTTGCTGGAAAAGCACAGCAGGTCAGGCAGCATCCAGGGAACAGGAGAATCGACGTTTCGGGCATAAGCCCTTCTTCGTCGATTCTCCTGTTCCCTGGATGCTGCCTGACCTGCTGCACTTTTCCAGCAACACATTTTCAGCTCTAACTCTTAGATTAATCTTAAGTGATCATACTAAATCAGCAACCCAAAAGTTGTAAATGCCATAGCAAATTAAGAAATTGAATTTGATGCAACTTGTAACTTTTGAATTAGCACTAGCAAAAAATTATGAAAGTCGGATCAAAAATCTGACCCATCTGACCTATACGTGACTCCACTCTGATACTAAATGGCAGAATCTTAAAATCCAATAAAAAATAATGCCCATACCAACAAATAAATTATGGTGAATCGAGAAGTTCTCATGATGCTATTTGACAAGAGCAGAAAATTCAGTCGGTGCACCGACCAACAATGTTTTACTTGATCATCACTACTAAATATAGATTTACTGTCCACTTATCTCACTTTTTACTTGTGGAAACCTACTTTGTGCAATTTGCTGTTGTGTTCATCTGCAAGTGACAACATTCAAAAAATATCTGTTCATTGTGAAATACTTCAGGCAACCAGAAATAGGGAAAGGCACTATGTAAATAAAACATCTGGTTCTTAGTACAAGTAAATATATTTCAAGGAAAAAAAATACTTGCTTGGTTTGCTGCTCATGTTTCAAATGACTACTGTAAATATAAGACATCTCTCCTCAAAAAGTGAACATTAATCATAAAAATAAATAATGCTTGCCATTTTTTCCATCAAGTAGAAAATTTTTTAAAATGGAACAGTGATCTCATACACCATAAAGAAAAAAAACTCTGTCATGACAAGAAAACTTCTCCCAGTTGTCTCTATTAATTAAGGCTGCAATTATACTGCCATTGCTTCAGTGATAGAAACCAGTTTCAGATAGACGCTGATGCAAAAGTAGCTAAACCGAAGTCATCAAATAAAAATCTGATCCTGTGTACATTAAATCTAGGAGGCAGCGTCATTTATGCTTTGAGTTTGATCTGGTGCAGTGCAGATCCTGTATTTTGCTCTGATGACAAAGTGACATTAAAAATTAGCCACATGTAGAGCAGGCTTGCGTCCATCAAAGCTGCACATCTCACTCCACAGAATGAGAACTCCACTCCAACCTGAACATGTAACTGTCTTCGATTCAACCATAAAAATACATCGATTGCTTCTATGTGCCAATGACATACCCTATTATGGCCTTTGATCTTATTAAACACTCATCCGAGAAACGAGCTTCTCGAGGCTGCACCTACTGAATGTCCCCATAGTATTAGGTGACTATGCAAAAACGTAAACAATAACACAATTCCTATTATGTCAGTTGTGATGTACAATATAAACACCAAGCTAACCAGATTCAATTAACATTACTTTATTGTTTCGATTGGATCCCATTAAATTATGCCAGTAAAATAGCACAGTGCAAATTGCTCCTGCGATTCAAATATTTGCCATTAGCAACTTCCAATTGGATTTAATGTATCTAAGCAAACCTATCCTTAAAATAAGATTCCCAATGTTTGCTTCCAAGTAATAACATGGTTCTCATTAACTTCCACTTATTGTTAAATAAATCTGCATTTTACAATGAAACCAAAAATTCAATACATTATGTAACATTTCTTTAGTATCTTTGTAAGTCAGGGCATTTTAATAAAACATATACCAATCATCTTTATTTACTGCGCTATCAATGCACAATTTGGATCAAAATTAAATTGCTTCCTAAATTTAAGATTTGAAGAAATACCACTAGACGCTGGTTTTCAGTAAATTTTGAACTGTTTTAAACAAAATAGCTATGAAAGACAATGCAGAAAATGATCACTGTAAATACATAATTATCCCTTGGGTATTAATGACATTTGCTGAAACAACTTCTGGGCCCTTCTATCTTCAGAGAAGAACTAAATAGTCAATGTTTGTGTGGCTGAGTTTGTAATCCAGAATGCTTAAATTAAGGTCACAAAAGGGAAATTCAAATACCAAATTTTTTTTTCCCAACTGAAACAGGTTTTTGTTTCCTACTTAAGAGTGTATGTGATCCATTATCTCCTTCAATTTTTCACTTTAAAAATAAGATGCCACACTTTATATATTTCATTTGAATCTCTCAGATTCAGGACTAGGATGATATATAACCCATAGTAGCTTTATCATATTTTGGAGAGTTAGGTTAAGAAATAAATGCTGACAGTTCCATGCAAATTAAACAAATTGTACCATTCAGCTCACAACCGTCACATCTATTTTGTAATTATACACTTCAAAATATATTAAAAGTACTGCAAGTTGTATATACAATTTAAGGCATGACCACAATGCTGTTCCATTGCTTTACTGGTAAGTTTTTTTTTCCCTTTGAGGGTGGAATGAAGAACTGAGACAAAAGCATACATACATTGCAAGTTCAGCCAGATTAGTCAACAAAAATTGCGTTCAATCAGATACCATATTTCAACGCAAACATTTTTCTTTCAGTTGCTTTTGCAGTTAACATTGATAGTATCCTTAACATGTATAAATAAAACTAATGCATTGATTGTGCACAGTAATTTTGCAAAAAAAAATTCAGCTTTCTAAGATAATACCAAGGCAACAGAAATCACTATCAAGGTGACAGAAAATTAGCTGCAATTTATAAAGGAGGAACAAGAAGTATGCATGTTAATGAGGTGTTTCACATTTTTTACGCATTATTTTCTCCTTCTTGAAGTAATTAACTCCTTGTGGTTTGCAGTGGGCTAAACAAAAGTGCCAGATTACCAATCACATGCCACCCAAGCAGCCATGTATTCATGTATAATTAATTATCTTTTTCTTGCTAATAATGGCAGCATGAACACAGTGGGACAGGTAGTGCAAGAAGCAAACACACAAAAAGAGTGAAAAACATGCTGAGCCCAGGATGAGGTCTCAGCATGTCCAAAAGAGATTGGAAAACATTAGTACACAGCCAGAGAATAGTACCTCCCAAGTACTTGCCATTTTGTATGCAGCTGCCAATAATCCCGTGATATGCACATTGATCCTCTTTCTCCTTTGCAGCCATGTCAATACCATGAAATTTCTGACTTCCAGTGTCATCAAATCAGCAAATGATTACACAGTAAATTACTGCCACGTTACCCATGTGGCTGAGAGAATAGTACACATCATTGCCAATGCTGAAGTCACTATACCCAGCCAATCTGGGCCTGTTACTGATGATGAAGCTACTTGTGTATGCCCACTTGTTTGAAAATTGGGAATGTCTTTGAAAATATGCAAGACTCTTCAATCAGTATTACACCATATTTCTTTACTCGTGGGTCAGCATTTCATCTAAACGTTTCTGCACACCAGAAAAGAAGAAACATTTGTTGTGGTAGCAATGATTGCAGTCAATGTCCGAACCATGTTTTGCTTAAAGATCTGCCTTGAAAGGGATACATAATCAATGCCAAATTATGCATAAAACATATGACAGTGAGGTAAATAAAATTGCTCCCTAGTAACTGTCTTGATCCTGATTATCAAGAAGTCTTTTGGGAGCAAATGGTGAAGTTGTTGGTTGGAGATTAGTTTGATCTCCAAAATGTAGGAAGAGATTGAAAATTTGGTTGTTAGGTTCAGAAGTGCATTGCTGTAATCTTTAAAAATAAATGCAATAGACAGCACTTAAAGATTGAGTCCGGTTCTAACCTCCACCACTTAGCTATTTGGTAATATACATCAGCAATACGTAAGAAAGGAGACACCCCAACTTGAAGAAAACAAGATTTGGAGGTGCCGGTGTTGGACTGGGTTGAACAAGGTCAAAAATCACAAGGCACGAGGTTATAGTCCAACAGGTAACCAGCACCTGCAGGAGGAGTGAGGCTCCAAAAGCTTGTGCTTTCAAATAAATCTGTTAGACTATAACCTGGTGTTGTTGACCTTTGACTCTGAAGAAAACAAGCTACCAGACAAGGATCAGATGAGCTCTCAGGGAACATGCTCAATTACAACCAACAAAAAGCAAGGTCCTGAAATCCTGGCTTTGGCAAGGTGGAAAGGTTACACTCAAAAAACTTTCAAGATAGGATAGAATCATGGCAGAGGGCTGGGCTGCCTAGCAATAACAGGATCTTTTTAAGGCATTACAATGCTTAAATTAGTTCAAAGTAAGGTAGCCTGATCCTCAATGTCCCTGAGGCACCTTCAAGAGGACTTTGGCATGAACCATTGTTCAATGCTGTTATCTAACATCAGGATCTTGAAAGCTTTGCCTTGAGACAATAATTGGAGAACTATAGAAATACAAGCACTCAATGTAACCAGATATATAAATACAGAATCACAGAACAACTACAGCACAGTACGAGGTCCTTGACCAGTTGTGTCCATTTTGGCCTCCAAAGGAGCAATTCATTTCATGCCATTCCTTGCTGCTTTTTCCTCACCACCACCACCAGGGATATATTTCCCTCCCCTCCCCTATCAGCGTTCCGAAAACACCACTCCCTCCGTGACTCCCTCGTCAGGTCCACACCCCCCACCTACCCAACCTCCACTCCCGGCACCTTCCCCTGCAACCGCAAGAAATGCAAAACTTGTGCCCACACCTCCCCCCTTACTTCCCTCCAAGACCCCAAGGGACACTTCCATATCCCCCACAAATTCACCTGCACCTCCACACACATCATCTATTGCATCCGCTGCACCCGATGTGGCCTCCTCTATATTGGGGAGAC
>NC_057722.1:28196913-28209525 GCF_004010195.1 Chiloscyllium plagiosum | reverse complement strand
CTGAACACACTTTCCTCATTCCTGAAGAAGGGCTTATGCCCAAAACATCGATTCTCCTGTTCCCTGGATGCTGCCTGACCTGCTGCGCTTCTCCAGCAACACATTTCCATCTCTGATCTCCAGCATCTGCAGACCTCATTTTCTCTTACAAGAGTCAGGAGTCTTGTAATATTCAGGGGCAAGCAATGCATATTGTTGGGACCAGAACTAATTTTGGTCTTTGGTGAATTTTAAACTTTTAAGTTTTTAATTGCTGTGAAAATTGCAGGAAGCCATGGAAGATATATAACACTAGTATGATAATAGGTGAAAGCTGCTTTAGCCCTACAAGACCATAGTGTTGCTCTCTCATTAGAAACAGACAACTGGTGGTGGCTTAACTCGAGAATCACCACATCTCAGGCAAGGAGAAAGATGGAGAAGGAAAGTTCTTCATGGTTACCTCAGCCAGCACAGGAATTAAACCTGCACTGTAGGCATCACTTACTGGCTATACATCCAACTGAGCTAACCGAACAAAGGCTGACACGAACTACGTTTTCCCTTTGTTGATCTTACAACAAGTTAGTGCCTCATTTAGTCAGAGCTAATTCATATCAGGTGCTGCAAAGAGAGTTAGAGAATGTTCCTGTCAGTAGTTGGCACCATGGTACACAAAAACATTGTTGGGGCATGATGAAATTATCTCCTGCTTACTATGGCCTCTGATGATTAGTACCTTATTTTCCTTACAGATATATGTGATACAATATCTTATGCCATGAAATACAGAAAACTCAACACACAAATTTGACAGAATCAAATTAATAAATTTGAGAGTTTAACTGCTTTTACATCATCAGAGAAACACAAAGTAAGCACCCAACATGATGCCAAGATTGGAATTCACTGCTTGTTTTCATATGTAATCGAGAAAGTACCTGGTTTAACAAAATTAAAAATTCAGGAGACGTGGCATGTAAATCTTTCTTAATACTTTTCTACGTTAAACATACCACACTGGTAATTTTCTTATCAAGCAAAAGTAAAAACAAAAGAAACAGAACAAAAAGGATTTGTGAATTGTTTTTTGCAAAGGAGTATCTATATACTGGCATTCAAAAGTTTCATAAAAAGTTACATTGATTAGCCGAGAGGTGACCAAAGCAACCTGGTCATAATTTTCTGAGAATCTCATTAATGTATGCCAGAAGGAATAAAGGAACATGTAAAATGTGCAAATCTTATGACCACTCTCAATCCAAAGGCAGCACCAAACAGACACTATGTCCCACCTTCGGCATAAAAAAATTGTGCTTCATGTACATTATTGACACACAGTAAGCAGGGATACGAGGTTTTCTAATTTTCGTGCAAATCATTCTAGTGACATAAAGATGCACCACACGATATAGAAAGTATAATTAATGACCTAATGAGAACAAAAGTAACCATAAATCTTTAGCACACCCTTACCGGTAGAACTGGAATTTCAAGGAATTCATGCGAGTTGGCGTTTTGTACGGGCCTTGGATTAATATAAGTAAATGCTAGAAAATTTCAAGGTAAGTTACACCAAATATAACATATCCAAGTAATTTGTACTCAGCATAAAAGCTAAGGGTGCATTAAGCCTTGATAATATAATTGTTTTGATATAAATCTGCTGAAAATTCAGGTTACTAAATCTACACAATACATTTGCATGGTGGTCTCCAATGTTTATTAACTGAAATAAAATGCACCTTTGTATACAATGGCTCAAATAGTCCATGGAGTGACAATCGCAATCCAGTTGCCATTCTGTTCCTATCTTTTTTCATTAGTTCTTGAGCTCCATATTTCTGGCCAGGCACTCCGATCCAGGCTCCTTCAAAAAAGCGGAGCATCACTGAAATTAACACAATTCCCCCATAGCATAGGATAGCGAGAGGAAATCAACTATGCATCTTTTTGCAAAGTTAGTGTGCATTGTTCTGAGATTTAAATGTCCAGCAGCACAACAATAGAATTCCTTAGTTACTGTGAAAGACTAAGTTTGGAAGGTAAATGTGAGGTGACAGTTGGTTTCAGGGTTTCGGGAGCCAGGTGAACTAGCATTGTTTAGGGGTGGTAAGGAGCTATGGGTTCAGACTGGCAGTGATGAAACCTTTGGGCCAATGGGGGTTCAGGAAAGTGGAGGGAAGGAGTTCTCAGCTCCCAGAGGAGGGATGGAGAAAAGATGGAGTTGTGCTGCATTGGGAGGTCTGCTCTGAGAGGTGGAGGGCTTTTGGCAGAGGACTGGGGATATAGGAGTTTTGAGAAGAGTCTCTATATGTGGTGCTCATGTGTATGTGCGTGTGTGAGCGTGTGTTAGGTTTAGGGTTAGCTACTGAAAAGTCACATTGGATTTTTAATCTAACTTCTCATGGAAACTATTAATGGAAGCTAAGGGTGTTCTTCTTCAAAGGGTTCCAAGTGGTGTTTGAATTTTAAGTTGCAAAAAATAAAAATAACTTGGAAGTGCAAGTTCCTCAAAATCTTCAATTTCCAGAAAAGGTTCATGGTGTCAGCTGCATCTGCAATTCTACAGGGCCCCAAGGTGCAACTCCAGCCTGCAGTGATCTAGTGACTGTCTTGCCAATAGAGCCAGCTCCTACTCTACAGTTAGACTCTTTCTTCAACCTTACTGTATGTAACCCTACACACTCACAAGTCAAGTTCAAATTGCCATATCTTTAAAGAATATCAGTTACAGAAGTTTGTTTTCACCAAAATATGAGAAGTAGTGCAACAAAATATTTGTCCACATACTACAGTTGCAAACTACAAGTTCTTGACTGTTGCAATAAAAACCAAACAGGATGTGACAGTTTTACTTATGCTTCAAGAATACTGATTTTTTTAATAGATAATAATTTCAAAGCATTTCTGAGATAATCAGTAGACACTCACATGCAAATAGTAAAAACACTTCTGAATCAGGGAAAGGGGAATATGTTGCTAAAACATATCACATTAATGCATCTTTTATAAGTCAATGCATATTTTAAATTTAGAGCTTATACAGTCTAATATTTTTACACAATCTGTTCAGATATCTTATGACACACATAGAGGGAATGTCAGACTTGAACCCAGATGTTCTGGCCCAAAGGTAGGGATATCACCTCTGCACCACAGGAACCCTCCACTTATACAAACATTGTTTGAACTTTAACTTACAAAAAAGTTACAATAACTTGGCAAGCATATAAAAATGAAACTTACCACCAAAGAAAGATATTTCTCATATCATTTAACAACCAATTTCAGAACATGGTTCCAGCAAGCCAAATATCTGGGACTAATAGCTTTTACAAAATAATATATTGCATTATTTTTTGTGAGGCAAAGCTTATTTATCCGACTAAGAAATACATGCCGAATGAAAATGTAAACCATCTCCTGAAAACATCTACACAAATATGTGAAGGAAATTCAGTCTCTGATGGTTTCATATCATGTATGATACATCAGGAATAGAAACCAATAAGTACTTCAATACCATCACCTACCAGCAGCCTGGAGGACCAACTGTAATCTTGCTTTGGCTTGTTCCGCAGGAGACTGCAAAACAACAAAGACAAACACACATCAAAATAATGGATCTCTGTTTAATGATGACATTGTCCAAAGGATTTCCATTCATCAAGAAATAAAAGAACAAATGTGCATGACAATTCTTTGGGTAATCAAAAAGATTCAGCACTCAGGGAAATAGTTTAAATGATTGGTGAAACACCCGCACTTACATTTTAGAGTGGAATAGTATCACCCATAAAATTGAAAAACATTCACCAGCCAACACTAAACATCCTAGTTAAAACTCTTCACATAACTGAAAACTAGGTTTCCAGTTACACGTTTAAAACTTCTACAAAATAGGACTTAATGTATACCTGATTTTAACAATACTGTTTTAATACCTAAGAGATATGTAATACAATATATAAAAACATAATTAACTGTACTGTGACCAACATCTTGCACAATATGCATAGCCCATAAATCCAAAACTAAAAACAATACATTTTCACGTGCCCACTTGGGTGCTGCATCCATGAGAACAAAGTTCGAACAAATGAAAAAGATATTAAGTTTGCTTTAATTCTTTGTAGTTTGAAATCATTAGATTATTTAAGGATTTGCATAGTCAGTTCATACACATGTGCCACCACAGCTCCTTGTAATTCCATTCAGCAAAGAAATGTTCATATTTGCATAATCCTTCAAAGGCATCAGCCTCCTCCTCCCCCATGCAAATCCTCAGATTTAACACTACAGTTTCAAGTATTATTGAAATTACACTTTCTGTAACTTTGTGAGATGCAAATACATACACAATTTGGAATAATAGTTTTGCTAAGACAACTCTGAGAATATAGAAACATTATGGAGATAATGTTAAAAGCATCAAAATGTATACTGTAAGTGTTTTAGATACTTTACAGAAAAGCACAGTATAATGATATGCTTCTGTTATGCAATTTTTCCCTTTCCCTCAGCTTCTATAAACACTGGATCCTTGTAAGGATACACATCCAGTCTTTTGCTAACTTGTCACAACAGCCATTTCTTAATGATTGTTCTGGAGGCAAGACTAACTGACTATTCGAAAACAGGAGCCTTCACATTCAAGCTAGACCATATCGCATCTAACCAAGTGTAGTTAAGTCATTAATTAGCTTCTCAAGGGCATTTGTTCTCAAACCTGAATTGCTGAGGCTCAGAATCCTTCACTTTCTATCTTCCTGAAGCAAGTTCATCATTTATAAAGCACAATTCAGAATTACGATGGAATTCTCCGCACTTGCCTGGATGAATGCAGGTCTAAAAACACTCAAAATACTGGGCACATCCTGGACAAAGCATCACCACATTCAGAAATATTCATTCCCTCCATAACCAATTCTCAGTAGCAGCAATGTGCTCCATTTACAAGACACACTGAAAAAATTCACCAAGGCTCCATTGACAGCACTTTCCAAACCCACGACACTATCATCTGGAAGGAAAACGGTAGCAGATACATAGGAATATAACCAGCTGTAGGTTCTCCTCCACGCAACTCACCATCTTGACTTGGAAATACATTACTGTTCCTTCAGTATGGTTGCGCCAAAGTCCTGGAACTCCTTCCATAATGGTTTGGTGGATCGAGCTTCATGAAATGAACTGCAGCAGTTAAGAAAGACAGCTTACGAACCTTTTCAAAGGTAGATAGGCAATAAATGCTGGCCTAGCCTGCAATAGTCACATCCCATCTAACTGAAATCAGGTAACATTTGAAAAGAAGGTGGTGAGACTTGGTCCTAATAAACACATTTTGAGCAAAGGCATATTAATATTGTACCTTTACATAATCTCAGAACATGGGGAGAAAGTGAGGGCTGCAGATGCTGGAGATCAGAGCTGAAAATGTGTTGCTGGAAAAGCGCAGCAGGTCAGGCAGCATCCAAAGAACAGGAGAATCGACGTTTCGGGCATAAGCCCTTCTTCAGGCTTATGCCCGAAACGTCGATTCTCCTGTTCCTTGGATGCTGCCTGACCTGCTGCGCTTTTCCAGCAACTCAAAATCTCAGAACATCCCAAACCACTTGACAGCGAATTAAGTGCTCTCAAAGCAGTCACTGTCACAATGAAGAAATGGAGATCACTAATTGTGTAAAGCAAGTTCTGACAAACAGTAATGTGATGAAGACCAGATTGCTTTTGCACTAATGATTTAAGGATAAATGAATAACTCATTGAATAACTTACAATGGACCCTACCCTCTCAAAATCAAGTAAAATATACCACCACCTCAATCAGTAACGTATACATAAAAATACTTTGTCTTTTCTCACAACTAAAGCGTGGGAAGCATACAAAGTATGCATTTATGTCCATTCCCACAGACATTTTTCCTGAAACAGGTCCTTAGCTTGTCACTAGAGGCTGCAGCTTGAGAAGTGCCATTCCACATTAGGAGACTCTCCTGGTCTTACCTCCTCTCATAGGCGAAGCAGAACATTTGATAAGATTGATAGCCGATTGATAACCAACCTGCCGGCCATGTTACAATGCACATTTCTGCAACATCTAATTCTGGAGCTTCCTGTTCAGAGGCAAGATCACTACAATGACATCACAAACCACTCCATCATCAACCATCGCTTCAAGACAACAATGGGGCATTAGATGCACTTACGTCTCTTTCAAAATATAATTTACAACAGTCAAAAAATAATAGAATTCTTCACTATTTCTCAAGAGTAATAGGTTTAAGCTACCCTGATCTTTGTAATTAACTTGGGAAATGCTAAAATATGTATGAATATGCTGGATAACACAAATTAAATGAACCAGATTTTACATTGGGTTTTTTTCAAAGCCTGTTTGGCTTTGGTCAAATCGTTTTCATATGGCACGCATGTAAACATGTAATTTACAGTTGGCATGTGAAGAAGACACACAACGAAAACTATGCCTAAAACTTACAGCAAACCATGTGGAAACAAGTGAACAGAGCTGAACTTTGAAAGCTGATCAATCAATTGGATTAGAAATTACTATAGAAACAAACCATTAGTCATCCAATTTCTTCACCTTTTGTACTGAAAGTTGATTTTCAAGCCCCAAATAATGCTACATATTCTGCAGAACATCTGGGATGCATGTAAAGAGTGTAAGTTGGTAAGTAGCTCCTGAAACAATTAAAGTTCTACTTAATTGATAGATTCAGGTTTACGTAGCAGAATCCGAATCTGAAAATGTATTACAATTATAAAGTTAATGTTGAATCAGGTACAGAAATCAAAGAAAAGGAGAGAGGTAGAAATACAGGATTAAGGTAGAGAATACAGTGAAAGAAAAAGTAATTTTTTAAAAAATCTCCAACAATGGTGAAATCTATATGTCTACAAACATTCTATATGTGTGTAAGCAAAGTGACAGGCAAGTTGTCTGGCAGCAATTAAGATTTATCACAGCCTTAAAAAGGGTGCTTACACTGGACTGGACAAGGCAATTTTTGGCAGTGAGTTTCATTCAACATGTTGGAGTCAGGGCAGGAACTTCAAATATTTCAATATATTCAAATGAGGGGCCAACAGCAAGACGCTACTTATAAGTAGTTTATGGAGCAGTAGCGTACTTTTGCAGTATCACGCATATTTTCTGCTTTTATTGCAGGACTCCAACAGTAGCAATTTTTTATTTGAAGTTCAAAATATTTTATATATTCATTGGTTTAGATTCCATAGAAACATAGAACAGGAGTAAAAGTAGGTTATTTGGAACATACCTCTCAAACATAAGCAAGCAATGCTATGCAATTACTATTCCCATATAAAATTTACTTGCCTGCAAGTATTGAGAGTAATCAGATCATCAGAATTTTCCCAGGTTCTCTGCATTATCTGCTGATGACTGGCAGTATGTGCATGACTGTGGGGGGGGCACATTTGCTAAATTCCAAATGTAAATGATTTTTAAAATAATGTCGTTATCACAATTGCTGCTAGACAAATTCTCTGGTTTTGAAAATTACATTTTCTAAGTTTCAAGTGTTATGCACCAAGCCAGACCCCCTCAAAATATTTCAAGAAGATAGTCGAGACCTTAACATTTTCTTACATGAAAGGCAAGTGTGAAGTGGATATTCCAGGTGTGAAGCAGCTGGTCAAATCACTTGGCTTTAAGCAAAACAGAATTTATTTAAACACCAAATTTGAAACACGAACGAAAGAAAACAGAACTTAGAATAACTTAACTGTTTGATAACTCAAGTGACTCAGTATTACAGCTTAACTAAACAGCTGTTCCAATTCCCGCAACATCCCATAAACATACCCCTTGGCAAAAGGTAAATTCCAACAAGTTCTTACAGGCAGGAGAATTTTAGAGAGAAAAGTCAGCCAGGGATCATCTGAAGCATGGAACCTTGTTGTGCTGTAGCAACTTCTGACTGCCTGCTACTAGCAGCTTCTCTGCTACAACTAAACCAAACCATAAAACTGGGAGAACTGGTAACTCTTCTGCAATTGTAAACTAGGATCTTTCCAGACATTTTGGCACCTCTGCCTTTAAAACCTCTCAAAAAAACCTAAGGACAAAATACCCTTGTAAAAGTGATAGCATCATCACACAAAATTACCCCCTTCAGAATGTAATTAATGCTTGCCATTTTAAAAATATTTATTTTGTCATCAGTTCTATCTCACTTGTATCTCTGTCACAAGCCTATCTTTCACCCCTCTTTTTATTTCACTTTCTGTACATACTTTACTTCTAAGTTATATTTCTTGGTTTAGACACGATGGATTGGATTTTGGAAACCCTCTTCCAGCCAAATCATAGGCAGGTACGCTTAGAATCTTTTTCCATCTTGACATCTCTCGGCCTCCACACCATTTTTAATGAAGCAGGTTGAGCAGATTGACAGCAATCTATCTGCAAGCAGTGGGTAGTTTATAAACATAATTAACAAGTCTATTCAAGCTAATGATCTGGGTGACTGGAAAATTCCAGTCTGCTGAGAACCCCCAAGCATGCAGAATCCAGCAGATTTTTGGAGACAGCAACTCAGGGGCCACCACTCTGGGATCAATTTATGTACTAACCCTCGCCCAACCACAGCAGCCATACCTCCATTGCTACTTGGGGCTCATTTTCCATATTGTGATTCAAAAGCTGAAGACGTTTCCTTTCACAAACAAAAGTTGCCGAAAAGGTGACTACACATTGAGGAGTTGCCAAAACCTCTCTGTCTTAATTGGCAACAAGCCATTAATTGGCCAGGTGCAGGATTGGGATTGAACTTTAACCCCAACACAAGAAGCCTACCCTCAGAAGGATATTCCAGCTGTCTCAGTGAAATATCTTCAATGTGATTATTTGAAGAGTCATGCTGCTGCTTGTCTGCAGACTACAGATTCCCTGCAGAGGGCGCCTCATTGCTTCAGACAGTCGATAACATTGCCATTTTTCAGGAACACTTGAAATATCTGTGGACAATTGTCAGCGTAGTAAACAGCAAACAACATTCTTTTACGGCTGACTGCAAAATCCAGCCATGACTGAATGTGGCTTCATATCTTTCAGGCAGTACAGAATTGATTACTGCAATTTACAACAACATTTTTTTTTGCACCTCCCCTCTGGTCAATTATCCACCAAAAACTCTCACTAATTTGAAATCTGTGCATAGATGGTTCCACTATCTTCTGTTTTTATGCCTAACCCTAAGTTCATAGCATTCCAGATGTCAAGATACAAAATGTGCACAGGCATTCAGAAAACACATATGTTTCCTACCTCTTTCCTCTTGTTTGAAAACCAACAAAAGGGAAATAGACGACAGAACATTAATGATATCCTGCCAAAGTATGAATTTTAATTAGTCAATACAAAGTAGTTGAAAAAGAATTCAACTCTATAGCTGAAAAGAAACTTGCAAGAAAACTCCTAAGAGCAACCATATTAAATCACAGGTGCAATGACAATGTACCTGCAATTTTTTTTAGATATTCAAAAAGTCCAACAGTAACTCTCCTCTAGCCAGAACAGGGGCAGGTGTGATTAGATTAGATTAGATTACATTACAGTGTGGAAACAGGCCCTTTCAGCCCAACAAGTCCACACCGACCCGCCGAAGCACAACCCTCACATACCCCTACATTTACCCCTTACCTAACACTACGGGCAATTTAGCATGGCCAATTCACCTGACCTGCACATCTTTGGACTGTGGGAGGAAACCGGAGCACCCGGAGGAAACCCACGCAGACACGGGGAGAACGTGCAAACTCCACACAGTCAGTCGCCTGAGGCGGGAATTGAACCCGGGTGCTCAAACAAAATTTCTTGAACCTTTCGTCCAGGGTGTTAGTTTGCTGACATCTCTAAAAAAAAAATTACCTAGAATTAATTTACTAAAAAGTATACTTTGTGCTTATTTTTTTGGAACAGTCCCACTGATGTCAAGCAAGATTCAAAAGAAAGTGCAAACTATATTGAATTAGAGAAAATTAAAGTTGGCTCAGCAAAATGCCAAACTGATAATTAATTAAGCTGCACTTGCACAAGAAAAGTTTCTTCATGGGCTGCAATTCCATGGCAGTGTAACCCTAAGTGGAACTATTAATACAGATCTAAGTAGTGTTAACAACATATAACATCTACAGTGATGATAGTTTGGAATACAGGCAGTCCCTGGAATGCAAACAGGTTCTGTTCTTGCGTCCATTCTCAATTGAATGGTACACACGTCGGAACACAATGCATGATGATGGAAAACATCTGTTCAGAAGTACAGGAAGTGTTTGTATGTCAGAGCTTCAAACTTACAACCATGTATGGAATAGCAGTGGTAAGTACAAGCATTATAAATTGGCAACATCCTGCATACACAAAGTATTTTCAAATCAAATCCATACATTATTGTACATAAAAATGTCATGTATGAATTAATTTCCAAAATATGATAAGACAGAAAAGTTTGAGTGAATTTACATTACAGTTAAACTGTATTCCCTGGTTCCTCAGCACTAAGTACACTCCTGCTTTTGAAAAACACAAATGAAAGTATCTTTGAATGGAATGTATTTCCCTACCAAACCCCTCGCAAAAGGATGAAGTGCATAACCTGGTCACACAAATTATTTGCACTACAAGTATCATTCTCAGGCATGGATTGAAATACCCTGCCATTTGAAATAACTAATCCTTGATTCTGCCTTTGCCATTTCTTTATATATTTACTGAAGTATTTTCCCTGTGGCTACTTTGAACTGACAGCTAAAAATAGAACTAAAATGTTTAAGAAAGGGCAAATGCATTTCCATTTGTTCCATTTGGTTATTTTGCTCACTACCAACAATAATTTAAATGTTAAACAAGATTGTGGACTTATATGGGCAAATTCATCAATAAGTTTCACGTATCTAATTACTTTTCCTTGCCCTGAAACTCAAACTCCAGTTCACAACTAATATCTAGTTGTGAATTTTGCCTCTAACACAACTGTTCACATATCTAGTTATATATACAAACCTTTACGTACCATAAGGAAAATTTAAATTCAAATACCCTGATTTTGTTCACAGTGGTGCAGGGATAGTGTTAATTGCTGACGACAAGAAAAGGTCCTACAAGCTAGGATGTTGACTTCCCCGATTTAGCACCGACTTTGCTTCTGATCCTATCTGCAGGAAATTTCTAACAGTAACCAATTCACAGACTGAGCTTACCAAATCTGTCCTACAGAACAATCCTCTTAACCCAGGAATCTATTGAATGAATCTCTGTTACATCTCTCAAAGCCAAAAATCAACTTCCTTAGGTAAGAAGAATAAATTGTAAATATTATTCCAAATTTGCTCTCACCAAGGCTTGATTTAGCTGTATAGACACTTCTTTATTCTTGTGCCCCAATTCCATGATAATAAAAGCAACAAAGTTCTTTGTGTTCCTAATCGTTTCCTATACATGCATGTTTGCTTTCTGTGATTTGTTTATGAGAACATCCAGGTCCCTTTGAACACCAAAGTTTTCCAGTCTCTTATCATTTAAAACATGATTTGCTTTTCCAACGAGAGTGTATCATTTCACATTTCCTGGCAGTACCTTACATCGGTCATGCTCTTGCCAACTCTCTCAGTCAGTCAGTCTCTTAGCAGTCACTTTGCTTCTTCTTTAAAGTCAATTTTAATATAATTTCCAACAGTTCATGGCCAAGAACTAATCAAAATGCTCCACTGTCCAGAGAGATCATTCTAGTATTTTTTTGTGTAGTTTTTGCTGTTCTCAAGAGATGAGAATTTCTGGTCAGGCCTATACATATTTCCTATCCTAATTGCTCAACAAGGCGACGGTGAGCCATAATTTTGAACCGCTGTGTGATAAAGGTACTTCATGTGAGCATTGCCCGTGAGGAAGGAACTTCCACAGTTCTGATCCAATGATGAAGGAGTAGACGAACTGGTGAGTTAAAGTTTTCCCATGTGCCCGCTGCTCTTGTTCTTGTTGGCAGAGGTCACAGATTTGGGAGGTACTGTCGAAGAAACTTGCAGTGCATTTCGTAGATAGCATACAGTTACACATTCTGCAAATGATGGATTGAGTGAACATTTAAGTTGGCAGTTGAGGCATCGACGATGCCCTCCACCGCATCTCCTCCACTTCCCGCTCCTCCGCCCTTGAGCCCCGCCCCTCCAACCGCCACCAGGACAGAACCCCACTGGTCCTCACCTACCACCCCACCAATCTCCATGTACAGCGCATCATCCGCCGTCACTTCCGTCACCTCCAAACGGACCCCACCACCAAGGATATATTTCCCCCCCCCCCCCGAGCAGCATTCCGTAAAGACCACTCCCTCCGTGACTCCCCCGTCAGATCCACACCCCCCACCAACCCAACCTCCACTCCCGGCACCCTCCCCTGCAACCGCAGGAGGTGCAAGACTTGCGCCCACACCTCCCCCCTCACCAAGGCCCCAAAGGAAACTTCCATATCCGCCACAAATTCACCTGCACCTCCACACACATCATCTATTGCATCCTCTGCACCCGACGTGGCCTCCTCTATATTGGGGAGACAGGCCGCCTACTTGCGGAGCAATTCAGAGA
>NC_057722.1:28168044-28196794 GCF_004010195.1 Chiloscyllium plagiosum | reverse complement strand
ACAGCACAGCAGGTCAGGCAGCATCTAGGGAACAGAAGATTCGACGTTTCGGGCACATGCCCTTCTTCAGGAATGAGCAGAGAGTGTTCACTCCAAGTCCCTCCTCCCTACCTTTTATCTTCTCCTGCTGAACACTCTCTGCTCATTCCTGAAGAAGGGCATGTGCCCGAAACGTCGAATCTTCTGTTCCCTAGATGCTGCCTGACCTGCTGTGCTGTTCCAGCAATAAAGTTTCAACAGTTGAGGTGCCAATCAAGCAGGTTGTTTACAGTTGAGCATTTTTCCAATGCATCCATTCCGCCAAATGGACAAAATTCCACTACGCTTCTGATTGTAGGGGATGAAAATGTTTTGGGACCACCACATAATACCAGCTTCTAACCTACTCTTGAAGCCACAGCTTTAATGTAGCTAGTCCAGTTTAGCTTCTTGTCAATGGCAAACTCCACAGGTTGCTAATGATGAGGAAAGCAATGATGTCAGCATAACTGAACATGAAAGTAGGTCGTTAAATTCAATGGAGACTGCCATCACCAGGCACTTGTGTGGTTCAGTTATAACTTACCAACCATCACACAAAGCTTGAATGTCATCTTACTGCACAAACTGCTTTGACATCTGAGGAACAAAACTGCCTAGGCATCAGTGAAAATCCCAATTCTGACATTATGATGCAGGCAAGCAGCAGGTAGTGTCACAACTCCAGAGGATGGCACATTGGAAATCCGGCCCATAATCTCCAGAATTATCACAAAATTTAAAATGACAGATTTTGAATTAAATGCACAAAATTCCCCTATTATCTGATTTTCAGACCAGACTGATAAAAGCACGGACCAAGTCTCCATATATCAAGAACTAATACTTATCACAAGTAATTAGACTCCAACTGCAGGTAAGAATTTATAAACCATCAGTATATAACCTTACTAAGTGAAATGCTAATTCACTTATATACCCCCACTTACGTACAAAGCTAAAGGTAAAGGCTCCATAGTTCAACCAGACCACAGAGCTACTCACTCATTTGAAAAAGACAACTGGTAGTAGTTTAACCTGAGGGTCACCACACCTCAGGGGAGGGGAGAGGTTGAGTAGGAGAATTCTTCAGGGTAATCTCAGCTGGTGCAGGAAATGAACCCACACTTTTAGCATCACAAACCCTGTTATTTGGCAACTCAGCAAATCCTTAAATACATAAATAAACAGAGTAAAGTAGATTCTTAAGAAAAATTCTGTTGGATTCAAAACATTAACTTGATTTATCTCTCCACAGATGCTGCCAGACCTGCAGAGTTTCTCCAGCACCCTTTAAATCCCTTCAGATTTCAAGCATTCACTGTATTTTGCTTTTGTATATATCATATTAGAGAAAAATACATCTTAGGCAGAGGAGAACCAGAAGGCAATACAAGATTGCTGAGATGATTCGTGTTGTCAGAATGTTGCTTATTAGTCATCTTTCTTCAGACGCTTCCACTGGTTTGCAAGACACACAGGTGGCTGGTTAGCATATAAAAGTTCTCTGACTTATCAAGCAGAAGTCACATCTTACAATAATTGTTGAAGGAAAGATGAACTGGCTTTCTTCTTAAAATGGGTTTTTTTCCTGCTGAGAACAGAAAGGCAACTTCCAAACTGGCAGAATCAAATCCCTTCTTCTTATCTTGTTCCCAGTCCCAAGCTATTCAGCTACCTAAGAACCAATTACATGGTTGTAGGCAGGCAAAAGGTTGTTGTCATCAATAACTGGTCACTAGTCCATAGACCTATCGACTTCTCATTGTCACCCAGCTGCATCTCTGCACCTTGGCTCCAATTCATCTGCAACCACTTCAATTAGATTATATTATTTACAGATTAGATTACTTACAGTGTGGAAACAGGCCCTTCAGCCCAACATGTCCACACCGACCCGCCAAAGTGCAACCCACCCATACCCCTTCACCTAACACTGCGGGCAATTTAGCATGGCCAATTCACCTGACCTGCACATCTTTGGACTGTGGGAGGAAACCAGAGCACTGGGGAGAATGTGCAAACTCCACACAGTCAGTCGCCTGAGGCGGGAATTGACCCAGATCTCTGGTGCTGTGAGGCAGCAGTGCTAACCACTGTGCCCGTAATTACTGTTTGTTCAAACAGCTATACAAACAATACTTGCCGTAAGTGTCAGGTTACTTACTTTTCAAAACATGCAGCATGGCTTCATTTCAGGCCACAATCTTATAAAGCACAAACATTATTCTAAAACATGATCTTTATCATGGTTGTGTTCAAAGTGCCATCTTGGCCTGATAATGACTAACCTCCAAAATCACAACCATCTTCCTTTGTCTTGGCTAGGATTCCAACAGGTGGAAAGTTTTCCACATACTTCATTTCATTTCAATGGAGAATCATTTCAAATATGACGTCTTATTTCCACTAATTACCATAAATTCAAGTCTTGAGTAATATAGTTACCAGGTTGACAACATTTTTATCTATGCCTGGTTTGTTTCCAGACATGCCCTCTACACTACTAATTGAACCAGAACTTGTCCCCTAGATTGATGGTAATAGTTGAGTGAGGAATATTCCACTCCATGAGGTTATAAATCGTAGTTCCTGGTGGCCCACAGCAACTTATGAATGCCCAGTTTTGATCTGCTAGATCAGTTCCAAATATATTCTACTGTGCACTGGATAGTGCCACACAGCAAGATGATCAGCAAATCAAAATTTATTCACTGAATGAGCTGAACAGAAAACCAACAGCTAAGATTTCACTTTGAATAACTTTTACTTAATCCAAATAAAATCAACAAATTAACGATGAATCAATGTGCAAAGTGCAGTAAATATACATTTATACACTAAATAACAGATAGAACAAAGATAAATATGGGTTTACTCGGCAGTCCATTCAGCAGATAATGCACTAATTTCAGCCACAATTTCATTGAAAACGCTGATTTTCTTCAGGTAGAAGTCCAGCTCATTTTGTTTAAAGACTGAGTTACTTTTGCTCAACCAACAGCAGCTCTCAGTTAAATCAATTCCCAAGTGTACAATCTTCAGCAATATGGCATACTTCTTTATTGATCTTCAATTAGTAAGTGTGAAGGATTATCGGGCGGGGCAGGAAGGCGGAGCTGAAGGTGAGATGAGATTAGCTGGGATCGTTTTGAAGGGAGTAACAGGCTGCATGGGTTGAACTGCCTACTCCTACTCTTAGTTCTTATGTTCTTATAACCTTCTCAGCGCTGTTCATGAGAGACTGGGTGGTATAGATGAACCAGTATTATATTTACTAGACCTTCACCGAAAACTCTCCAATTATGGCCATCTTTGGTATATTGCTTACTTTAAGTGACAGACGTAGCTAGAACAGACTTGTACTTATTTACTTACTATCAGCTCTTGAATCCAGCCTTTGATTCTTCAGCCAGTTTGAGTTGCACCTCTGGCTGATATGAGCTCGGATGACTATGTCTGTCATCTGGTTTCAAACAGCTTCAGTTTCCCCAAAAGTCTGAAGATCAGTTTCCCTCCAAACTTGAAATTTCAGTTGCAAATTTTGAAACTAGGGTCAGTGCTCCCAACAGAATAATTAACTAATCAGCTGCTCAGACAACACATTCTCCACTGATTCCACAAGCCACAGATTCCACCACAATATGTGTCATGAAAAGATGAATTTTCAATATAGACTGGTAAGAATATGATTAAGTAGGTGGTCAGCTTACATTATTTCTCTCACCACCTACTCAAACTTTATTTGGCAACTACTTCCTTCAGGACTCAACTAGTCTGTCAGTATCAATGCTAGAGAAGCAGTTTTGGGATGAACATTTAAAACACCCAAGCAGGGTTCATTATATATTTTCTACCCTATTAATTTTTACATTATAATTAATATTAACATTATCATATTATTAATTTCAATTTGGAGTCTCCTCAACATTTCATCAGTTGAAGGAGGGTATCATGCAGTAACTGGCGGAATCTTCCATCGTTACAAGATGAAACATCACCTCATAGGCCCTGAAATTCATGTATTATGAAGCTAAAGGCGTGTACTTTACCTTTAAGAGAGAGTGAATGTTGTTTTGCACTGAGAACTTACAAGCACCTATCATATGGCTAGCCAGCAATCTGAGTGTACTGGAAAATTGAAAATATGTCGCATTTGGCTGTAAAACAGATACCTGAGTTGGTTGCTATTTTGGCAACAATTGAATTTAACCAATCAGTTCAAGTTATGCCCCAGGATACTAAAACCCAATCGATTTTGAATTTACTGTTTTCGCAACATTGAACCAATGAGACAATCTGACATTGGGGGGAAAAAAAGTGGCAGGCAGAGAGTAAACTGCCATTGAGAGAGAGACTGCATTCAATACGCTCTCTATCAAAGATACCTTTTTCATATAAAACATCTTTGTAGTAAAAGATAGAAGACGACCAAGAGAGATCTTCTGCCGAAAGAAGGACACCAGTGACAACAACCACTGTGTGGTTTTGAAATTAAGTTGATGTAATTTTAATACGGGTTTTTATTGGCACAGTATATTGTTATAAAGTTGGAGGTAGATAACAAACATTTAAGAGAAAGGAGACTTAGAGTTGTAAATAGTCATTGCTTAATGTTCACTTTTAGAGATAAGGAATAAATTGATATTTTCTTTAAATAGTGGAGTTTGGGAGTTCTCTGTCATTCATACTTTAACAGGTTACAATGCAACGTGAGCTTTCCTGGGTGTTTGGTTTAATTAACAGAAGGGTTCACCGCTGTGTCGTAACACGTCTCCCAATTTTATGTTACTGTGCAGCGACCTAATTGAACCTGTCTTGCTTATGAGAGATAGCAAATTCAGCATTGGTGTGCAAGAGTCAGGGGCAATGGTTAAAAGATATGCTCTGTGAATGCAACTATCAGTATTCCATGACATATTTTAGGATTGTTCTCCCATTTTTCAAATAGCTCTCATATTTCAGTAAGGAGATTCTTTCAGTCTTTCAGGGTCAAAAATAGAAATCGCTGGCAAAACTCAGCAGGTCTGGCATCATCTTGGAAAGCAGAGTTATCGTTTCAATTCCAGTGACTCTTCATCAGAACTGATAGCAGCTATGAAAAGACAAGGGTATGGTGGGGGGAGCCCAGGTAGTTGGAGATAGAGCCAAGACAAAGAGAGAGATATGAAAGGGATAGGCAGACCAGGGGATTATTGATAGTAGGCAAGCTGAATCAGTGATAAGGAGAGCTGAGAGTAGGACCGAATGGGTAGGCTGTGATGAAAGCAAAGCGTATGTGAGAATAAGACAGAGTGGAGGAGAACTGGGTGTTGGTTGTCATATGATGACAGAACTGGGATATTGTAGTGGGTAAAAAAAAATGGAAAGTCAGAATCAGGCTCAAAAGTTATTGAACTCAATGTTGAGTCCTAGAGGCTGCAGGATCCCCATGTGGAAAATGAGATGTTGTTCTTCCAACTTGTGTTAAACCTCGCTGGACACTATAGCAGACCCATGGATTAGACTCAATGAAGTGCAGGCAAATCACTGTTTCACCTGAAAGGTAGGCGGTGGTGGTGGTGATGGGGTGGTGGTGGGGGGGAGCTCCAAAATTTCCACCTTCTTCCTCACCTGACAAATCCCCATTACCCTAACTGACAGGACCCTTAACCATGTCTGTTCCTTTCCCACTCTTCTGCCCTCACTCCTCCTCTTCCTTCCCACAATTGGTTTGTACCGCCATACTGCACACTCATTGCTGGATACGTTCCCTAAAATAAATATAACTGTTTCAAAAAATGTATAAAAATCATGGCAGAAAGTAGGCTTTGCTGTCACTACAACCAAACCATAACTCAAGTTAGTCCATAGAATCATAGACTCCCTACAGTGCAGAAAGAGGCCATTCGCCCCATTAAGTTAGCACAGTGGTTCAGTGCTTAGCACCACTGCCTCACACACCAGGGACCCAAGCTCAACTTCACTTTAGGTGACTGTCTATGTGGACTTTGCACATTCTCCCAGTGTGTGCATGTGAGAGTTTCTTCTGGGTGCTCCAGTTTCTTCCCACAGTACAAAGATGTGCAGGCTAGGTGAATTGGCCATGGGAAATGCAGGGTAACAGGGACAGAGTGAGAGGGGTGGGTCTGGGTGGGATGCTTTTTGGAGGGTCAGTATGGACTCAATGGGTTGAATGGCCTGTTTCCACTCTGTAGGGATTCTATGAGTCTGCATTGGCCCTCAGAAGAGCATCCCAGACCCCACAGCCAATCCCATAACTGTACATTTTACATGGCTATTCCACCTAACCAGCACACCTCGGACCGTGGGAGGAAACCAGAGAGCCAGGTGAAAACACACCCAAACTCCACACAGTCTGTCACCCAAGGCTGGAATTGACCCCAGGTCCCTGATTTCATGAGACAGCAGTGTCCGCCACTGAGCCACCATGCTGCCCATTTGCTGACCACTGAGCCACAGTGCTTCCTGTCTGTATCAACTTCAATAAACCTAACTAACCGTTTACTATCTGGCCATCAGTTTCCCAACGTCACTCAATGCAGATTTTGTACTGGAGGACTCCTAATATTGTACCTATATTTAACAATGGAGCTAGGGATACACCAAACAATTATAGGGCAGTCAACGTAACCTCCTTCATGGGAAAATTATCAGAATCAATTTTGAAGAGAGGATTACTGTTAATTTCAAAGATATGGAGCAAACAAGCATAGTCAGCATAAAGTTGTTGTAGGGAGATCATATTTGACTAATTTGGCTGAATTTTTTAACAAGTAACAAGGAGGACTGATGAGGGTAATACAGTTGATGTGATACAAATTGATTTAGAGAGGCTTTTGACAAGGCCTGAAAGGGCAGAATGGTCATAAAAAAAAGGTCACGGGATCAAGGATATATTGTGATCTGGGTACAAACTTGGTTTGGTGACAGGACCAAAAGATAGTGGTTGATGAAGCTTTTATAGCAGGAAAGCAGTTTCCATGAGGTTCTACAGGGTTTAGTGCTGGCTCCTGATTTTTGTTTATATCTTTATGACTTGGACTGAAATGTTAGGAGCAAGGACAAAAGGTTTGCAGATGGCACAGAAATTGGCAATGTAGGAGGACTGAACCCGTAGGTTGCAGGAAGATTGGACTAATTGGTGGGTATAAAATTGGCAAATGGATTTCAAACCAGGGAAGTGCAAGATCGTGGATTTGGAGAGGTTAAAGGAATATTTAATAATGATAGGATATTAAAATGTGCAGATGAAGTGACAGAACTTGGTAGTGCTTGCTTGTTGATTGCTGAAGGTATTTGAAGAAAAGTTGATAATGAGCTTCAGAAGGTATATGGAATACTTTGCTTTTTTTTGGCAAGACATAGAATATAAGAGCAGGGAGGCAATGCAGCAGCTATATAAAACATGAATTTTGCCAGTTTTGATCATCTCATTACAGAAAGGACATGACTGTCTAGAGAGGGTACAGGAAAGCTTGACAAAAATGTTGCCAGGACTGGAAAATTGCACCTATGAAGAAAAATTAGATAGGCTGAGATTATTTTCCTTGGGACAGTCCAAACTGAGGTGAGATTTGATTGAAGTGTAAAAGGTTGTGAGGAGTCTGGGTAGAGTGGATGGGAAGGACTAATTTTCCTTATCAGAGAGGTAAGTGACTAATGTGCATAGATTTAAATTGTTTGCTAGAAGAATTAAACATGAATGAGCGAAACATTTTTTCTGCTAGAGAGGTAGGAGTCTCAAACTTGCTGTCAAAAAAGTAGTAGAGACAGAAACCCTCAACTCATTTAAAAGGTATCTGGACGTGCACCTGAAGATCTGTAGCTTCCTGGTATACAAACCAACTGAAAATTGGAAATCAGTAATGTGGTTTATTTCAGTACACACAGACACAGTAGACACAGTAGGCAAAGCCTCCTTCTGCACCACAATCTTTTCTGAATGTTCCAAGTATCTTAAGAGGACAAATGTGCAGGGTGTGGGGAGAGGGCAGGGGTGAGGCAGTAATGAAATAACCCAGCATAAACACGATGGGTTGTTGGTTGTAATGATTCTACAATTTGGTGATTCTAAATCAGGTACTATTCTGAAAAGAGTTATGTACAGTTGTTTTGCATACTTTGTACACATAAAATACAACAAAGAATGTAATGATCTACCTTTAAAATTTGATAACTTATTGTTTGCTAAAATAGCTTTGAGATCTGTAATAATAGAAAGGCACCACATGTGTGTTCTAAGGAAGAGTCACTGGACCTGCAATATTAACTGACTTCTCTCCACAGATGATGCGAGATCTGCTAAGCTTTTCCAGCAATTTCTGTTTTTGTTTCTGACCATTTAAATGTAATAAAACTAAGAACTGCTGATGCTGTAAATCTGAAACAAAAACAAAATGGAATGAAATAAGGCTACATTCAAAATCTGTATATTCACAGAAGTGAGAATCCAAATTAAAAACGGCAAAATTATTTAAAATGGAAGGCCTGCTAATTCCAGATAAATTAACTCCATTGTTGGTAAAGCAGTTGCCCAAAACTTTATGGAGTGCAACAATACCAAATTTAGCCTTTACCTACCAAAAGAATGGTAACACAAGATCTGTTACAGATACAGTTTAAAATTAAGAATGCAATTCAGCAAAATATCTTTAACTTGCTTCATGCGCCATTATAACAGAGAAATGCTGACCTCCTGGAAATGCATTTTACTATCAGAGACCAATTTATTCCAGCATTTCTTTAAAAAAAGAGTAGGTGCATAATAATGTGATTTATATTGGCTTTGCATCATTTCTCAAACTTCATGACCTTTAAAATTGTCCCAAACTTTTATTTCCACTTATTATTCTGAACAGATTTCATTACATATTTTAAATGTAAACAACTCTGAATAATGATCTGGACTGTTGTGTGATTGTTGCTCTGACATTTGTGCATGAAGCCGAGATGGAAACCTAGTGCATTAATTTAGCTCTCATCTGCAGTAACCACGCTTCTGTAAAAAGTTTTATACTGAACCCACATAAATCATGTACAAGAAAAATGAGAAAATCTGGTGCCTAACTCATCTTCTACCATTCTGTGAAATGAAATCCACTAAAATACCTATCAAAACTGCAATCATCAGTTGATAATATCGTCTTAGGTCTATCTGCACTTTCCGATTTAATTTCCTCCATGCCCTTGACATCCACAGATACCATTAAGATTAAGCACATACAGTAACTGAGCATTTTTCATATTTTGATATATGAGGCCCAGGCGCTAAATGTAATATCATCATTTGAAAATTAATGCAATATTTCTTTTGTTATTTTTTGACTTGGAAAGCAGGATGAATATTTTGGTTTCTCTAAAGTAATTTCCCCATCAGAATGACATACAATTATGAATAGATGTGCAACTGGTCAAAGGTCAGCTAAATTACTACATCATTAAATGAGGGAAGAGATCAAAACTGAGCATGGTGCTGCTGCTGAAATGGTTATGCTGCCTGGTACATCAAATATGATGAAATCATTAGAGTAATAAGCATGGAAATCTGTTTGCAGATTAACCCGTGGTTTCACGCTGCTTTTATCTAATGGGGGCACTGTGGAAATCTTGTCAGCTTTTCATCAGCCACGATCAAATTACTGAAACCACGAACATATCATGGCTGCAAATGAGAATAGCATGCCTGATTGGCATTTTTATTTCCACAGCAGCAAGGTTTAATTTTATGCCAATAAATGTAGACAGACAATCCATCGTTAGAAATTACAACAACAATGAACATCTGAGTTGATCTTTCATGTAGCTACAAAAAACTCACATCTGGGAAACAAAATATTTGTTAAATTTATAAACCAACTCCAGTTTACAAATTACTCCCTCCATCAAGTGGATGAAAAGATGGCCCTTTCTGTTAGTTTCTGTGTATGTTGCTTTGAACCAGTTCAGAAGATCTTTGAGACCAACATCCATTAACTATCTTTCCTTCTTTTGGGGAAACCCTCAGTTGCTTGCCAAACAATCACTGAGACTGAGCTCTGATCATGAGCACATTTTGTGGGGAACAAGAATTATAGGATTTCCATACCCCAATAGGAAACAATATTTTTAAACTCAAATGCAGCAATATATTTTCAAAGCAATGGATTTTTTTTTTTAACAAGTACTTTAACATTACCTCTTTTATAGCAGTTCTGGCAAAACTATGCAAATTGGACAAATATTGCCAAGACATGGACTAAACATTTTACCTCTGAAAAATAAAAGTGTATTTGGTTCTACTGTACAACAATTATAGATACATAGTACGTGCTGATGAACAATATTTTAAATGATCAAATCCAGAGACATGTGATGCGGATGTCATATGTAGGTTGATCAAATATTGCAATTGGAAACATCTTTTCCAAGGTTCCCTTTCACTGATACAGAAATTGTTTGATTTTATAAGTAATAAATGTTAAATGTAGCACTGGTTCATTAGCAGTATAGAAATATGAGATGTTGCCCACATGCAAATGTCCATTGTTCTTGGAAGCAATTGCTCTTGGAAGGAGACAGATGCAATGGACATTCATGCACCAGAATAATTCTGAATTTTTTCTAAATGTTTATTATGTAATTTTGAATTTAAAATCCTTTCATAATGCCTGTTCAAATTGATTGTTCTAACATTAGAAATATAGGAAAGTAACCTGTAAAATGATCTGAAATAAGCAAAATCTGTAAGGAACAATAAGAAATTGAGTCAAACATAGAAGTGCCAAGGACACTGCAAAAGAACGCAATGTTTTTATTGAGCAGGTGGTCGACATGCCACCAATACTTCCATTGCCATCTAGACATACATTCACATTGATGTGAAAATGAGCAGGTGTGTTTCTGTGATATAGCATATTTATGAATGACAGCTGAATAATGTTTTACTGTATAATTATTGTAAATTATATATTATTGTGTAATAAATATATTAACACGTTACACATTATATCTTCTTAAGTCGACATTGTCCTGTCATCTACTTCAATCGCGTATGCAAAAATTGCATTACATTTTCAAATTTCTGTTGGCTATCATTAATCAGCTGAAGTTTCTAAGTGCTCAGTGCCCTTATTTAGATTCTGAGAATCTCTCCACAGATGTTAGACTAACATTTTCATAGTTTCCCGGTTTCTCTTTCTCAACTTGCTTTATCACTGTTATCACTAACATGGAAAATATCCCAAGCTGCTTGCACACACATACATATAACTGAGCTAGGATAAACAGATGACCTGGAAAAGTACAAATTGATTAAAGTGATGGGATTTGGGGAGCTGTTTTAATGAAGAGAATAGAGAGAATTAGAAAGGTTCAGTCAAAAGTTTCACAGAAAGGGACTTGGACATCAATCAATCGCAAGGCAAAAGGACAGGGAATGCAGAAAATGTCATAATGAGAGAAGCAGAATATTTAGCAGAGTAGCACGTTTATGGAGGTCACAGAGATAGATCAGGTAAAGAACACATGACTTTTAAAGATGCAACTTTAAATTCTAGGCATTGGAAGGCAAAGTTCTTATTTGAATCAGCAAAGATAAGAGGAATGAACAAGCAAGATTTGCTGTGACAGAGATACATATAGCAGTTTAGACAAATTGTAGAACATAAATTGGAAAATGGAACCAGATTATAGTCCAACAGGTTTATTTGGAAATACAAGCTTTCAAAGTGCTGCTCCTTCATCAGGTACCTAGTGGGGTAAGATCATGTGACACAGAATTTACTATAAATATATGGTTTTTAACTTTGTCTACCCCAGTGCAACACCAGCACCTCCACATCATGGAAAATGGAAGGCCAACAAGCTCAGCAATGCAGCAGTTCAGCATGAAGGTGACAGAGACATGTAGACAGCCTGATATAGTGGTGAGGTTGATCACTGCTGTGGGCATCAGTCTTCAAGATGGTCCTAATTGTCAGCTGTGGATCTCAACTTGGAATGAAAAAGAACATAAAACATCACAAAATTGTTACAGTGCAAGATGTAGCCATTCTGCTCATCATGTCCCCACTGGCTTTCACAACATTTTGACTTAATGCAAATTTCTTGCCCTTTTATTGTAACACTGAACATTGTTTCTATTTAAAGAAGCATTTAATATCCACTCAATTGCTTCAAATACACTTCTAGGCAGTGCATTTCACACCTTAACTACTCTTTTTTTTCTCGTCCTCCATTTGATACTTTTGCAAAACACTTTAATTTTATGTTTCATGGTTTTTGGAAGCTTCTCCCCATCTACTCTATCCAGGTCAGTCATGATTTGAAAACTTCTATCAAATCTCTCCTCTGAGAATTTTCCTCGCTAAAGAAAGTAGATCCAACTTCACAAATCTAGCCTCATGCCTTGACATTACTTATATTTAGAAACATCCTTGTACATGTCTACCAATATGTTCAGATATTCTCACCAATATGTTCCGATCCTGAGGCTTCACTGGCTGGGTTATCCTTTACTGCCCATCAGTAGTTGCCCTTGAGAATATAGTGGTCATCTACCTTCTTGAACCACTTCAGTCCATTTGGCGTACATTCAAATACTTCTGATGAGGCCTAACTAGTGCTTACACAATTTAGCCACCTGATTACAGTACGCCACGCCTCTATTAATGAAGCCTGGAATACAATATGCCTCATTAACAGTTCTTTCCAACTTTCCTATCACTTTTAATACCTTATACACATATACATATATATTTCTCTGCTTCTGCATACCCTTTAGGAAAAGCATTACATTTTATCTTACTGTCTCTCCATTTTCATTCTTTCAAAATATATTACCTCACTTTTCTCAGCATGGCATATGTGACCTATCCGCCCATTCCACTAACTTAGCTAGGTCATTTTGGAATTCTACGTGATCCCCCCCTTGGGGCTTAGACTGCTTCCAAACGTGCTGTCCACAAATTTTGAAACTCTACATCAAAATCAAAATCATTTATACACATCAGGAAAAGCAAGAATCTCAACAGCAACCCCCTTGAAACTCCACCATAAAAGTTCCTCCAGGCTGGAAAATACTCATTAATATCACTCTCTGTTTCCAATCCCTCAGCCAACTTTGTACCTACGTTGCTACTGACCCTTTTAGTCCAAGGCACAAATTTTTTTCTCTCAGGTTTATTGGGTGGTAATGTATCAAATACCTTCTGTCTCATAGGTAAAGACAGATGTGAATTAATCATTTGACATTTCTGCCATGCTTCTTGCTTCTGAATACAAGTGCCTTTTTGGTCCCGAATTGGTCTTACTCCTCCTTTACCAGCCTTTTATTATTTAAATGCCTATAGAATAAATTGGTACTCTGCTTTATGAAAACAATCAGTCTTTTCTCACAATCCCTTTTTGCTTCTCTTTCTTGCTCTGTCATTTCTTTTCTGAACCTTCTGCATTCAACTTGGATTCTCAATTCATTTTCTACCTGACACTGGTCATATGCATTTCATTTCTTTTTGAACTTCTATTTCCTTTGTTATCCAAGGAGCTCTATGTATTTGCCCTATCTTTCCTCTTTGAAGAAATATACCTTGACTGTAAGACTATCCATTTGCTCGCTGAGCTGATGGGCTTCTTCTCAGACATTTCATCACCATCCTATAGTACATCATCAGTGAGCCTCAGGTGAAGCATTGGTGTTCTGTTCCCCTTGCTATTTATGTGTCTTGGTTTGTTGCGGTGGGTGATATCATTTCTGGTTGTATTTTTGAGAGGTTGGTAAATGGGGTCCAGATCTATATGTTGTTAATGGAGCTTTGGTTTGAATGCCAGGTCTCTAGGAATTCACATGTGTGCCTTGGTATGGCCTGTCCTAGGATGAATGCATTGCCCTAGTTGAACTGGTGTTCCTTTTCGTCTGCGTGCATGAATACTAATGATAGTTGGACATTTCATTTGGTGGATACTGTGTGCTCATGTATCCTGATAGCTAGTTTCCTGCTGACTTGTCCAATGTAATGTTTGTTGCAGTCCTTGCAAGGTATTTTGTACATTACATTTGTTCTGCTGGCTGTGGGTATGGGGTTCTTTAACTTTATCAGTAGTTGTTTTAGTATGGTAGTAGGTTTGTGGGCTACCAAGATGCCTCGATGGCAGAGTAGTCTGGTCGTCATATGTGAAATTTATTTGATGTATGGTAGGGTGACGAGAGTCTCTAGACATATTATGTCTTCCTGTTTTGGTCTGTTGTGCAGGAATTGGCAGATTTCTCCACTGGTTAACAAGAGAGATTCTAACCAATGTCCCTTGACATTCAATAGTATCACCATCACTGAATACCCCACTGTCAACATTCTGGGGGTTACCATTGGCACCACATCTACAAATACCTATGCACCACACCACCAGCACACAGTAGCAGCATTGTGCACCATCTACAATATGCACTCCAGAAATTTACCAAGGCTCCTTAGGCAGCGCCTTACAAATCCATGAACACTATCATCTAGAAGGAAAAAGGCAGGAAAAACATGGGTACACACTACCTAGAAGACCCACACCCAGCCACTTGCCATCCTTGTACACGCTGCTGGGTCAAAATCCTGGAACTCCCTCCCAAATGGTATTGAGAGTTATTACCTACGCCAAATAACAGCAACAGTTGAAGAGGGTAGTTTCTGCTGAGTAACTGGAGATTGACAATCAACAATCACCCAGCCAGCCATACCCAGATCCAGTGAGTGAATTAAAAAAAAACATTCCAGTCTGTATTCAGATAATTCTGTAATTTCTTTCCAGACTTGTTCCTTTTCATCCTTCCTATTTATTGGTGGCATAGATTTTACTGATTTGGAGGTGCCCCGTGTTGGACTGAGGTGTACAAAGTTAAAAATTACACAATACCAGGTTATAGTCCAACAGGTTTATTGGAAAGCATTGGCTTTTGGAGCATTGTTCCTTCATCAGGTTATACTCCACAACTACCTACAGAAAGAGCAACACTCCAAAAGCTAGTGCTTCCAAATAAACCTGTTTGACGATAACCTGGTGTTATGTGATTTTTAGATTTTACTGAGCAATGTAATGGTACTCATTTTGTAACTGAGCTCCAGCCAAACTGATTTTGTCCTTGATCTTGTTGGGACATCCTCTCCTTTCAGCACTACAACAATCTTCTTAGTCATAGAGACATACAGCACGGTAACAGACCCTGCAGTCCAACCACTCCATGCCAAACATAATCCCAAACTAAACTCGCCCCACCTGCCTGCTACAGGCCCATATCCCTCCAAACTTTTCCTATTCATGTATCCATCCAAATGTCTTTTAATGATTATAATCGTACCTGCATCTACCATGCCCACAGGACTCCCTCTGTGTAAAAACATTACCTCTTGCGTCTTTTGTAAATCTCTCTCCTCTCACCTTAAAAACGTGCCTCCTATTCGCGAAATTGCCCATCTTGGGAAAAAGACAACAACCATTGACTCTATCTATACTTCTCATTATTTCATAAATTTTTAAAAGGTCACCTCTCATTCTCCTACTCCCCAGTCAAACAAGTCCCAGCCTATCCAGCCTTCCTTTATAACTCAAACCTTCCTGCTAAATACTTATCTCGTGAATAGGCAGAGTGAAGGCTCAACAGGAGTGGACACTGACACGAGGACTACTGGGTACGTGAATTGATGTATTCACGCTGAGGCTGAACCTGAGACATGACACGTGTAGTGTCTCTCACCCGTCCTCCTCTAACCAAAAAAAAGACACTCTGAAGAGAGTTGGGAAGGTATTTTTATTTATTCAATCTCTCTTGGTAATTTAGAGCAGAGGGGATGGAGGCTAGGGCAGTTGTATACTCCGCGTGCAGGAGTTTGGAGGTAAGGGTCACCACTGGTGTACCTGGTAACTTCACCTGCGAGAAGTGCACCCAACCCCAACTCCTCAGAGTCTGCGATAGGGAGCTGGAGGTGGAAGAACTTCGGATCATTCAGGAGGTTGAGAGGGTGATAGAGAGGAGCTATAGGGAGGCAGTCACATCTATGTTACAGGAAAAAGGCAGCTGTATGACCATCTTTGTGGGGGTGGGGGGGGGGGGGGGGGGGGGGTGGAGAGAACCTTACCAGGGGAAAGCCTCAGCAGCCAGGTCTCTGGCACTGAGCCTGGCTCTGTGGCTTAGAAGGGAAAGGGGGAGAATAGAAGAGTGATAGTGATAGGAGAGCCAATTGTGAGGGGAACAGACAGGAGATTCTGTGGTCGCAAACAAGGCTCCCAGATGGTATGTTGCCTCCCACGTGCCAGGTTCATGGATGTCTCTGATCAAATCCGCAGGATTCTTATGGGGGAGGGAGGGTGGGGTTGGGGAACTAAAAGAGGTGGAGGAGTGGCATTGCTAATCAGGGATAGTATCAGAGCTGGCAGGAAGGGAGGTCACCAAGGAGGGTTTGTCTACACAGTGAGTATTGGTTGAAGTCAGAAACAGGAAAGGAATAGTTACTTTATTGGGAGTTTCTACAAATCGCCCAAGAGCAACAGCGACACAGAGGAGCAGATTGGGAAGATGATTTTGGAAAGGTGCAGAAGTAACAGAGTTGTTGTCATGGGTGACTTTAATTTCCCTAATATTGATTGGAACCTCCTTAGTTCAAATAGTTTGGACAGAGCAGTTTTGTTACGTGTGTCCAGGAAGAATTCCTGACTCAATATGCAGATAGGTCAACTAGAGGGGAGGCTATATTGGATTTGGTGTTTGGCAATGAACCAGGCCAGGTGTCAGATGTCTCAATGGGATAGCATTTTGGTGATAGTGATCACAACTCCCTGACCTTTTCTATAGTCATAGAGAGGGATAGGAGCAGATGATATGGGCAAGTATTTAATTGGGAGAGGGGGAATTACAATGTTATTAGGCAGGAAATTGGGAAGAGATGTTCCCAGGAAAATGCATGACAGAAATGTGGAATTTATTTAGGAAATGCTTGCTGCAAGTGCCGAATATGTTTGTCCCACTGAGGCAATGAAAAGATGGTAGGGTGAAGGACCCTCGGGTGATTAGAGATATAGAAAGTCTAGTCAAGAGGAAGGAGGAAGCTTACTTAAGGAAGAGGCAAGAATCAGACAGGGCTATAGAGGGTTACAAGGTAGCCAGGAAGAAGCTGAAGAATGGACTTCGGTCAGCGAGAAGGGGGCATAAAAAAGCTTTCGCGGGTTCAATTCAGTAAAACCTGAAGTCATTCCACACTTATGTGAGGAAAAAGAGGACTGTCAGAGTGAGGGGAGGGCCGATCAGGGATAGTGAAAGAAACGTGTGCCTGGAATCATAGGAGGTAGAGGAGATTCTTAATGAATACTTTGCTACTCACAGTGACCTTGTTATTTGTGAGGACAGCATGAAACAGGCTGATACGCTCGAACAAGTTGATGTTAGGAAAGAGGATGTGCTGAAAATTTTGCAAAAGATGAGGATAAATAAGTCCCCTGGGCCAGATGGGATATACAAACGCACTAAAAACAGCAGCTAATGAACCTGAAAGACCCTGTACAGATAACAAGCAAAACTAATGTCATTTACAAAACACCTTGCAAAAACTGTAATAAACAGTACTTTAGACAAACAGGCAGAAAACTAGCCACCAGGCTACATGAACATCAACGAGCCACAAAAAGACATGACCCACTCTCACGAGCATTCTTACATACAGATGAGGAAGGACAGCACTTCGACTGAGACAACATATCCAGCCAAGGACAAGCCAAACAGAGACACGCACTAGAATTCCTAGAAGCTTAGCATTCCAACCGGAACTCCATCAACAAACACACTGCATCCCATCTACCACACCCTGAGTAAAAGAACAGGAAATGACATCACAAACCCAAGGAAACCTAAACACCTAAATAGAAAGTGGGCCAAACCACCAGTGCTTCATCCGGAGGCTCACTAATGATGTTACCTAGTATGGTGATGAAATGTCCGAAAATGAACCTTCCAGCACAGCAAGCAAACCTACATTCATACCTTACTTTACTACATGAAGCGAGGGAAGAGATTCTGCACCTTTGGTGATGATCTTTGCATCCTCATTGACCACTGGAGTAGTGCCACAGGGTGGCAAATGTTATTCCCTTGTTCAAAAAGGGGAATAGGGATAGCCCTGGGAATTACAGACCAGTCAGTCTTACATGTGTGGTGGGCAAATTATTGGATAGGAGTCTGAGAAACAGGATTTATGATTATTTGGAAAAACAAAGTTGGATCAGAGATAGTCAGTATGGCTTAGTGAGGGGTAGGTCATGCCTCACAAGCCTTATTGAATTCATAGAGTTAAAGAGATGTACAGCATTGAAACAGACCCTTCGGTCCAACCCGTCCATGCCAACCAGATATCCCAACCCAATCTAGTCCCACCTGCCAGGACCCGGCCCAGATCCCTCCAAATCCTTCTTATTCAAATACCCATCCAAATGCCTTTTAAATGTTGCAATTGTACCAGCCTCCAGCACTTCCTCTGGCAGCTCATTCCATTCACGTACCACCCTCTGTGTGAAAAGGTTGCCCCTTAGGTCTCTTTTATATCTTTCCCCTCTCACCTTAACCTACGCCCTCTAGTGCGGGACTCCCCAACCCCAGGGAAAAAAACTTTGTCTCTCTACCCTATCCATGCACCTCATGATTTTGTAAACCTCTATAAGGTCACCCCTCAGCCTCCGACGCTCCAGGGAAAACAGCGCCAGCCTGTTCAGCCTCTCCCCATAGCTCGAAACCTCCAATGCTGGCAACATCCTTGTAAATCTTTTCTGACCCCTTTCAAGTTTCACATCATTTTTCCGATAGGAAGGAGACCAAAATTGCACACAATATTCCAAACGTGGCCTAACCAATGTCCTATACAGCTGCAACATGACATCCCAAGTCCTGTACTCAGTACTCTAACCAATAAAGGAATGCATACCAAACGCCTATCTACCTGCGACTCCACTTTCAAGGAGCTATGAACCTGCACTCTAAGGTCTCTGTTCAGCAACACTCCCCAGTACCTTACCATTAAGTGTATAAGTCCTGCTAAGATTTGCTTTCCCAAAATGCAGCACCTCGCGTTTAACTGAATTAAACTCCATCTGCCACTTCTCAGCCCATTGGCCCATCTGGTCCATATCCTGTCGTAATCTGAGGTAACCCTCTTCGCTGTCCATTATACCTCCAATTTTGGTGTCATCTGCAAACTTACTAACTGGACCTCTTATGCTCACATCCAAATCATTTATGTAAATGACAAAAAGTAGAGGACACAGCACCAAACCTTATGGCACTCCACTGGTCACAGGCCTCCAGCCTGAGAAACAACCCTCCACCACCACCCTCTGTCTTCTACTTTTGAGCCAGTTCTGTAACCAAATGGCTAGTTCTCCCTGTATTCCATGAGATCTAACCTTGCTAATCACTCTCCCATGTGGAACCTTGTCGAATGCCTTACTGAAGTCCATATAGATCACATCTACCGTGCTCTGCCCTCATCAATCTTCTTTGTTACTTCTTCAAAAAACTCAATCAAGTTTGTGAGACATGATTTCCCAAGCACAAAGCCATGTTGACTATCCCTAATCAGTCCTTGCCTTTCCCTGTACATGTACATCCTGTCCCTCAGGGTTCCCTCCAACTTGCCCACCACTGACGTCAGGCTCACTGGTCTATAGATCCCTGGCTTGTCTTTAACACCCTTCTGAAACAGTGGCACCATGTTTGCCAACCTCCACAGTCTTCCAGTACCTCATCTGTGACTATCGATGATACAAATATCTCAGCGAGAGGCCCAGCAATCACGACTCCAGCTACCCACAGAGTTCTAGGATACACCTGATCAGGTCCTGGGGATTTATCCACCTTTATGTGTTTCAAGATATCCAGCACTTCCTCCTCTGTAATATGGACATTTTGCAAGGTGTCACCATCTATTTCCCAACATTCTATATCTTTCATGTCCTTTTCCACAGTGAATACTGATGCAAAATACTCGTTTAGTATCTCCCCCATTTTCTGCGGCTCCACACAAAGCCCACCTTGGTGATCTTTGAGGGGACCTATTCTATCCCTAGTCACTCTTTTGTCCTTAATGTATTTCTAAAAATGCTTTGGATTCTCCTTAACTCTATTTGCCAAAGCTATCTCATGTCCCCTTTTTGCCCTCCTGATTTCCCTCTTAAGTATACTCCTACTGCATTTATTTTCTAAGGATTCACTCGATCTATCCTGTCTATACCTGACAAATGCTTCCTTCTTTTTCTTAACCAAACCCTCAATTTCTTTCATCATCCAACATTCCCTATACCTACCAGCCTTCCCTTTCACCCAAACAGGAATATACTTTCTCTGCATTCTCGTTATCTCATTTCTGAACGCTTCCCATTTTCTAGCCATCCCTTTACCTGCGAACATCTGCCCCCAATTAGCTTTCAAAATTTCTTGCCTAATACTGTCAAAATTGGCCTTTCTTCAATTTAGAACTTCAACTTTTAGATCTGGTCTATTCTTTTCCATCATTATTTTACATTTAATAGAATTATGGTCGCTGGCCCCACAGTGCTCCCCCACTGACACCTCAGTCACCTGCCCTGCCTTATTTCCCAAGAGTAGGTCAAGTTTTGCAGCTTCTCTAGTAGGTACATCCACATACTGAATCAGAAAATTTTCTTGTACACACTTAACAAATCTAAACACTCCATCTAAACACTATGGCAGTCCCAGTCTATGTCTGGAAAGTTAAAATCCCTGACCATGACCACCCTATTATTCTTACAGATAGCTGAGATCTCCTTGCAAGTTTGTTTCTCAATTTCCCTCTGACTATTAGGGGGTCTATAATACAATCCCAATAAGGTGACCATCCCTTTCTTATTTCTCAGTTCTACCCAAATACCATCCCTGGATGTATTTCCTGGAATATCCTCCCGCAGTACAGCTGTAATGCTATCCCTTATCAAAAATACCACTCCCCCTCCTCTCTTGCCTCCCTTTCTATCCTTCCTGTAGCATTTGTATTCTGGAACATTAAGCTGCCAGTCCTGTCCATCCCTGAGCCATGTTTCTGTAATTGCTGTGATATCCAAGTCCCATGTTCCGAACCATGCCCTGAGTTCATCTGCCTTCCCTGTTAGGCCCCTTGCATTGAAATAGATGCAGTTTAATTTGTTTGTTAGTTCTACCTTGTTCCTGCCTACCCTGCTTCTGTTCTCAACTGTACCAGTCTCAAATTGATCTCTTTCCTCACTATCTCCCTGGGTCCCCCCACCCCCCCACCTTACTAGTTTAAATCCTCCCGAACACCTCGAGCAAATTTCCCTGACAGTATATTAGTCCCCTTCCAATTTAGGTGCAATCCGTCCTTCTTGTACAGGTCACTTCTACCCCAAAAGAGATTCCAATGATCCAAAAATGTGAATCCTTCCCCCATACACCAGCTCCTCAGCATGCATTCATCTGCTCTATCCTCCTATTCCTACCCTCACTGGCACGTAGCATTGGGAGTAATCCAGATATTACTATTCTCCAGGACCTCCTTTTTAAATTCCTGCCTTACTTTCTGTAACTTCCTTTCAGAATCTCAACATTTTCCCTTCCTATGTCGTTGGTTCCAATGTGGACAATGACCTCTTGCTGGAACATTCTGCACCCTCTCTGAGACATCCTTGATCCTGGCACCAGGGAAACAACAGACCATTCTGATTTTTCACTGCTGGCCACAGAAAGGTCTGTCCGTTCCTCGGACTAGAGAATCCCCAAACACAATGGATCTCTTGGAACCCGCCAAACCCCTCGTTGCATTAGAGCCAGTCTCACTACCAGACACCTGGCTTGTTCGTGCTATGTTCCCCTGAGAATCCAACACCCCCTACATTTTCCAGAACACATACCTGTTTGAAATGGGTACAGCCACAAAAGACTTCTGCACTTGCTACTTACCTCTCTTAACTTTCCTGGAGTTAATCCATCTATGTAACTGTATCTGAGACCTTCCCCCCTTCCTACAACTGCCATCCATCACATACCATTGTTGTTGCAAATTCCTCATTGCTTCTAACTCTCTCTCTAACCTATCCACTCGATCTGATAAGATTTGCAACCATGAGCACTTATGGCAGATATAATCCGCCGTAACCCTTAAACTCTCTTTAAACGCCCACATCTGACAAGAAGTGCATATCCCTCTACTAAAGGCCATTTTTACTCCTTCACAATCCACAGACCCAGAAAATAACACCGTCTTATTCCTCTGCAAACCCTGCCCCAGGTTAAATTAATAGTTACGACTTATATTTTAAATTTAATCCAGAGATATATCTCCAAAAACATATAATCAAGGAAGAACCCACTCTAATCACTACTGCAGGCTACACTTAAAACAAAATACACTTATCTGATTCTGTGCTGTGAACTTCACCCAACAGTTCCTCCAATATCAGGTGTGAATTTCACTGTTTGTTAATTTTCCCAGACACACTCCGATGTCCAGCTATTTATGAATTCAAAGAGCAAAGGCAGTGTCAGTTTCTTTCTCTCTCTCTCCTGCACTGACCTCACCATGTGCTTCCTTTGTCTGTTCTTCTCCCTTTTAAAACTGCTGTTGTTTTGACTTTTTTTTTCCAAAGTTCCACAACAATGCAATAGCATATAAAACAGTAATTGCTGCTCCTGAAGTTCGAGGAAATCACCTCCAGCACCTAAAATACCTCAAAAAAGGAGCAGCTCCTTTGAGGATGTGATAAAACACATTGATGAAGGTAGTGCAGCCGACGTGGTATATATAGATTTTGGCAAGGCATTTGATAGGGTTCCACATGGTATGCTCATTCAACAAGTAAGGAGGCATGGGATATGGGGAACTTTGGCTGTCTAGATACAGAAGTGGCTGGCCCACAGGAGACACAGGGTGGCAGTAGATGGAAAGTGGTGATATACTCGGCCTGGAGCTGAGTGACCAGTGGTGTTCCATAGGGATCTGTTCTGGGACCTCTGCTCTTTGTGATTTTTATAAATGACTAGGATGAACAAGTGGAAGGGTAGGTTAGTAACTCCGCCTATGACATAAAGGTTGATGCAGTACTGGATAGTGTGGAGGGCTATTGTAGGTTGCTACGGGATATTGACAGGACGCAGAATTAATATCTTGGGAAATTGAAAGATTGGAGAGAAATAATAAAGAGACTACACAAATGAATGTATGGGTGAAGAAGTGAAAGAGATGCAAAATGGTAGATGGACTTTAACATGAAAAAGTGTGAAGTAATTTATTTTGGAAGATCGGATTTGAATGCAGGATTCTTGGCAGTGTGGAGGCACAGAGGGATCTTGGGGTCCATGTACATAGATCCCTCAATGTTGCCACCCAATTTGATAGGGTTATTAAGAAGGTTGTGTTGCCTTTCATTAGCAGGCAGTTTGAGTGTAAGATCTGCAAGGTTATGCTGCAGCTCTACTGAGCCCTGGTTAGAACACACTTGGAATATTGTATTCAGTTCTGGTTGCCTCGTTACAGAAAAAATGTGGAAGCTTTAGAGAGGGTGCAGAGGTTACCAGAATGTTGCCTGGTCTGGAGAAGAAAGGTTGAGGGAGCTAAGGCTTTTCTCATTGGAGCGAAGAAGGGCGAGAGGCAACTTGATAGAGGTATACAAGATGATGAGAGGCACAGATAGATGAATAGTCAGAGACTTCTTCCCACTGCAGAAATGGCTATCACAAGGAAGCATAATTTTAAAGGTGGTTAGAGGAAGGTTTTGGGGAGATGTCAGAGGTCGATTCTTTACACAGAGAGTGGTGGGTGCGTGGATTGCACTGCCAATGATGGTAGTAGTCAGGTACATTAGGGACATTTAAGTGACTCTTGGATAGACACATGGATAACAGTAAAATGAAGGATGTGTAGATTAGTTTGATCTTAGAGTAGGATAAAAGGTTGGCACAACATCAAGGGCCAAAGGACCTGTACTGTTCTATGTTCTGCATCTGGCAACATCCTGCTAAATCTCTTCTGACTGCCAACTCCACTTCCTTTTTTGCCTTCCATATCTTTCCTGAATGCATATGAGGAATAATTAGCAACGGGTTCTCTCCTTTCTTGAAGTAGGTTTCCATTACTGAATAGTTAAGAAGATTGGGGTGGGGAGGGGAGGGAGGGGTGGTTTACAGGACTGGCAAATATCCTAACAACTTGAGAAGGAAAAGTCAGATTTATATAAACTGACTCATATGCTCAAAGGCAAATCCAAAGTTCTCACCACCCAAACTGCATCAACTTTAAGAAAACAAATATAAGCATCAGTGAACAGAAGAAAGAGCAAAATAGAATGAAAATAAATCAAAAAATAATTAAAATGCATAAAAACAACAAATGCTAGGTCATAATGTGCACACAACAACTCCTGGGAAGGAGAAACAATGACCTAAAACGATTGCAGAACTGAATCTATGACTATGACAGATGTCGACAGCCAAAAATTACCACCATGCTCTGTGTATTCATGGTTTCTTATTCATGGAGAAGAACTTGAAATTGCACTGGAGTATTGCTGACCTTTTTTTAAAAAGTAAAGATGGTAAACATCTTTTGATACTTTGAATGTATCAAATTTTTCATACACTTTGATAACTAATTTCAAATGTCAAAGTTAACAAATGTCAGTGGAAGCAAGTGAGGACCTTTTGAACAATTCAATAAACTTAACTTGCCCCAATTTTTATTTATCATACATTTATTCATCATGTTTTTCCTAGGCTCTTGTCTACACTGCATGAATTAATATTTTGGGAAATTGGAAGATTGGAGAGAAGAAAGAAACTACACAAACGAATGTATGGGTGAAGAGGTGGAAGATGGCTTTAAATACATAAGCCATTAAAATTGTCCTGGAGCAGCAGGATCCTGTACAGAACGAAAAGCTTGCACCTCAATCATTTGGGACCAATGTCCTTTCAAGATGGTTAGCTTATACTGCGGGAGATGATATAACTTGACGGGGGATAGGAACCAAGATCAAGTATTAAATGTGGAATCAGACTAGGAAGGAAAGCACTAAGATTGAATTCTGGTTTCCATTGTATATATGGTATTATTATGATGGCTTTATATCTAATAATATTTTTGGATGCAATTTTGAAGAATTGTTGAGATGCCTGGTTCTTTTTTTTAAAAAGGTCAATGAAAAGACACATTGAAATTTTCTTTTCACAGGCATTTCTTAGAAACCACATCATTCAGGCAGATATTTGCTAATCTGGTTGCTTTAACTCACTTCAGGGAAAACTGGGTCCATCGCTTTTCTAATTAAACACTGCTTTACAGGCTTGAAGATTCTTTGGATTTTCAGCTTGGGTTGTTTGTTGAAATAAAGCTGCTGCTCAGATGGTGCCTCCCATTTCTAAAGCATGGTTATGGTGCATCCAGTGCAACCCAATTGTCCTCTTAAAGAGCAACTGTGTTTCATGTGCAAGCTCTGTTTGTCAAGATCCTAGAAATAACTGCCTATGCTTTGTGATACCTATATATATGTTAAATTATACATCTGAGAATCTAAATACCCTATGTGTGAACACAAGATTCAATGTGAGTCATCACCTAATAAAGGGGCTGATTAGAATTAAAATGTAGTCTCTGGAAACCAAAAGGTAGCCCTCAAGGGGAGTCATTGAAAAAAAACAAATAATTTTGTACTCTTTGAAGGAGTTGAATGGAAGTTCACTCAACTAATCCCAGAATAAATGGGATTGTTTTACGAGGAAATATTGAAATAAAACTGGGCCTATGTTCTATAGAGTTTCAAAGAATGTGGAAATCTCACATCACAGGACAGAGTTGATGTCGATAGGAAGTTTCCATTGGCGAATCTAGAACTAGGGGATCGCAGAATAAGGGTTAGGCCATTTAAAACTGAGAGGAGGTAGGTTTTTTTTCTAACTTAGGAGGTGGTGAACCTTTGGAATTCGCAACCTTAAGAGAGTGATGGAAGCTAAATCACTGAGTATCTTTAAAACAGAAACTGTTAGATATCTGAAGACTAATGACATCAAGAGATAAGGAAGATAAAATGGCAAAGAATTGCTCAGGTAGGAGATCAGCCAAGATCGAGCTGAATGGTAGGTCAGGCTCAACAGGCTGAATGGCCAACTCCTATGCTAAGTTCCTGAGTGTCCTTAAAGCTTATCTGAAATGCCTATTTGGCTATTTAAATGCTTATAGAGCTAGAAATATTTACATTAATGAGCTGGTCACAGAAATAATATTAAACCAACAAACAATACTAACAGTTTGTGATTTTTGAGATTTTTTTCATGCTGGTTCTGATCGTATTCATTCTGATCTCAACTTCTCAAGAACAGGAATATTTTGGTACATGCACCAATGTTACATTCTCAATTCCCAATATTCAAGAAATAGGTAAAATCTTCTTTGCAAAATTTCAATACCAGGTTGGTTTATGTTCAAGAGGTAACTAGAAAAATGACTACTGCTTTACTGAAAACTCTTAAAACCTTTCAATTAGTTTTCCACTTGTCAGGAAATCTTGAGAAAGGTACAGTGTGAGACAAGTCTGCTGTAAACTAACTAAAAAAAAGGTAAGTTTTTGCCCAAATGTGAGGAATGAAATGAGCTTGGTACTGAAACAAACAAGAACATAGATTGCTAGAGAAACTCAGATCTGGTAGCATCTATGGAGAGAAGAACAGAAGTAATGCTTCAAGTCCAGTGATCCTTCATCAGAACGGAAAGCAGCTAGGAAATTGTGGTGTTTATGCTGATTTGATGAGAGAGGTGGACAAAAGGAGTGAGAATAGATAGATGGAGAAGCTGCTCAGAGAGAGAGAAAAAAGGGATGAAGACACGGGGATAGTTATTAGTAAGCCAGGGAAAAAGACAAGTGGAATAGCTGATAATGGGGACTATGAGTAATTGAAAATGGGTTGGCTGTGCTGAGAACAAGCCATATAAAACAGGATTGTGGGGATGGGTTAAAAAACTAGGAGAAGGAGTTGATACTGTGAAATTGTTAAACTCAATGTTGAGTCCTGAAAGCTGGAAGATGAGGTATTGTTCCTCCAGTTTACATTGAGTTTCCCTGGAGCACTGCAGGCCTGGGACATAGATGTTGCCATGTTAAAGTGGCAGGCAACTGGAATCTAAGGTTCATTTTTACACACAGAAGAAAATGGTTCGGGAAAATGGTTCCAGGGTCTGCGTTTCAACTCCCCAGTATAGAGGAGACCGCATTGTGTAAGCTGAATACAGTAGACTAATTGAATTGAGTGCAGGTAAATCGCTGATTCACCTGACAGTTGTGTCTGAAGCATTGATTATGGGGAGTGAGTAGATAAACAGGTAAGTGTTGCAATCTTCTTAATTTGCATGGGAAGGTACCATTGGGCTGTGAAGGGATACTGGAAGTGGAGGAGGAGAAGATCAGGTGTCACAGAGGGACTATTTCCTGAAAAATGCTGACAATGCAGAGGAGAGGAATATGTGTCTCAAAAACATATCATTTGTAAAACAAAAGTTGCAGAAACTTGGATTTCAGTAAGGAACACTGTCAAAAGTGAAGTAAAATGAGATCAAGTAAAATAAATTGAAAGCAAATAAAAGTAACTTACTTGAAGTAAAGTGGTTTATATTAAGTTAAAAATCACACAACACTAGGTTATCCCCCAACAAGTTTATTTGGAGGCACTAGATTTCAAAGCGCTGCTTCTTCATCAGGTGGTTGTGAAGCGGGACCATAAGACACAGAATTTACAGCAAAAGGTTACAGTGTCATGCAGCTGAAATATATTAATGTAAGTTTTGTGCCTAAAAGGCACAAAAAGAGATAAACAGTCAAAGTGCCATTGCATAAAGTTGGCTGCATGATGACCTGGATAGGAAACTGAATATTCAAAGATATTCAATGTTTAGGAAGGATAGACAAGAAGGGAAAGGAGGTGGAGTTGCACTGCTAATAAAGGAGTACAGTGCACTAGTGAGGAAGGATCTCCAACCAGAGGAATAATGTGGAATCTGTTGGGTTGAGCTGAGAAACAGCAATGGCAGCATAGTTTGGAATTATTTATAGGCCACAAAATAGTTGTGGTAGCATGGGGCACAGTATTAATCAGGAGATGACATAAGCACATTGCATGAACAACATAGTAACCATCAGTGACTACAATCTGCATATAATTCAACAAACAAATTGAGCAATAAAAGCTATGGAAAATGACTTTCTAGAGCACAGACTTGAGGTGTTAACTAATGTATAGGCTATTTTAAACTTTTCATATTCACTCACAGGATATGGGCATCACTGGATGGGTCTGTACACAGACCCAAAAATGCCAAGAGGGAAGCAATTCCAGGATATTGACCCACTGACTGCCTCGGGCGACCGTCTGTGTGGAGTTTGCACATTCGTCCTGTGTCTGCGTGGGTTTCCTCCAGGTACTCCGGTTTCCTTCCACAATCCAAAGATGTACAGGTCAGGTGAATTGCCGATAGTGATAGATGCATTAGTCAGGGGTAAATATTGGGGAAGGGTATGGGTCTGGGTGGGTTACTCTTCAGAGGGTCAGTGTAGGCTTGTTGTGGTTCTGTTCACCGAGCTGGAAGTTTTTGTTGCAAACGTTTCGTCCCCTGGCTAGGCGACATCATCAGTGCTTGGGAGCCTCCTGCGAAGCGCTTCTTTGATGTTAAGATGTTGTGGAAATATGGGGAAAAAGACAGGGCAGTGGGACTAACTG
>NC_057722.1:28152710-28168008 GCF_004010195.1 Chiloscyllium plagiosum | reverse complement strand
TCTTCCTGTTTGTCCTATATAGTGTTTAGTGCAGTCCTTGCATGGTATCCTATATAGTGTTTAGTGCAGTCCTTGCACTAAAATTGGATACATGCTCATATCCCCGATATCCATTGAGTTAACTACAAAAAACAAACTTTAGTATAACGCAAAATACAAACCTGGGAATCACTAAAGGGTGGATGCATGGGGATTAAAACTGAAAAAACTGACAGCTTCTCAGAAGGCTGTTTCCAACTTAACAAATTCCACACAAACTTCAGCATGTATTTTGAGTTGTCAATTTTAATATCCTGTTCAATTGCAACAATATTTGATATATTATAATTTAATTGAGCTTCATAGGTTTTCTAGGCTTCGACTAATCACAAACTCCATTAAACTGCATGCTTGGAATATCCTTTTAAATGCTGGAGCTGTAGTTCACCTATGTGAGTCATCACTAATGCTCATGGTTAGGAAACTCTGAAATCACATAACGATGAAGTAACCGTATTAAAAATCTATTGACAAATGCTCTAACAGATTAAATTTCAATACCCAATCCCTTTTCTATCTTTCCAAATGATAAAATCGCATTAAATAATAACTAGTATATGAATACATCTTTGACATTAATAAAATAATTTAGCACTTTGTACTGCCTTGTTATAGCTAACACGCTAAACTCCATTTTCATACTATTTTCTAGTTATGAAAATTGCCTACTAACTAGAGTCTTCTTCACCTTATCAGATTCGAGTGCTTTTTACAATCTATGCAATAAGCTCTTGTAATCAATGGTTCTCTTGGTACTTGTGTAAAACTTTGTGTTGTTTACACTTATTGATTTACCTATGCTGTAGTTGCGCACAGGCACTAATTCATCCTTTCTTCATTAAAACATTCTCTCTTCAGGCAATTAATTATTCAACTTCTCATGCCAATTTATGTGGCTTACAATATATACCCAATATTATCATGGAGTCTCTTTCATGGTAGAGATTTCTAATCAGTGTAGTTAACATAAAGTTTGTATTTTGTAGGCTCAATTCTTCTTTATCTCCTAGCTACTTCTGACAAACTCTGTCAACTCTGTCATTTGAAAAGATACTATACTTTGGTGTATTGCATTCATTTTCTTTTCAAGATTTTGCACGGTTTTGACGCTCTTACTATATTGTCGTTATTAATGTCATAACTGCCTCCAGTTCTGGCATCATCCTACAGAATTCTAATTATACAGAAATTCTAGAATTCAAAAAGATTATATATAATATCACAATTATTACTGTACTTGCTGATACCCAGAAACATGCACTCTGGGGAACATAAATTGCTTATCATGGGACAATACCCTCAATCCAAGAATCATGTTGCACTTCATCTCAACTGTGGCTTTCTTTTGCAAAAGATATCAAAACTGCACATGCTATTTCAGCTGTGCCCTCAACAATGCTCTGCATAATGATGAGACAACTTCTCTTTACTCTTCGATTCCAATTCCTTACATCAGCTGTTGCTCAGTAGGTAGCACTCTTGCCTCTGAATCACAAGGTTCTGGCTTCAAATCCAACTTTATGACTCAACTCAAAGATCAAGACAGACTTTCAGTAGAGAACCAAGGGACCACTGCAATATTGAAGGCACTTTCAGATGAGACATTAAACTAAGGTAAAAACGACTGCAGACGCTGGAAACCAGATTCTGGATTTGTGGTGCTGAAAGAGCACAGCAGTTCAGGCAGCATCCGAGGAGCTAAGGCCCCATCAATATGAAATATCCTACGAAATGAATTTATCCCTGATGCCCTGGCCAATATTCATCCCCCAATCATCATTACAGAAAGCAGATGATCTATTCATTATCACATTGTTGTTTGTGAAAGTTTGCTGAAGCAAACTGGCGACGCATTTCCTACATTACAGCAGTGGGTAAAACAATGACTGCAGATGCTGGAAACCAAAGTCTAGATTAGAGTGGTGCTGCAAAAGCACAGCAGTTCAGGCAGCATCCGAGGAGCAGTAAAATCGACGTTTCGGGCAAAAGCCCTTCATCAGGAATACGGGCAGAGAGCCTGAAGGGTGGAGAGATAAATGAGAGGAGGGTGGGGTGGGGAGAAAGTAGCATAGAGTACAATAGGTGAGTGGGGGAGGGGATGAAGGTGATAGATTAGGGGGAGGGTGGAGTGGATAGGTGGAAAAGAAGATAGGCAGGTAGGACAAGTCATGGGGATAGTGCTGAGCTGGAAGTTTGGAACTGGGGTGAGGTGGGGGAAGGGAAAATGAGGAAACTGTTGAAGTCCACATTGATGCCCTAGGGTTGAAGTGTTCCGAGGCGGAAGATGAGGCGCTCTTCCTCCAGGCGTCGGGTGGTGAGGGGGCAGTGGTGAAGGAGGCCCAGGACCTCCACGTCCTCGCCAGAGTAGGAGGGGGAGTTGAAATGTTGGGCCACAGGGCGGTGTGGTTGATTGGTGCGGGTGTCCTACAGATGTTCCCTAAAGCGCTCTGTTAGGAGGGGTCCAGTGTCCCCAATGTAGAGGAGACCACATCGGGAGCAACGGATACAATAAATGACATTGGTGGATGTGCAGGTAAAACTTTGATGGATGTGGAAGGCTCCTTTAGGGCCTGGGATGGAGGTGAGGGAGGTGGTGTAGGCGCAGGTTTTGCAATTCCTGCGGTGGCAGGGGAAGGTGCCAGGATGGGAGGGTGGGTGCCTATTGGCTACGCATTTCCTACATTACAGCAGTGCCTATTGGCTGCACATTTCCTACATTACAGCAATGCCCACTGGCTATGCATTTCCTACATTACAGCAGTGCCCACTGGCTACGCATTTCCTATAATACAGTAGTGCCTACATTTCAAAGTACTTTATTGGCTGTAAGATGGAGTTTTAGACTTCTGACGTTTGTGAAATGTGCTAATAAAAAATATGAATTGCTCTTCTGACTGCTTCCATGCTAATTTTGAGATTCATACATGAGGATATACAGGCCCCTTACAAATATTCTGTATACTCAAAGTGCAACTCTGTTTCCATTCTATTCCATCTATCATATTCTTCTCCACTTTAACGAACCTGTCTATAATTCCCTGCAGACTCCCATGTCTTGCTCACAGCTTGCAGTTCCACTTAACTCTGGATCACTTACAAACTCGGATATGCTAATCAACATCCACTAATCTAAATAATTAATACAGGTTAACAACAATTGTGGTCCAAATACTGATGAAGGGTCCTGACCCGAAACATCAACCTTCCTGCTCCTCCAATGCTGCCTGACCTGCTGTGCCTTTCCAGCTCCATATTTTATTGACTCCTGACATCCAGCATCTGTAGTCCTTACTATCTCCATGGTGCAAATACTGATATTTATAATATTCCATGAATTACAGTTTGCCAATGTGAAAATTCCCATTTACTCCAACTCTCGTCAATCTGCACTAATAAGTTACCCCACAATCCCACCAGTCCTAATGTTGTGCATAAATACATGTTCACATTGCTTAATCATACAATGATTTCCTAAATGCCTTATATCATACATCCAACAGATTCTATCATTTAGCCAATTATTAGTGCTAGGCTAACTGGCCTATAGTTTCCCATTTCCTCTCATTCTTCCTTTTTTAATGGTTGCTATTTTCCAAGCCTTGGGAACCTTCCTAAAACCTGATGAACTTTTAAAGATCAAAATTAAAACATCCTCTCTTTTCAATGGCCTTCTTTGTAATCTTCCCCCGTATATTATCACCTCCAGTTGACAAGGCCACTTAACTATAAGAAATCCTGCAGCTCTAATTCCTTACTTAGACTGATTTCCTCATGTTATTCATTCTCATTAGATGCCCGGTTGACCATAGATTTCTTGTATCTCTATTATGATGGCAGATATAAAGTTTTAGTTCAAGAGTTCACTTTGTTATCTCCTTAATGCCCAGTATAATTTCACCTCCCTTAACTCATCTTGCTTCACTTATATAACTTTAGAAATGTCAGCTCACTCTTTTTAACTGGTCTACTTTTGTGCTCATTTTTCCCTTTTATCTGTCTTAGTCGTCTGTTAGTGAATCCTGAAATCCTCCCAATCCTCAAGTTTACTATTTATTGAAAACATTAAAAACTTCTTGCTGTGATCTACATTACAGTCCCAGAGTGAAGATGGCTACTTATTGGGAACCAGTGAAGCTCAGTCAGACCACATGAAAGCCTTTATAGATAGACTGTAATGTCTACCTCTTTAGCTTTATTTCTTATTGTTCTGACTCATACCATGTATATCTGTAATACAGTGTAACTTTTTTTCTTAATTTTCTCTTTTTTTTGTGCCTAGGTACTTTGTACCTAAGATGGCACTGTGTGTTCGCAACACTGTACACTTTTCACCGCACTCCTGTTCTTTTGTAACTTGAGTGCACATGACAATAAGCCTAATTCTAACTTTGGTATTCTCAAAGAATTGTGTTCCTTCATGTGCTTCCTCCAAGTCAGTTTCTACTGAATAAGAGTCTCCCACACATTGATATCTATGTTGCATTTCTTGTGGGGAAGCTTCCACGAGTCTCTGAAACGCTTCCTTTGAGCTCCTCTCATACATGTCTATTCGTCGAGCTGGATGAAAATGATTTGCTTTGGCAATTGGAATCATGGCTGACCTTGATCACTGTTGTTGAACAGTGTTCCCTCTCAAATTTTAAATTTAATGTTTGATCTTGTTCTTTCTGTACCTTCTCTGCAGCCACAACATTGTATTTTTCACTCATTACCCTAATGAACTTTGTATGGTATGATCTGCCCGTACTGCATCCAAAACAATACTTTTCACTGTCCCTAGGAATATGTGACAATAATAAAGTAAAATCAAATCGAATCAAAAAATTCAGGCATCCTGAGCATGTGGCTGGCCCTGCGGAGACCATGACGTCCTCCATGCTGGTGCTGTGGGCTCTTTGAAGGACACTGATATTTGTCCTCCCAGCTGATGTGAAGAATTTATGTAAAATATATAAATTATGAGAGTCAAACAAAATGATGAATTTCCATGATTGACTACTACTCAGAACAGAAAGAATTGACACCATGTTTAATCAGTATCAGAAAAATCACTATCTACTGTCACACACATAACATTTAGAAGAGTAGAGAAAGGCTTTCTAACCTAATACTATGTAACCTAATCGATACAGTTTCAAATATCCCAAATACACACACTAAATCACAATTAAGACAGCCAAAGACAAGTGGTTTAGCACAAATATGATGGATTGAGAAATAATACAGACAGGGCAAACAAAATTCCAAAGATCAAAAGAACCAACTGCAAGCTGGAAAGTTATTTTCTCTCAGTCCTATTTGCTTTTTGTAATGATTGCACCTTAGTGTCTGTAGGCGATAGTAGTTCTTCCATTCAATGATTCTTCAGATGGACTCAGGCTTGTTTTAGAATTCTTATGGTCTGTTCATCATTTCACATCAAAATACCCTTCTCTCCTTCCTTGCCTCTACTTGCAAATTTACCACATACTACCGAAATTGATACCCTGTCTATTTTATGTTGATTAATAAGGTCTCTATTTCCCTAGTTTTGCTACTCAATAGAACATCAGTCCAGCATGGTTCAGGTGTGGACCATTCCAGTGACACGGTCCACATTTTCCCCAGTCCTGTTTCCAGCAGTGTCCCACAAATTGGCACCTACTTCATCCACACCAGTCTTTGAGCCATACATTCATTTCGACACCAATTTGAATTTATCTCAGTAGGGTCTGCTTCTAAATTTACTCCCACTTCTGTGGAGAACATCTTTCCTTGACCTGTCCATGTCTTCGGTATCAACATGGACCATGATGATTGGATCCTTCTCACTGTAAATTTGTCTCCAGGCCTGAACAGATGTCCTGAACACGGACACTAGGCAGGCAACATATACTTCTGAACTCTTGTGCCTTGCAGGAAAAAAGATTATAGTTTTATTCATTATCTTGCTTGCTATTACCTCTGCAATCGTTTTTGCTGCTCCCTCCCCACCCATTGAATGACTTCTTTTACTAAGGGGCCATGATCAATTAGCTCACTCACCCTTCATTCTCATCCAAACAAGCTGATGACCAAATTAGGAGGAGTGTTTACGGTCTGGACTAATATATCCAAGTAATCTTCCACTTCTCTGATGTATCTCAGTGCCTGTAGTTCAGCTTCTAGCTCTAAAACTGAGCCAAAGTCACTCAAAATGCAAACACCTACTGCAGACATATCAGCCCTGGTTCACACTGGCGTCCAGGAGCATGTTTGTTCCACAAATACATCACATCACCTGCCCTCTCATCCTTAAATATTTTATACAATTATTTATTTTCCTTTTTTATATATTTTGTTAGTCTTACCATCAGTCAACTTTAATAAACCGTCAAAAAGGCAGAATTAATCATATAACATCATGAATGAAGAATCACAAAGGGACAGAGGATTTAAGAATGCATATCCATCTGGTCAAAATTACTTAAGTTTAAGAACAGTAAACTTAAAACAAAACTAATTAGATCAAAAGATAATCAATAGTCAAAGAAAAATACCTAAACCTACAAAGAATGGGAAAGGATTGACTACAAATCATTCAGGAAATCAAAGAATTTCAAAACTAATTATACAGGCAAAGAGTAACTAAAATCTAGCATATCTTCCATTAATTAGTACAACAATAAAGCATTCTTCCAGTCAGGCCAGCTGACCAGAAATATCTTTGTGTATCATTTTCAGTTAATGCACCAAAATATGTGAAAACATTGGAATTACAGATGCAGTACTAAGCAAAACATTAAAAAATTGAATAGGAGAAACTATTGGAAAAACAAGGTCTCTTTTGCATGAAAGCACGTGACTGAGAAGTGGCGTTACAAAGGCTTCTGAAGACAAAGGCATAGTCAAAATTATTCCAGATACATCTCAAGGTTCAACAAGATACCAGAAGGAGGAAGAATAGGTAAACTTGAGAGAGATGTAAGAAAAAATTCAGTACATTAAAAAAAATCAGAAATTGGAATGGTCTTCTGGGAAGGTCAGGAAAGGTGAAGTTCTTAGATTTCTTAAACAATTCATTGCCATGAAGCAGATGCAAGTATTTTCTTCTAGATGGAGGTACAAAAATGGGCCAAAATTTTCAGCATCTAATAATTCCCATACATTGTGTGGTTAAGTCAGAAACGTGAAAAACGAAGAACTTGCGAGATGGGCCAGATTTCTTACCATCTGATAATTCTATAATTAATTCTCAAACATTGTGTTAAAGAAAGAGGAAAACAAATAACTTGTACTCATAGGTATATATATCATGTACATCCATTAATACATTCCAAAATATTTTGCAGCCAAATAAATACTTTTGAAGTGTCAACACACCAACCATGTCTGGAAGTAGAATAGTCAATTTGTACATGCAAAGACCCAAACTGCAATAAATCAGCAGACAATCTGTTTCAGTGTTGTTGGCTAAAACAAAATGTTGGCCAGCATATGGGGAGAACTCACCTGATCTGTTACAAGTATCATCTTGGGAATGTTAATAAATGACAGATGAAATCTCTGAGAATGAAAAACCTCCATCAGTACTAAAGACTCAACTTGGATTTTGTGGTCAAGTCTGAGTGGAGTTTGAAGCCATATTCTTCGTTTGAGTTTGAGGCGAGCAAGACTCCAATGAGGCAAGGCTGACAGTACGACTTTATTTTTAAGCTATAATTCTCAAACTTAACAGTTTAGAAACAAATGCAAATCAAAATAGTTCACATGAAACCTGGATAATTATAACATTCACATTTAGACTCTTATGTTCCCTGATGACTCGGGTGCATTGCAAAATTCAGGACAAAAATATTAGAATGATTACAGGCTTAGAATTTTGAATTCTGAATAGATTAATAATTAAAATATTTGCTTTCACAGTGAAGCAAAAATCAAAAAACTGAGCTATGTCATGCATGAAGTTTATATTTATACTTGCAATATAAAGGAAGTAAAGGAGATAAATATAAAATTAACTTCAATTGAGACGAAAGAGCAGGATTATTTTCCCAGCCTCTAGCATCAGAAACAGACTCTCATAAATGTAGTGCATCAATATACTTCTTGAAAATAAATGCATGGACACCTGGTTAAAAATGGGAGTGTATGTTTTAAGTAAAGGCAGATAAGATCTAGTACTTGACACAACAAAGTGATTAAATAAGTTAAAACACTACAGCAAACAAAGTTAAAATATATACTAATATAATGTGGCATTATATTACGCAGCTTTAATTTAAAAATTGTTGTTACAGAATAGCCTTTACTGATCCTTCTTTTTGCAATTCATAACACTGAATCAAAAATAAAATAACACAAAATACATAGCCAATCTTTTCCATCAGGAACACACTGCAGTACTCTCCACACAATTTCTCTTATATGCTACGGGTTTCAGTCAATTCTATTTCATCTTCACATCAAAAAGATATAATTTATAACAAAAAAAATTAATTCCCTTGGAATGCAGAGATAAATGGAAGTGAGAGTGCCTAGCACATAAGAAAAGTAAGGCTGGTCCTCTGGGAAATTGTGTACTTTCAGTGTGCGAGGTATTCAAAGCTTGTTCAAAAGTGTTCATTAGAATAGAGATATCAAAAGATGATGCAAATATTCAGGAGATAATCATGAAACTTACCAGATGTTCTAATCCTACGTTGATGCTGCCAGAATCTCTAAAAAAGAAAATAAAATTATAAATAACTGTTGCTCAATCCCATATAATGCCCAGTCCAATATCTAAATTTTAAGGTGTTAAACATAATTCAAAATTAGAGCACTGTGCTACCTATTAAGTAAAAATGATCACAACAGCAAACTATCACATTAATGCTACTATATAATTATACCATTTTCAAAACAAAATTCTTACATTTGAAACTGAAACTTGAATCTGGAATAAGGACAAAAATGTTGAAAAACTCAGCAAGTCAGGCAGCATTGTGCAGAGAAGCAAAGTTAACATTTCAGGCCAATGACTTCATTAGAGGTGGGTCAGTTTTAGTTCCAGAAGGACAAGGAGAGCATATTTATAAGAATACCTCCACTTGCAAGTTCCTCATCCCACAACCTCCTGACCTGGAATCAAGTCACAACTCCACCACTGTTACTGGGTCAAAATCTTCAAACTCCCTTCAACATCATACCTTGGGTGAACCTGCACCACATGGATCACCACAACCTTCTCAATGGCACTTATGGAGAAGTTATAAACTTAGGCAGAGATGCCCCCATCCCATAAACGAATAAACAACAACTCCCATACAATCGATTAATATGACAAACTGCGGATTCCATCACAATACTTTGTGTTCTATTTTACGATTTACTAAAATCTGCAAAGCAGCAGAATAACTAATCTGAGTGAGAAACCCCATAATAGGTTTACTAAATAGCAACAGGTAAATAGTAAAGATTGCAGTTGATTATTTAACAAATATATCCTCCATTTCAGTACACTTGTAATTGAACCAGAATTAGATTTGGGAAATAATTTTAGTTGAGAGTTACACTTCATTCCCTAACAAAGGATCCCATCTTTCCCTTAATAGTTTCATAACTGGTGAACTGAGTGTAAGCTGGGGCTTTTAACCAGCAAGTCAAAGACCTACTACATTGTGAACCAGTCAGTCTGTGCCTCCTGCAAGCAAGTGAAAGTACCTGAAGAAGAAGCAAGGAACAGCAAGTTTCTGGGTCTCCAAGAGTATTCGACTTTACTTTCAAATTTGACCCCAGAGAAATAAAATCAACATATGACAACAATGTCAGCTGACGTTCTTTTTTTAAATACTTAGCGAGTTTTGAGAAGATTTGTAGCTCAGGTTGAGGTCTTGGATGTAGGTTTGCTCGCTGAGCTGCAAACTTCATTTCCAGACGTTTCGCTACCTTACTAGGTAACATCTTCAGAGGGCCTCAGGCTCTCGTGTGAGCGTCACTAGCTGGCAAGGATTTATTGTCCAACCATTCAGAAGATGGTGGTGACCTGCCTTATTGAACTACTGCAGTACATTTGCTATAGGTTAAACCACAATGCTGATAAGGAGGTGTGGTGAAACGGTTAAAAATTATGTCCCAATACATGTGTGAATCTAACCGGAATGGAGGTGTTGCTTAGTCCCGTGTGAATCTTATTACACACCTCCCCGTGTGAATCTTCTTATCTGTATGTAACCAGAATGGAATGTGTTTTTTAGCCTTGCTCTGCTGTTCACATGAATGTTTATATCTGGAAAAGAGTATATCAGCTGGAAAAGTCTCCAGTTCGGTGAGTCTGCTCCGGGGTTACGTTTAACCGCCGAGCGTGGGTTGTTGGCAACCGCTCTACGAGAACTGACGGCTCCCAGTTCCGGTAACATGTAGAGTGAGTATAAGCCAGACCCGTTGTAAGTATGAGACCTGGTTGTGGCGACGCTGCGGGGAATAAAATGCTCATATTCTAGCAGACTCGCCTCTTGGTCGTTTGTTCTGTGTCAGACTACTCTCCTACGAACCTGACCTTGAGAATTTTTTAAAACAGGAGGAAATGCTAGGATTTTGACCCAGCAACAGTGAAGAGAACAGCAACATATTTCCAAGTCAGGATTGTGATTTGTTTGGAGGGAAACTTGCAGTGGCGGCATTCTCATGTGTCTGCTGTCTTGTACTTCTAGATGGAAGCAGTTGTGGGTTTGGAAAATGCTGTCAAAGGATCTTTGGTGAAATTCTGCAGTGCTATTTGTAGATCACACACACTGCTGCTACTCAAGGTAGAAAGTGGAGAGAGTGGATATTTCTGGATATGGTTCCATTTAAATTGGCTGCTTTGTCATAGATGGTGTTAAGTCTCTTTATTGTTGGATCTGTACTCACCAGACAAGTGGGGAGTATTCCATCACACTCCTGACTGTGCCTTGCAGATTGTGGACACGCTTTGGGAACTCAGGAGGTGAGTTACTTGCTACAATATTCCTAGCCTCTGAACCTGCTTTTAGAACCACTGTATTTATATGTTGAGGCCAGCTGAGTTTCTGGACAATGGCAATCCTAAAGCTGTTGATAGTGTGGGATTCAGTAATGGTAGCATCACTGAATGTCAAGAGATGGTGATTAGATTGTCTCTTATTGGGGATGGTCATTGCCTGACATTTGTGTGGCATGAATTGTTACTTGCCATTTTTCAGTCCAAGACTTAATATTGTCCAGATGTTGTTCAATTTGAATGTGGACTGCTTCCGTACCTGATGAGTCATAAATGCTGCTGAACATTGTGTCATCATTAGTGAACATCTCCACTTGTGACCTAATGATGCAGAGAAGGTCAGTGATGACTGGGCCAAGGATATAAGATTAGATTTGATTCCCTATAGTGTGGAAACAGGCCCTTCGGCCCAACTAGTCCACAATGACCATCTGAAGAGTAACCCACCCAAACCTGTTCCCCCTGACTAATGCACCTAACTCTATGGTTAATTTAGCATGACCAATTCACCTAACCTGCACAATTTTGGACTGTGGGAGGAAACTGGAGCACCCGGAGGAAACCCATGCAGAGACGGGGAGAATGTGCAAACTTCACAAAGACAGTCGCCCAAGGCTGGAATTGAACCTGGGTCCCTGGCGCTGTGAGCCATGCTGCCCAAATTACCCTGAAGAGCTCCTCCCAGAGATGCCCTGGTGCTGTGATGACTGACCTCCAACAACCAAGACCATCTTCCTAGGAGCAATGATTCCAAACACTCGAGAGTTTGCCCCTGACACTTATTGATTCCAGTTTTTCTAGGGCTCTTGATGCCACACTCAGTCAAATGCAGCCTTGATGTCAAAAACTGCCACTCTCACCTACAAAGTTAAAAATCACACAACACCAGGTTATAGTCCAACAGGTTTAATTGGAAGCACACGAGCTTTCGGAGCGATGCTCCTTCATCAGGTGATAGTGGAAGGCTCAATCCTAACACAGAATTTATAGCAACAATTTACAGTGTGATGTAACTGAAATTATACATTGAAAAATTGATTGTCTGTTAAGCCTTTCATCTGTTAGAATACAGTGATAGTTTCACTTCTTTCATGTGTAAATCACAAAACTTTTTTTTGAAAAGTTGCATTCTCGGTTTAGCTGTTAACAATGGTGATAGCTAGACAATATGTTCAAAGTGTTGGCCCCCTGTGCTCTCTGTCTATGCCATGATGTTTAGATTGATTCTAATCTAAAAAGTGAGATAACGGAGTTTTACATAAATTCATGCAGTTTTTGAGCTCAGAGTTCTACATGAATGCATGCAGTTTTTGAGCAAAGTACAATGTAACCCGGCAAGTACAAATTCACCCCACAAAATATATGTGTGCATGTATGATCCCAATGAGCCCACTGATGAACTGGAACAGTCTTCACAGGGATCTGTAGAGGAGCGACCAAAGAAGGTGTCAATTTGGACCCCACCAGAGGGCCGCTGCCCTGGGCTTGACATGTATGCTCAAACCATCAGGAAATATAAAAATGCCAGATTCATCAGCCGTACCCACAAGGTAGAGCAAAACATCACCCGTTCACAGCGCAATGCCATCCAGGCTCTAAAAACCAATTACAATATTGTCATCAAACCAGCAGATAAAGGAGGAGCCATTGTCATTCAGAATAGAACAGATTACTGCAAGGAAGTGGAGCGACAACTGAACAACCAGGAACACTACAGGCAACTACCAGCTGATCCAATCAAAGAACACACCCGAGACTTCTACTGCCTTCCAAAGGTACACAAAGCCAACACACCGGGATGTCCCATCGTGTCGGGCAATGGGACCCTATGCGAGAATCGCACCGGCTATGTGGAAGGCATCTTGAAACCTATTGTACAGGGGATCTCCAGCTTCTATCGTGACACTACGGATTTCTTACAGAAACTCAGCACCCAAGGATCAGTCGAACCGGGAACATTCCTCGTCACAATGGACGTTTCCGCACTCTACACCAGCATCCCCCACAATGATGGCATCACAGCAACATCCTCAGTAATCAACACCAACAACTGCCAATCTCCAAACACCATCCTACAACTCATCCGCTTTATCCTTGATCACAACGTCTTCACCTTTGACAACCAGTTCTTCATCCAGACACACAGAACAGCCATTGGGGACCAAATTTGCACCACAATAGGCCAACATTTTTATGCACAGGTTTGAACAAGACTTCTTCTCTATGCAGGATCTCCAACCAACATTGTGCACCAGGTACATCGACGACATTTTCTTCCTCTGGACCCATGGCGAGGAGTCACTGATAAAACAACACAGTGACATCAACAAGTTTCATCCCACCATCAAACTCACCATGGACTACTCTCGACTATCTGTCTCATTCTTGGAAACATGCGTCTCCATTAAGGATGGACAACTCAGCACCACACTCTATTGCAAACCCACAGACAACCTCACAATGCTACACTTCTCCAGCTTCCACCCAAAACATATTAAAACAGCCATCCCCTATGGACAAGCCCTACGCATACACGAGATCTGCTCAGATGAGGAGGAACGTGACGGACACCTGGAAGTACTCAAGGATGCCTTCACAAGAACGGGGTACGATGCTCCACTCATCGCCAGTGCTGACGTGCCACAGCAAGGAGGAGTTGTTGACAGTGAGGAAGGATGTGGCAGGTTACAGCAGGATATAGAGAAGCTGCAGAGCTGGGCAGAAAGATGGCAAATGGAATTCAATGTAGCTAAGTGTGAGGTGATTCACTTTGGGAAGAATAACAAAAAGATGGGGTACTGGGCTAATGGTCGGATACTTGGTAGTGTGGATGAGCAGAGGGATCTTGGTGTCCATGTACACAGATCTCTGAAAGTTGCCACCCAGGTAAATAGTGCGGTGAGGAAGGCATATGGCGTACTGGCTTTTATTGGTAGAGGAATTGAGTTCCGGAGTCCTGAGGTCATGATGCAGTTGTATAAGACTCTGGTGCGGCCGCATCTGGAATATTGTGTGCAGTTTTGGTCGCCATACTATAGGAAGGATGTGGAGGCACTGGAACGGGTGCAGAGGAGGTTTACCAGGATGTTGCCTGGTATGAAAGGAAAATCGTATGAGGAAAGACTGAGGCACTTGGGGCTGTTTTCACAAGAGAAAAGAAGGTTTTAGGTTAGGTGGGCTTGGATCGGCGCAACATCGAGGGCCAAAGGGCCTGTACTGCGCTGTATTTTTCTATGTTCTATGGAACTGTAATGACCTCCTCAGGAGACAGACACGTGCTGCAACCGACAGGGTACCCTTCGTTGTTTAGTATTTCCCAGGAGCTGAAACATCACGCCATATTCTTCGTGACCTACAACACATCAATGAGGATGAGCACCTCACCAAGACCTTCCCCACACCTCCACTACTTGCCTTTAAACAACCGCCAAACCTCAAACAGACTGTTGCTCGTAGCAAGTTGCCCAGGACAACTCCACACAACCCTGTCACAGTAGAGGCTGCAAGACGTGTCAGAGTGTGGACATAGATATCACCATTATGTGTAGTGACACCTCCCACCTTGTACATGGCAGGTACTCATGTGACTCAGCCAATGTTGTCTATCTTATATGTTGCAGGCAAGGATGCCCTGAGGCATGGTACATTGGGGAAACCGAGCAAAGGCTACGGCAACGGATGAATGGGCACTGCACAACAATCAACATTCAGGAGGGTTCCCTCCCAGCTGGGGAACACTTCAGTGGTCCAGGACATTCAGCCTCGGACCTTCAGGTGACCATCCTCCAAGGTGGACTTCGAACAGGCAGCAGAGAAAAGTGGCCGAGCAGAGGTTGATAGCTAAGTTCGGTACCCATAGGGAGGGCCTCAACCGGGACCTTGGGTTCATGTTACATTACAGGTGACCACCATTGCACTATACACACACACGGATACTCCTACACACACACACACACACCTATACACACGGACACACATACACACTGATGAGCACATAGACACCCACCCTTACAGACACACACACATGCACCCCATCACAGACTTAAGACACTCTGCACTCACTACATACACACACTTTCTCATACTCACAACCCCCAACCCAGACAGACAGACAAAGACCCACATGCACACATATATTTTGTGGGGTGAATTTGTACTTCAGGGTTACATTGTACTTTGCTCAAAAACTGCATACACTCATGTAGAACTCTGAGCTCAAAAACTGCATGAATTTATGTAAAACTCAGTTATCTCACTTTTTAGATTAGAATCAATCTAAACATCATGGCATAGACAGAA
>NC_057722.1:28114544-28151982 GCF_004010195.1 Chiloscyllium plagiosum | reverse complement strand
AGGAAAATGGAAAACAGGGGAGAAGGGTAGCAAAGGGGGAAGAGGAGAGGAAAAGGTGATGAGAGAGTGGGGAGCGAGAGAAAGAGAGACAATCAAGAAATAAGAGGTACAGAACAGTGAAAAAAGATAAATAAAGTAAATGAAATAAAATTATGGAGCAGAATGGAAACAGAGGGGTTGAGATGGGATAATCATCTGAAGGTGTTGAAGTTGTTGCACTGTCATTATCACCTCTTGATTGCTACCTTTGCTTCTGGAGCCATGACTCACTTTCTCTCAGCCGAGTATAAATACCTCCCTATTTCTCCCTTTTTTTTTTAGCTTCGACAACGGGTCAGTTAGACTCGAAATGTCAGTTCTTTTCTCTCCTTACAGATGCTGCCAGACCTGCTGAAATTTTCCAGCATTTTCTCTTTTAGTTTCAGACTCCAGCATCCGCAGTAATTTGCTTTTATCCATAAACCCATGGGTTTGATTTATCCTGCTAATGGTGCATAGGACATATCTGAGCAATTTTCCATATTGTTCGATAGATAATAGTCTTACAGATATGCCGAAACAGCTTAGTTAGGCGTGCGAAGAGTTCTGAAGCACAAGTCTTCCATATTATTGCCTGAATGTTGCACCATTCAGTCTTTCCAACCATTTCTTGATTTCACATGGAGTGAATTGAATTGACTGAAGACTGGCATCTCTGATGTTGGCTCCACTGAAAAGGCCGAAATGCATCATCCATTCCACCTTTCTGGCTGAAGACTGTTGTGAATGCTTCAGCTGTATTTTTTGCACTTATATGCTGAGGTCTTCCATCATTGACGATGGGCACATTTGTGGAGTCTCCTCCTGCAGTGAGTTGTCAACCACCTTTCACAACAGGATGTGGCAGGACTGCTGAATGTGGATCCGATCCAATGGTTGCGGAATTGCTAACACTGTCTGTCACTTGCTGCTTACCTGTTCCACATATAGGTGCGCAAATCACTCTCAAGCTGTATGTGTCAAGGTGGATATTTTTATAATTTTGGATATTTATCAGAGGGTGCTAATATTAAGCTATGCTGTCAGAACTCTTTGCTGGCATGTATAACAGCTGTTGAGGATTTAAGATGGACCAGAGTTAAAAAACACAGCTGGTGCAAATATTCAACAGGTGTAACAGCCGAGATATGAGGTATTCAGAGCTTTATATCATAGCAAATTTGCTAAACTCAATGTCATCATTATGACAGAACAGATAGCTTAGACTTCAACATTCTGGGAAAGAATTATTAATTTGTTACTGCGCTAATTTTCACATTTAAATTGACAAATATTTTCCTTGATTGGAGGATGAGGTTCACATCAAGAGTCTAGTCAGAATCTGAAATTTCAACCAGCTTTTGACAAAGTGCTACACTTGAGGCTCTACGTAGTATGGTCTGATGTGTCTCCAGTTATCAATAGAACTGCACGTGAATTGGTTAAGAATATTATTATTCACAACATTTATTCAACTTTAATTAAGACAATAGTTCTCAGGAGAACTAGCCATTTGGATGCAGGTAGCTCAAATATAGAAGACAGAGGCTGGTGGTGGAGGGTTATTATTCGGACTGGAGGCCTGTGACCAGTGGAGTGCCACAAGGATCCGTGCTGGGTCCACTACTTTTCATCATTTATATAAATGATTTGGATGTGAGCAGAAGAGGAATATTTAATAAGTTTGCAGATGACACCAAAATTGGAGGTGCAGTGGACAGTGAAGAAGGTTACCTCAGATTACAAAAGGATCTTGATCAGATGGGCCAATGGGCTAAGAAGTGGTAGATGGAGTTTAATTCAGATAAATGTGAGGTACTGCATTTTGGGAAAGCAAATCATAGCAGGACTTATACACTTAATGGTAAGGTCCTAAGGACTGTTGATGAACAAAGAGACCTTGGAGTGCAGGTTCATAGCTCCTTGAAAGTGGAGTCGCTGGTAGATAGGCTAGTGAAGGCGGCGTTTGGCATGCTTGCCTTTATTGGTCGGAGTATTGAGTACAGGAGTTGGCAGATCATGTTACGGTAGTACAGGACGTTGGTTAGGCCACTTTTGGAATATTGCATACAATTCTGGTTTCCCTCCTATTGGAAAGATGTTGTGAAACTTGAAAGGGTTCAGAAAAGATTTACAAGGGTGTTTCAGGGTTGAAGGATTTGAGCTACAGGGAGAGGTTGAATAGGCTAGGGCTTGTTTCCCTGGAGCGTCGGAGGCTGAGGGGTGACCTTATAGAGGTTGACAAAATTATGAGGGGCATGGATAGGATCAATGGACAAAGTCTTTTCCCTGGGGTCGGGGAGTCCAGAACTAGAGGCATATGTTTAGGGTGACAGGGGAAAGATATAAAAAAGACCTAAGGGGCAACCTTTTCACTCAGAGGGTGGTACGTGTATGGAATGAGCTGCCAAAGGAAGTGGTGGAGGCTAGTACAATTGCAACATTTAAAAGGCATCTGGATGGGTAAATGAATAGGAAGGGTTTGGAGGGATATGGGCCAGGTGCTGGCAGGTGAGACTCGATTGGGTTGGGATATTGGTCAGTATGGACAGGTTGGACTGAAGGGTCTGCTTCCATGCTGTACGTCTCTATGACTCAATAGTGGATCTACCTGCAAATGTGAGGTGATGTCAAAATGTCTGCAAGAGTTGAGGTCATTGAGAAAAATCAGCTATAATCAGATCTCAATTAGATAAGGAATAATCCAATGTCAGGAAGTCCATTTAATATCAGATAGATGTGGAAGAATCAGAACTAGAAGATGTGCAGGTATATAACCAAAGCATAAAACCAAGTTAGACATCTGGAGGTATTTTCACAAAGGTGAAAGTCTTCAGAACAAGTTGTTGTATCATGTAACCAAGTTCTAATGTTTACTTTGCACTCTAAATTTCAAGAAAATGCAGGAGAATCAGTGCATTTTTCTTTCTTGTTGAATGTCTTGAGAATTCTTCAACATAGTTAGTTGCTAACATTTTTAGATGATTGAACTGTTGCTATAAGCCGGCAGATTCCATTTACTCAAATTAATGCCAGAGGAAATCCAGGTCAGAGATGAGAAGGTATTTGTCGATAATTTTTGTCTTAGTCATCAGCGAACACAGTTGCTTCACTAATGACCACAAAAGTCAGCTTTTGAAGTTAGCATAATTGAAAATGACTCCAAAATAATACAAGTAATAAAACTTCCACTTAAAGTATTGCATCCTCCTGGATTCCCAATGATCAGTAACAAATGTTTTACGTAATCACTTTGATGTAAGTAGGTAAGCAAGGTAGTCACATATGCACACATCAAGGTCCCACTAACAATAATGATAGAAATTGCCAATTTTATAAACAGAAAAGACTCACCAGTTCAAGCAACATCTGAGGGCAATAAAATAATTTTCGCTTCAGATCAATGACCTCCCATCAGTTTTAACCTAGTTTTGGTCTAATTCAGCCTTTAATGACCAAGACTTCACTGTTTGCTGAGGAAGAGAATTCTAAACAGAAGAAATTCCTCTTCATCTCAGTTTACACATTTTGAAATTATGCCCAATAATTCTAGATTCCTCACTCAGGGGAAGTATGTTCTCATCATCGACTGTCAAGCCCCCTTAGAATCCTATGCTTTAATAAGACATCTCTCATTCATCTAAATTCCAATGTGTTTAGAGAATAATTACCCTGATAACTATTGAAATCATTCTGTTTCACTGGTGTGACATTTCTGCAATAATCCACTCAGAATAACTAGAAAATCTCAAATAAATTCCTTCTAAATGCAAATGTAACCTTATAACAATACCTTGTAACAATACTTGATTTTGAGATGGAATATTTGTTTACTGAAGTTTTTAAAAGTCTAAACAGATTCTCTTCACATGTTGAATTTATACTAAATCTTTCACTATTCCATTCATCAAAATTATTGCCTATTCTATACAACGATAATTCATAATTTAAATCTACACAGTATCTGTAGACTGCTACATATTAAATCATGGTTTGGTGTATTTTAAGCATTTTAAGTTAGAAAGCTGTGTGTTCCAGTCACACCTCATCTGTTTCAGTTGCTCATTTATTCTGACACATCAAAGCACGAGTGAAGGAGTGCTACATTATATGGGTTTCATTTTCAAATCAGAAATTAAACAGAGGACCATTTTGCAGTCTCACAGCATAAAGTAAAGAAAGGTGATTTCCATGAATATAGCACTTTTCAGAATTTCAAAACATCCAAAAGTGCTCTTCAGAACCTTTCTTAAAAAATGTAGAATCTGTTGCAATGGAAGATAATAATTAGTAGCCAATTTGTGCATAGAAAGCTTCCAAAACAGCAAAATGATAATGACCAGAAAATCTACTTTAGTGATATTTGAAGGTTAAACCATGGTCAGAGGTGCAGGGGTAACTCCCCTGTTCTTGTGTAAAATACAGCTATGTGATATTTTATGTTAGAACATAGAACAATACAGCACAGAACAGGCCCTTCGGCCCACGATGTTGTGCCGAACATTTGTCCTAGCTTAAGCACCCATCCATGTACCTATCCAATTGCCACTTAAAGGTCACCAAAGATTCTGACTCTACCACTCCCACAGGCAGCGCATTCCATGCCCCCACCACTCTCTGGGTAAAGAACCTACCCCTGACATCTCCCCTATACCTTCCACCCTTCACCTTAAATTTATGTCCCCTTGTAACACTCTGTTGTACCTGGGGAAAAAGTCTCTGATTGTCTACTCTATCTATTCCCCTGATCATCTTATACACCTCTATCAAGTCAACCCTCATCCTTCTCCGTTCCAATGAGAAAAGGCCTAGCACGCTCAACCTATCCTCCTACAACCTATTCTCCATTCCAGGCAACATCCTGGTAAATCTTCTCTGCACCCTCTCCAAAGCTTCCACATCTTTCCTAAAGTGAGGCGACCAGAACTGCACACAGTACTCCAAATGTGGCCTAACCAAAGTCCTGTACAGCTGTAACATCACTTCACGACTCTTGAATTCAATCCCTCTGCTAATGAACGCTAATACACCATAGGCCTTCTTACAAGCTCTATCCACCTGAGTGGCAACTATCAAAGATCTATGAACATAGACCCCAAGATCCCTCTGCTCCTCCACCTTATTAAGAACCCTACCATTAACCCTGTATTCCGCATTCAAGATAGCAGGAAATGCCTCAGTTTAGCACCTCATCCAAAAGACAGCACCTCCAACAGTATAGCAAGCACGGCAGAACTGCACTGGAATATCAGTTTTGATTTAGTGCTCAAATCCAGTAATGGGACTAGAACCCACAAACTTCTGACTCAGGCAAAAGTGCCACCAACTAAGCCAGAGCTGATGTTTAAAAGGTGCCACTCCACTGTTTGATGGGGGAAATTTTCACAATGTCTTCGCTAACATTTGTGTCTCAGCTAATACCTCAAACCAGGTAACTTGGTCATTTCTTATTTGTAGGAACGTGCTATGCAAAAGTAATTGCACTTGCTACAACAACAACTGGAACAACTTGCATTCAAAGTAATAAACTGTTCCAAAGAACTTGATGGAGCAATATCAAATAAAATTTAATTTGGGTTACCTAAGGAAATATTAGGGGCAATTGATCAAAGAGATGTGTTTAAAATAGTATTTTGCTTACATATGAGGATGCTCAAGAGGCCAAAATTGGAGATATCTCTAAGGGTTGGACAAGATTACCAAAATAGGGAAGGATAATAGCATGAAAATAAAGGATGAGAATTTGAAAATCAAGTTAAAAATCACACGACACCAGGTTATTGTCCAACAGGTTTATTTAGAAGCACTAGCTTTCTGAGCGCTGCTCCTTCATCAGATGGTTGTGAAGGAGCAGCTCTCTGAAAGCCAGTGCTGCTAATAAACCTGTTGGACTATCACCTGGTGTTGCGAGATTTTTAACTTTGTACACCCCAGTCCAACAGCGGCACCTCCAAATCATGAAAATCAAGTGTTAGTTAACAAGGAGCTAACCATGTAGGAGCACGTGGGTGGTCTAATTAAATGGAAATTGGTGAGAGTTAGAAGATGGACCACAAGGCTTGGAATATTTTAATGCTTAACTTGGGAGCCAGCCAGGAATGTGGTGCAGTAGTCAAATGTAAGGCAACAGAAACTTAAATGAGGAGTTGGATGGATGGATTGATGGAGGGAGGGAGGGAGGGAAGGAGGGAGAGATGGTTGATTTTATTGTCATGTGTATTTTACAGTATTTCCACTGTCGTCACAATCTGGCACTATTTTAAATAATTTTAAGAATAAGAACTAATATATAGCTGAGAGAGTCCATCAATCCTGAGCCAGCTCACCATCAACAATGCCTGTGCCGCCATGCTTCCTCCACCACCTTGCCGCTGTGCACACCAGATCCTACCAATGTTGAAGATGTCACTCTTTACGCACCATTTTCCACCGCTGGGCCAATTCTGAGAAGATATTGGGCAACGGTATGGGGGTGGATATGGACTTTGAGAGATGATACAGATGTGTGGTCAGAAGCTCATCTTCGAATCAAATATTAAACCAGGTTGAGAATTGCCTGGGTCAGACAGACTCTGATAGTTGCAAGAAAGAGAGCCAATGACTAGGGAACATCTTTTGACAATGGCATCAGTGTTTCCATCATTTAGTTGGAGGAAATTTCTTCTCAATCTAATCTAATCTAAACTAAACTAATGTTGCCTGTCAGATAAGCAGTTTGACAATATAGGAACAACCAAAGTGTTGGTAAAATAAGTGGTAGTGAAATAAAGCTAGGTGTTGCCAGCATACATGTGGAAATGATTTTGGATGACATTACCAAGGTCAAACATATAGATGACAAATAGGAGGGCGCCAATGATCAATCCTTTGAGAACACAACAGCACCTACATTTTGAAAATGTTTATAGGTTATAAATTTCCTCGGAATATCCAGAAGTTACGTTGTTATACTTCTGTTAGCCAGATGCTGAAGAAACCTTAACCAATCTTTTGTTTAGAACAAATTCAGTCACAGCGTAAAACATTAAAGGTATTATATTTCCTGATTCCACACCTGTTACAGTATCACTTCATAAATATTTTCTAATCAATCTGTTCAAGATTTTAGGACACCCCTTATGGAGCAAATGGGACTTGAACTGGATCTCCTAGCCCAGTGTTAGGGACACTACCATTGTGACACCATAGCCCAGGTATCACTTTATATGCACTCAAGAAACCACTGAATGACTCCACCTGTATGTACTTAACCTCAATTGATACTTCTTTCTTTGCTATTACTGTTAGACATCAATTTAATCATTCTGGAAATGAAATCAGACAGATTAAGTCATTGCAACATGGCCACTGGAACCAAACTCTCAAAGGCCTTATTTCAGGTATGAATAGAAAAGTAAAAAGAATGCAAAAATTCATGTACAGCAAGAAAAATAAAAACAGCAGAGAACATCCTAAAACATATTCCAGAAAGTCAAGTATAATACAACAATAAACTATGCTGCAATTTTAATGGCTATGAGGAGCATCAAATAAAACTAACAGCACTGTAGCATACCAAAATGGCTCCACATGAAACGTGTACACTGTGTATAACCATTATTCAAAAATGTTAAAATCAGCCAAACCAGCAAAATGCACATGTCAGTGATGACATGAAATATTTATTCCAAACCAAACTTCAAAAGGTTTCATAAACATCTGAAAGGCCCCTCTCCTAAAAACACAGCATTCTCAAATATCATTTTTATGTCACAACTCAATAATTTACCTTGGGAATATTGTTGAACACGAAAATAAATGAATACTTTGATTCAAGATCCTATGCTCATATTCATAGACATAAACATTTTCCAGATGCCTTTCATAAACCGCCAAAATAATTGCTATTCTGCAATATTCACATGGTGAAGCAAATTTATTGCCCTTACATCAGAACAGAATTGTTTCTTAATAAGAGGCTGAAAATAGAAAAAAAAGATCCAATAAATGGAAAATGTAATTTAATATGTTTCTATTGTCATGCTTCTTTTCAAACATTACACTTATTAAGGAATCGGTAGGAATTGTAATTTTGCAAAAGCAAAAGCTGTGCATGCCCACCTGTCCTGTTCAACATTTACCACTGACATCCTTGAATGCGATTTACATTTGAGTGCCTAATTGTGTGAAACACTACCCTGTGAACTGGCATCAATTAGAAACTCAGTTTAGGCTGACCACACCCACACCTAGGAGGCTTAACATAATTTAAGACCATCAATATAAGATACTTAATAAGAAATTCAATAAGGAATTTAGGAAAAGCTTGTTTCCCAAGAAGTGATGAGAATATAGAACCTTTTACTATAGGAAGTTGATGAAGCAAATAAAATAAATGCATTTAAGAGGAAGATAGAAAAGCATTTTGAGTGAGAGTGAGGGTGAAAATTACATATTTATATGGCAGGCTCAGGAGGAGCATAAGAATTGCTTATGGGTGGAATGGCCTGATTCTGTGTGCATATCCTATCTAATCTGTTTTGCACTATATTGAAATGCAGATCACAGAAGTGACAAGATATTCCATTCATTCAAAATCTTGAGATATTATGAGTTTCTTTTAAAAAGTAGTTGATTAATGACCATTTTTCACAAATCCAGAAGGAATATTAGTTTTTTGTGCATATTTTGTGAACAGTGTATCACAGCAAACAAACTATATTTTATTTGGGTTCATGATAGTTGAGTAGTTTCAGGCAAGTAAGTAAGTTTATTCATACAACTGAAGAGCATCATTTTAATATAGTTTGATACATGAGACCATAAAAATTACAAATATTTCAAGAAGTATAAATGGCAACTTAACAGCCTGAAATTTTCCATGCTGAGCTCTTCAGGTCTTCATATACTTAAAGAGAAGGCACATTTATACACTTGGTGTTTCCTCGTAGAGAGGAAAGAAACACTACTTAGAGGATTGGTCAACTAGTTAGCCTCAAAGGAAATGAAAAATATGGATTTATAAATGGGAATGGAAATGATGAATGAATTTACATATGAAGTTTGCATTAAAGCTGCTCTTAATTCAGACCTCAGGTAGATAAAGTTTAGATGCCAAAATAAAAAAAAGTGTAGCATTTCAGTATGCAAATTTATACATTTCTGCTCAGCAGATGTCTTGATATGTAACATTTGCAGGACATTGGGACCAGCAAGTTCTCTTCCAGGTTTATATAATTCTATAATTCAGTGTTGTCAAACAAATATAATAATTTAAAGAGAAGTGTCTCTTCAGAAAGCTTTTGATGAAGCCCCACATAAGAGGTTATTGTATAAAATCAAAGCACATGGGATAGGTGACAATTTACTGGTGTCAACTGAGTATTTGTCAGCAAACAGGAACAGACAGTAGGAACAAATGGATTGCTTTAAGAGTGGAAAGCAGTGATAAATGGGATATCAGAGGGATCTGTGCTTGTTCCAGCTATTCACAATACATATTAATGATTTGGACGGGGAAGTTAAATGCAATATTTCCAGGTTTGCTGATGACACAAAACTAGATGGCAGTACGTGTGGTGAGGAAGCTGCAAAGTGGCTTCAGAGCAACTCAAACAAGTTGAGTGAGTGGGCAAATATATGGTTGATGCAGTACAGAATGGGTAAGTGTGAAGTTGTCCAATTCAGACGGAAAGACAGAATTAAAGTATATTATTTAAATGCTTATAGATTTCGCAACGTCATTGTACAATGGCATGTACACCTTGTGTACCGGACTTTGAAAGTAAACATGCAGTTGCAGAAAGAATGCTAGGAAGGTAAATTGTATGTTGGTCTTCATTGGGACAGAATTTGAGTACAGGAGTAAAACGTCTTACTGCAGCTGTACAGGGCCTTGATCAGATCGATTTAGAGTACTGTGTGCATTCTTGGTTATATTTGCAGTAGAGGGAGTGTAAATATTTTTGATGCAAAGGTAGATTGATTCTTGATTACCAAGGAGATTAAAGACTACCGTGGATATACAGGAATGTAGAGCTGAGATTAAAATCAGATCAGTCATCGATTGAATGGTAGAGAAAGCTTATTCTTGTCCCTTGTTTGTAGGCTCCTAAGAGAGCAGCAAAGGCTCGTCAGACATAAAATTCCGATAGGACTGAACAGTCTGGATACAGGGATTTTGTTCCCCCAGGCCAGGTTTCAGTCTCAGGATAAGCAGTAAGCCTTTTCAGACTGAGATGAGGTGCAATTTATTCTCTGAGAGAGTGGTAAACCATTGCAATTCTCCACCACAGATGACTGTGGAAGCCAAGTCAATGATTATGTTTAAGTAAGAAATAGAAATATTTCTAAAAGCTGAAGATGTCAAGAAGGAAGGAGAAATAGCAAGCATTTCGTGTTGAGTTAGAGGGTTAGCATGATCATGTTGAATGGTGGAATAGGATCAATGTGCCAAATAGCCTATGCCTATTTTCGAAGACAATTTTTTGCAGATGTGTAATTTCAGCCATTTTTACTTTGAAAAGAACACAATAACCAATCATTAGAAATTTGCTAATAACAAGTGAAATGCTATTTAGAAAACACTCAATAATAAAATAATGTTTAAAAATCCAATTGGCTATTATGCTGCAAAATAAGAAAATGCAAAATTCTTATATTTGTCATTTTTATGCATTTCTGCACAGCAACATGAAAATGACTTCTATCTTTTACATTGTAATAAACAAGAAGCAGATCAACAATTCATGACTCCAAAGATAAATCAACGCAGTTTGTTTTGGATTTATTACTGTGGAGTCAATACAACATAATCAGCCTAATGAATGACAATTAACAGGGAAACTGTTAACATCAAATTTGAAGGCAGTTCACAAGAAGATTCCAGTTAATGGCATTTAAAGACTGCCCTATCAGTGGTCTGTCTCCAGTACTGTCCTTGTCATGATTCCATCAATATTTGCACAACTTCTTCTCCTGCGCTGAAAGCAGACCTAATTCAATTATGGGTCTCAAAACTGATAAAATGGTCCTGAAGTGGAAAATGGGAAGAGATTATTGGCAAATGAATAAAGATTTGTATCGAACAAGCACACAGGAGTACAACAGCCCTTTTTTTTATCATCTTCTGCCTTTGGTCTGCTGGGAACCTTGAGTTTCCCTTGCTCTCATGCAGCACATCGATTTCTGAATTAGACTGCAATATTAAATAATTAATATACTTGCCATGATTGATGTTTTGCATTAGTTGAATATTAGGTTATCAATCAAAATCCACTTGGTTTAATGTAATAATATTGAAAAAGTGTCAGGGGCTGTTCATCCAATTTGTAGTTGAAGCAGCCCAGATAGTCATATTGGTGTAACACGAAGCTCTAAAGCAGGAAATGTACTGGTTTAACATTCATAAGTCAGAGATTATGAAACTTGTGGAGACACGGCTCAGGCTGCCTTAAATAAACCTCACGGCACCTGTCAATTTCAATCACAGCAAGGTCCACACTGAAATAAACCATCATCTCCAACTGCCTTTCATCAGGTCCACAAGAAACCAGGTCTTCAAAACACATGAATACAGATTTTATTTAACATTAAATCAGAATCCTAAGTAGACAGTATTCGATACGCTTATCTGCATCAGATAACATGCTCTTGTTGCAGAAGAGTACAAGACTTTTATTTGCCCACAGAAGACAAATTTTCACTTTTAAATTAATATGACTTCCATCGGACGTCTAAACTGATGGTGAGTAAAGCCATCTGCTTCCTGAGTTTTATTTTACAGTCTGGAAAGATGAAAGAGTATTAGCCTGGTCAGCCTCTTAACAATAAAACAAGAACCAAAAAAGAGCCCTGTTTATACCAGGGGAAAACCACTATTCTCTTACCAAGCAAGAAGTCTTATTTATATCAAACTTAATTAAGCAAAATAGAAAGAACAAGTCAAAGTGTTAAAAAGGGTTAAATTTAATGCATTGCTTTTGCTGCAGTCAATATTGGCAAATTGGAAATGTCTAGCATATCATTCATGTCAAGGGAACTGTGTGGCTCCAACCCAAGTCTCTCAGTCCCAGGTCGACATCATTATCGACTAATTCTGAAAGCTACTGTTATGTTCGGAGTTACTAAATTTCTCTGGAACAGCTTCCTTTAATCTGTAGCTTGAATTCCAGGTAGCACACAATTAATTAAAGCCAGAACACCAGTTGAATTGTCATTCATGGTCAAATTTCAAATAGTTGTATTAGATTATTTTGCTGTTCTTTCTCTTTCTGCCACAGCTGAGGCAAACGCCCATCATCAGTCAAGCAGAGAACCACAAATTTAAAATGCAAAGCCAGTCATTTGATTTCCACCTAACAGGGTGGCCCATTAGCACACTGCTCATCAGTGATGCATTATGGTATGATAGCTTCAATCCCTGACATCTAATTTAAAAAATAAATCTTTGCAAAGATGTAATGTTGGTGTATGGAAGCATTAGCTAGTGATGACAGAAAATCACAGGAAACTTCAAACTATATCAACTAGGCAGAACATTTAGTATATTGCGAAGTGTTTAATAAAGGAGACAAAGTGTTGTGTATGGAAAAAAAAACTGTTCCTTCTTTTAATTACTTGCCTGCAAACAGAACAAATCAATAATCAAAGTACGAAATAGATTGGCTTATCATTTCCAGAAGTAGATGAGCACAAAAATATTTTTGGTTTATTTCATCCCAATTCCATTATCTGCAATACATCATTCAGTAACAGAAAGATCAGGCACATTTGTGATCTTCCTTGACTGAAAGCAATTCTTTCATCCAATATTCTAGATAACAGCTAAAGGAATCACAACAGCCCCATGTTATTTTTAGCTGAATAAGTAAGCAAATAGAACTATGCAGCCAATTAGACATCGACACCTTAGGTTTCATTGTCAATTAGTCACAGTACCTGCCAATATTGAATGGGAACACAGCACAAAAACTAGTTTGATATTCTTTTATTACAGAAAGGAAAAGCAATGATCCAGAATTTTTCTTCCTGGTAGCTAACTTATGACCGCTTCTGTGGGTACACCTCTGTAGGCTCAGTTTGCTTTGGACTTGATATCAATGAAAGGCACACCAATCACAAAGTCGGTCACAAATAAAAACAGCTATCTAGCAAGGGCTCTGGAAAGCCAATACACTTGAAAAACATATGGCCAAATAATTTTTTTCTTAATTTCAAGAAAATTAAGAAAGTACACAAAAGAAAGAAATAAATTAGAATTTAACTACCATCTTAATAAACATTGGAAGTTTTGTCTCTTGAAGTAATTGAAAACACCTTACTGACAGTAAGCTGTATGATTTGTGCTTCCACAAATGGTAAGGCACACATTTGCATCCATATTCTAAGCACAGACTGAGTTTCTCTTCCCCCTTCCTTTGAGGAAGGAGATAAAATTAGTCGGCTGCCCTCATGCACTCCGAGTAAATACAAGAAAATCATAAATGTATGAACGCACTTTCAAAAGAGGCCCGATATATGAATACAGTATATGCAAACAATATATATCAAAGACGGTAAATTCAGAAGGGTATTAGCTGCAGTCAAACATTTAAATGTTTTGTGAAAGAGTCAAATAAAGGAGTAATCGGTGATGACTGGATCATGAAACAATATAAAAAGTGTAGAACGCACTTATCAGCCATTTTTAGAGTCAAAAGGAGTTCTTAATTATAAGCTATATATCATTCTGACACAAACTTTTCTTGTTCCAAAATATTGCGTTGTAATATGTATAACTATGGACAAGGGATTCCAAGAAAGCAGTGAATGACCAAGACAAAAATAAGTAGTCAGTCTGAAGATGCTTGGAAGTCAACTTTTATCATGTGATGTCACAACAAATTGAGCAATATTTTCTCTATGATTGCCAAATCTTCTATTGACTGACTCACACTAACTCAGAAGTTATACTGTGACTCTTTATGACCCGATAATATCCCTATAGCAATTGTTTTTCAAGTTTTTTTTCAAATTTTTAAGTTAAACCAAAACAAATTAAACAGAGTTGCTGCAAGCAAAAATAATTACAAAATACAAAAAAACTGCTAAATTTCAAATTCAGAGTTTGTTCCAACATGTAACATGTTGTATCACAAAATAAACAAACCATCAGCGTATCAAACAATAATTTTATTTTAAAAGCAAGTGAATGAGAAAGTTTAAACGTTTATCTTGTTTTGATGTTGTATATAAATAAAATCACTGTTCTGAGTGTTTTGCCATCAATAATTTTCTATTTGAGCAATGAATTACTGAAATGGATGAAGCTTACAAATGGCAAACCATAGCTGTGAAGTGAATGGCTGGTATTGGTGCAATCACAAAAAAACTTGGGAGATATCAGTGCAGATGCAAACTGGGAGCTATTATGTGTTGTTCCATTTGGTCTCTTCAAGCTGACAGTGTATAGTCTGGAAGACCACAAATTCACGGATCAAGGTCCGAGCTTTGCACAACAGAAATATCACTATGTGATTGTAATTCGTTGTGTCTTTACTCCGTCATAAATATTATTTCCAGTTATGAACCTTCAGATAAATGGGAAAAGAAATCAAGGTATGAGCTGAGGCCAAAATGTGATTAGCCATGATCATACTGATCGTGGGGCTGGAGTGCCTACTACTACCTGCTCTTTGTTCTTATGTTTAAGATTATTCTGAAAAAAAAATTGGAGTTATTTAATTGGCTCATTTTCTGCTTGTATTGATACACTTTTCTAATTATTCATGTTTGAATCATTGTTCCCCAATGTTCTTCGTAGTGGGTGGCACGGTGGCAGTGGGCACCATGGTGGCACAGTGGTTAGCACTACTGCCTCACAGCGCTAGAGACCTGGGTTCAATTCCCACCTCAGGCAACTGTCTGTGTGGAGTTTGCACATTCTCCCTGTGTCTGTGTGGGTTTCCTCCGGGTGCTCCGGTTTCCTCCCACAGTCGAAAAATGTGCGGGGGTAGGTGAATTGGTCATGCTAAATTGCCCGTAATGTTAGGTGAAGGGGTAAATGTAGGGGAATGGGTCTGGGTGGGTTGCCCTTCGGAGGGTCAGTGTGGACTTGTTCGGCTGAAGAGCCTGTTTCCACACTGTAAGTAATCTAATCTAATCCAGTTATTCATTAGATAATTTATCCTAAAACTTAATTTTGTCATTTATAGGTACTCTCCAAGTTGTTATGAATTATTGTTATTTTATGCATGGAATTGCAACCATAAATCTATTTCAGGTGGGGCAATTTACAGGCTTACCTGTTCCACACCAAATTTCAATTTGTCGTCACTTGTCTCTCAGTGAAAGAACTGATTGAATTTTATTGCCTACGTATATTTCTCAACCAAACGTTTTGCAGTTGTGGAGTTAATTTTAATTTCTATTAACTGGCCAAAATGTTGTGCAATTCAATAGAAGGATGAAAAAGGGACCAGGCACTAAACCCTGCTATAACCATGCTTGGAATACTGAATAGTCATACCTTATTTAATGCGACTGAAAATATCTACAGTATTCCTCACAATTCAAGTCATTCATTGCATTTCAACAGCAACCAATACCAATATTAGCAAGAAAAAATGCTGTTTTCCAAAACAGCCCAATAATCCAAATTATAAATCAAACTGCATATTTCCTGCTGCTCAAAAACAGCTTTAAAAGCTTCAATTCAGATAATAATTTGGGTGAAATAAAGTTATTTAATTTAACGGCCAAAAAAACTATTTTTATGTCTTTTTTTTTAAATCCTATATTTTAATTAAAAATTTTACAAATGGATTGAAAGTATCATCACTATTATATGAGTTCATTCTATGGAATTGATGCTCAGTCCAATCTTTGCTACATTATGCTTTATGTCAAAGATTTTCACCAGCATTCGGACATCCTATAATGAAATTTGATACTACCACAGAAAAATTTAGCTAAATGTCTAAAAGTGCAGGTATCTTCTACCCCAATAGAATGTCTTTAAATTAAGGTGTTGATTTTAACAAATCATAAGTAAAACCGTTACTGCAGCAAATGACTATATATTTAGATTTAATATAACATCTATCCCACTTCAAAACTGTTTTTTTTAACAATACCTTCTACAACAATTAGTAAATGAAAATATATGAACTAAACAATTTTAGAATTTACTCTCAAAAAAATTCAGTGATACACAAAGCAATCAAAATGTTCTCCTCTCAAATATATTGCAATATTGAATTTATCATGTTACAATGGCAGTGATAAGTCAAACAATTAAATGGAATAATAAAACTTGACAAAGTAAATTATGCAAGCAATATCAAAGTTAACAAGAAAAAATGCTGTTTTCCAAATCAGCCAAAATGCATATTTCCTGCCTCTCAAAGACAGCTTTAAACGCTTCAACTCAGATAATAATTTGGCCGGAATAAAGTTACTTAATTTAAAGGCAAAAAATATTTTTTTGTGTCTTTTTTTGAAAAAAACATATTTTAATCAAAACTTTACAAATGGATCGAAAGTGGTCATCACAGTATTATATGAGTTAATTCTATGGAGTTCATGCCGAATTATCTTCCTAAGATTTGCAGTTGTTGTTCTACTGCATAAAACTTTGGTATAAAACTACCTCGTGAAAGGATTTATGAACAGATGAAGAGATCTCATCAATTTTGTGCGCTTCAATTCTAAGAAGTCCATAACTCAGTGGGGCATTGGATTGTCTATTTAAGCACACTAACAAAGGAAGCATTGTTTGTACTTGTCAATCTTCAAGCTTTCTTCCCAGCTGTTAAAATCTTTTAACAGTTATTTTGAAATAGTGAGCATTTTTTCAATTGACAGAACCCAATTCTATTCATTTTCTCCTTCATTACACTAAATACAGTAAATGTATAAAGTAACATGAAAAGAAAAATGCAAACCAAATGTCTTTAAAATGATGAAAAGTACTGAAGACAGAAGGTAAGCTGCATACAATAAACAAACATAATATCTGAATTACAACTGTTTGAGCAAGAAAAAAGTTAATAAATGCCAATGTTAATATTAAGACCTCAACCCAAATACAAAACTCAGGCGGTCTAAAACCAAATGGGATCATACATGTCCACACACTATATATGTGTGTCATTAATTAAGAGGACAAAAAAACATGAGAAGTTCATACCAAACTGTTCCTGCTTCAGTTTATGGACACCTCTTTTCCTTTAGAAAGGCATTCAAATAAAGAGAATGGTTCCACATGACTGGAATGAGTGACACCGAATGATTAAACATATAACCATCAGGGGTAAAAACAGAAGCCCTACCTTCGATGCCTAGCCCTTCAATTTCCACAATCAGGGAAAATAAATCAAGACAACTTGTCTGCATTTTATTTTAAATATCAAACCCCTCTGTACATCCTCCTTCCTGAACCCTTTGACTTGGTTTCTTTTTTACATCATACTTCAGTATTCCATCCAAGATGCCAATTATTTTGAATAGGATTTCCATACACTAAAGTTAACAGATTACTTCATCACAATCCACAAGATCCACCTTCAACACCATAACTCCAAACAAACATACCTCCAAACTCTGAGACCGAGGTCTTAGCTCCCTGCTTTGCAACGAATCCTCAACTTCCTGACTCAGACCGCAATTAGTAAGGATAGATGAAACCACCTCCTCCTCAACAATTCTCAACACTCGTGCCCACAAGCCTGTGTACTCAGCACCCTACTGTACATTTTTTACACTCATAACTGTGTGGCCTAACTCCATTTACAAGTTTGCTAACGACACCACTGTTGTGGATTGGATGTCAAACAATGACAAAGCAGAATACAGGAAAGCAATTGAGTATGTTACAGCATGGTGTGAAGACAACGATTTCTCCCTCAATGTCAGCAAAATGAAAGAATTGGTCCTTGACTTCAGCAAGTGGAGTGCAGGGTACGTCCCTGACTACATCAATGGTGCTGAAGTGGAGATGGTCAACAACGTTAAGTTCCTGAGAGTGACGACCACTAACTATCTGTCCTAGTCCACCTACCTCGATGCAACGGTCAGGAAAGCACAAGAATGTCTCTACTTCCCTAGGAGGTTAAGTAAATTCAGCATGCTCACAAGGGCCCTTAACAAGTTTTACAGATGCATCATAGAGAACGTCCTATCTGGATAAGTCACAGCGTGGTAATGCAATTGCTCTGCCCAAGACCACAAAAAACTAGAATTGTGAACACAGCCCAGTCCATCACACAAATCAGCCTTCCACCCAAGTGACTCCATTCATACTTCCAACTGCTTTGGGAAAGCAACCAACACAATCCAAGACCACTCCCACCCCGGGTTAAACTCTCTTCCACCCTCTTTCATTGGATAGAAGATATAAAATTTTGAATGCATCTACAAACAGATTCATGAACAGCTTCTTCCCCCCTGTTCTCAGACTTTTAAAGAGACCTCTCAAACATTATTTCTGATTTCTTTCTCTGCAGCTTCTTTACAAGCGTAACACTGTATTCTGCAGTCTGTTCTGCTACTGTGATGCACTTTGTATGGCACAGTCTGCCTTACAGTATGCAAAGCAATACTTTTCACTGTATTTCGCTACATGTGACAACAATAAATCAAAGTCAAACTCTTAGAGAGATTTGATAATAGACATCCAAAGTACAGACCCTGACTGTTCATTAGCCTCATGGTTTCAGACAATGAAGCCAAATAAGACATCCTTCTTGCTATTCAGTGCACAGCAGGAATTGTAATTTTAGCTTTTGGGAGATCAAGTTATGGGTTAACTTTACCAATTGAATCAAAAGGAGAATCCATATCAGAAATCTATCTTCTGACAAAAATATAGACACACAGCGACCATAACAGAGGAGACTAGTCAGTCCAAAATTTCTTGTGGGCTCTTGAAGGAGCAAGTCATCAAATGTTACTCACCTGCCTTTTCCCCATAGCCTTGCAAACATTTTCCTTTCAATAATGTTTCAATGGCCTTTTGAAACCTCAAATACCTCCTCCATGCTCTCAGGCATTTCAGATCCTAACCATTGCTGCAAGAAAAATGTTATCTTCATATCACTAGTATTTCTTTATGAATTAATTTGAAGTTGTGCCATTTGGTGCTCCTTTCACCAATGAGAATAGTTTTCTCCCATTGTGAATGGTCATAACCTGGGTGAGGTTCCCTAACTCATTATGGTCAGGATGGGATATCCTAAACTGCTAAGGTCAGGAGGAAAAGGGATGCTCTTTATTCACCCACCTGTCAGTTTTACTAAGATAATTTGAAAAGAATCCCATCCCTTTTGGATTCTTTTTTCCCAGGCCAAATAAACTTAGGGTTTAAAATGGAATACATTTTGCCAGGCTTTCACGAATTAACAAAAAGAATGAGTTAATTAATTAATATACATTAGAAAAAATACTAACACAATACGAACATAAATTAGAAATAAGAGGCAAGTCCAAAACGATAAATGTGAAAAGAAAAGATAAACTGTCAAGTCTCTGAATTGTTCATGAAAAGCAGGTAGTTAAAAGTCACAGAGATGTTCAGCACAGACCCTTCAGTCCAACTCGTCCATGCCGACCAGATATCCTAAATTGAACTGTCCCATTTACAGCATTTGGCCCATATCTCTCTAAACCCTTCTTATTCATATCCCATCCAGACGCTTCCAAATGTTATAATTGTACCAGCCTCCACTACCTCCTCTGGCAGCTCATGCCGTACATGCACCACCCTCTGTAAAAAAGCTGCCTGCCCTTTAGGTTGCTTTTAAATCTTTTCTTTCTCACCTTACACCCATGCCCTCTCGTTTTGCACTCCGTGACCCCAGGGAAAAGACGTTGCCTATTTACCCTATCCATGCCCCTCATGATTTATAAACTTCAATAAGGTCACCCCTCAGACTGATGCTCCAGGGAAAACAGACGTCAGCCTATTCATCCTCACCCTATAGTTCAGACCCTCCAATCCTTGTAAATCTTTACTAAACCCTTTAAAGTTTCAAAACATCTTCCCTATAACAGAGACCAGAATTGAATGCGGTATTCCAAAACTGGTTTAACCAATGTCTGTGCAGTCACAATATGACTTCCCTCCTCCTATACTCAATGCACTGACCAATAAGGCAAGCATAGCAAATGCCTTCTTCACTAGCCTGTCTACCTGCGACACTGCTTTCAAGGAGATATGAACCTGCACTCCACAGGACCTTACCATTAAGTAAACATGTGATTTGTCTTTCCAAAATGCAACATCTCATATTTATCTAAATTAAACTCCACCCGCCACTCCTCAGCCTGTTTGCCCTTCTGATCACTGTCCCATTGTACTCTGAGGTAACTTTCTTCGCTGTCCTCCAATTTTGGTGTCATCTGCAAACTTACTAACCATTTGTCCTATATTCACATCCAAATCATTTATATAAATGACAAAAAGCAGTGGATCCAGCAGGGACCCTCACGCACACCATTGCTTAAAGGTCTCCGGTCTGAAAAGCAACCCTCGACCAGCACCCTCTGTCTCCTACCTTTGAGGCAATTTTGTACCGGTATGGCTATTTCTCCCAGTATTCCATGCAATCTAACCCTGCTAACCAGTCTACAATGCAGAACCTTGCCAAATACCTTACTGAAGTCCATGAAAACAACATCCACAACTGTGCTTTCATCAATCTTCTTTGTTGAATGTTGCAACCATTGCAGTGGAGGTTACCAATAGCACTAATATTGGCAGGTGAACAATTGGTTTCATGATCCTTAATTTTGCACAGATTCTGTTGTTCTGATTCATTTTGACTGTGACTCAGGGTGAGAAAGAGTCCTTTTGTTATTCTATTTCCCCTTGTAAGGTTTATTGCACTTGGGAGTGAGAGTGAATTGGCTTTTACCTGATGGCTAGGGGATAGTTCTTTAACCTTGCTCTGCATAGCAGGCTACTGCTCAAACACAAGCTGGGACATATTTCAGTTCCACTAGCACATTCCATTTGACTTGAAACTTCTTTTGTAACTTCTGTCCTCATGCATTCTTCAAAATGAAAATCACAAAATATACTTGCAATTTGGGACAGCTTGCTGATGAGCTCTATGTTATCAGCCCCTTGTAAACATGTCACTCTCTCTACGGATGACGTTTCTTTAACACATTTAGATGTTACATCCCATTTATTCCAAACAGAATTTATGATAGCCAGCCACTGAATTTACACATACAATTACTTTGACTCTCCAGCATTTACTTTAAAAAAAAAATAAACAACTGAATTAAAGGTTAATAAGCCTGTAGTATTTCAGGGATCCAACCCATCATCAAAACACTACCTACTTTGTTCAAACTCCTCACAATTTTGAATAACTTTATAAAATCTATCAATTCTCAAATCTTTTGATGTAATTGTAATTCGTCAACCCTGGTACCACTTCTGCCAATCATTTTTCTGAATCTGATGTCTTCACATCTTTCTGAAAATGGGGCTCCTAGAAGTGGACACAATACTCCAGTAGAAGCAATCCAGTGGTTTATATTGGTTTAACATTACTTCCTTGCTTTTGCACTCTATACCCCTACTGAAAAAGACCATGATTCCATAAGCTTTATTAATTGCTCTCTCAACATACATTGCTATCTTCAATGATTTATACACATGCTCACCCAGGTTCCTCTGGTCCTGCGATGCCTACCTTTTCTTGGCAACATCTCTCTTTTTCTCTTCCTGCCAACATGAAACACTTTTGCAAATCCAGTTTTACAGAGATAGAGGGTGCTAAAGGGTTGTTTTTTTTTGGGCTGGAGGCCTGTGACCAGCAGTCCTGTACACTTCAATTTTACTGTGTACATGGTTCAAAATAGTTCCAAGTTGCACATAATCAAAAATTTTGAAATTGCCTCCACTACACCAAGGTCTAGATAGCCAATGTATCAGGAAGTTCTACCAAAATTGGTTAGGCAACTCCACAATGTACTTTCTCCAGTTCACCATTTTTTGTTATTTCCTGACACTCAACCAATTTCATATTCATGTTGCTAGTGTTCCTTTCGTTCCATAAGCTCTAATTTTGCTTGCATCAATTTTGTAATATTGTATTAATGCCTTTGGGAAGTCTGTACACACCATAGCAACAGCGTTACTCTCATTAGCCTTACTACTAACTCATCAATAAAATTAAGCAACTTAGTTAAACATAATTTGCCCATAGAAATACATGCTGGCTTTGCTTCATTCATCCACAATTGCTCAAGTGCCTGTTTGTCCTGAATTATTATTTTCAAAAGCTTCTCCACCCCTATGGTTAAACTGCATGACTTATTGTTGATGAGCTTTCTGTCACACCTTTTTGACAAAAGTACATCACTTCCAATCATCTGGCACTACCCAGAGTCTGAGGAATATTGAAAAATTATGGCTAATATCTTTGCAATATCCACATTCACTTCTCTCAGTATCCTGGATGTATCTCATTCAATCCTGGAGCCCGAGTAACTTTAAATTACAGACAGCTGAACAAATAGCTCCACTTTGCAGCAACAGTGAGGTGAAAGTGAGGACAAGGAGATTGCCGGGAAGGTAAATTTCCCTCTAAAAGGACTTACCTTGAGAGTCAGTGGCCACCATTTTGCAAGCAGTAGTGGGAGTGGTGATAACGAGGACCGGGGGCTGCCGGGAAGGTAAATTTCCCTTTTATTTCAGCAGCAGAGCTGAGTGAGAGTGGAGAAAGCGAGGAATTGAGTGGGAGTGATTGAATTGCTCTCCGGGAAGGTGAGTGAACTGATATATTTGGGCAGCACTAAACCTCACACACTATACATTTAGTGTCTCCCACTCGCCCTCCTCCTCTCACCAAAAAATACTTCGGTGGTGTGTTGATAAGGTAAGGGTTTTCTATTTCTTTTCTATCGTGTGATTGGTAAATGGAAAAAGAAAAAAAGAAGTTATCTATTTGATATTATAGTTGGACTAAGTTAAGCTTAAGAGTAAAAATGGCAGGAGATCTCAGACCTCTGTTATGCTTCTCTTGCTCAATGTGGGAGCTCAGGGATGCGGCTAATGTCTCTGACTCCTTCACATGCCATAAGTGTGTCCAGCTGCAGCTCTTGTTAGACCGCAAGATGACTCTGGAGCTGCAGGTGGATTCACTTTGAAGCATCTGTGATGCTCAGGAATTGTGGACAGCATGTTTAGTGAAATGGTCACACCACAGATTGGGACAGCTGAGGGAGAAAGGAGTGAGCGACCAAAAGACAGGAAAACAGCAGGAAAGCAGTGCAAGTGTCCTCTATGGTCATCTCCCTCCAAAACAGGTATACCATTTTGGATACTGTTAGGGCAGGTGGCTCACCAGGAGAAGCAGCAGAAGCCAGATTCATGGCACTGTGGCTGGCTCTACTATACAGAAGAGCGGGAAAAAGAGTGGAAGAGCTATAGTCATAGGAGATTCAATTATAAGGGGAGTATTAAGGCAGTTCTGAGGTCGAAAATTAGACTCCCAAATTGTAGTTGCCTCCCAGGTGCACGAGTCAGGGATGTCTCAGATCAACTACAGAACATTCTGAAGAGAAAGGGTGAAAAGCCAGCTGTCATGGTGCACATAGACACCAACGATATATGTAAAAAAACCAGGATGAGCTCCTACAAGCAGAATTTAAGGAGTTAGGAGCCAAGTTAAAAAATAGGACTTGAGGTAGTAATCTCAGGATTGCTACCGGTGCCATGTGCCAGTCAGAGGAAAAATGAAAGAATAGGCAGGATGAATGCGTGGCTTGAGAGATAATGCAGCACGGTGGGGTTCAGATTTTTGGGACATTGGAACCGGTTCTGGGGAGTTGAGACTATTACAAATTGGATGGTCTACACCTGGGCCGGACTGGAACTAATGTCCTGGGGGGCTGCTCTTGCGAACGTTGTTGGGGAGGGTTTAAACTAATGTGGCGGGGGATGGGAACCAAATGAAGAGGTTAGTGGACAGTAAGGAGGTAGTAACTAAAACTTGAAAGGAACTAGATAATGAATGAGTAAGAGAGAGAGTAGGCAGGGAGCAGATCATGAACGCAAAGGGACAGGTGGTCGGATGTCAATTTGTTTTAATGCGAGAAGGTCAGGCAGATTAATTTAGGATTGGATTAGTAGCCGGGAGTATGATGTTATTGCTTTTACTAAGACTCGGTTGAGAGAAGGACATGATTTGCAACTCAATATCTCAGTTTATAGATGCTTCAGGCAGGATAAAGAGGGAGGTAAAAGGGCTGGAGGTGTTGTATTACTGGTCAGAGAGGATATCACAGCTGTGCTGAAGGAGGGCACTGTGGAGGACTTGAGCAGTGAGGCAACATGGGCAGAGTTCAGAAATAGGAAGGGTGCGGTAACAATGTTGGGGCTGCACTACAGACCTCCCAACAGCAAGCATGAGTAGAGGAACAAATATGTAAACAGATTATGGAAAGAAGTAGCAGTAATATGGGTGGTGTTGATAGGAGATTTTGATTTTCCCAACATTGACTGATATTCACTTAGTGTTAGAGGTAGAGATGGAGCAAAATTCGTAAGGAGCAGCCAAGAGGGTTTCAAGGAGCAGTATGTAAATAGTGCAACTCAGGAAGGGGCCATACTGGACCTGGTGTTGGGGAATCGGCCCGGCCATGTGGCTGAAGTTTCAGTAGAGGATTACTTTGTGAATAGTGATCACAAATCCGTAAGTTTTAGAATACGCATGGACAAGGACAGAGTCGCCCTAAAGAAGAATACTAAATTGTGGGAAGGCCTACTATAGCAAAACTTGGCAGGAACTGGGGAATGTGGATTGGGAGCAGCTATTTGAAGATAAATCCATATTTGATATTTGGGAGGCTTTTGAAGAGAGGACAGACATACCCCTTTGAAAATGAGGGATAGGAATGGCAAGATTCGGGAAACATGGATAACAGGTAAAATTGAGAGACTAGCTAAGAGGAAAAGGGAAGCATACACAAGGTCTAGGTGACTGAAAACAGACAAAGCTTTGGAAGAATATCAGGAAAGTAGGGCCAATCTGAAACAAGGAATTAAGAAGGCTAAAAGGGATCATGAAGTATTTTTAGCAAACAGGGTTAAGGAAAATCCCAAAGTCTTTTATGTGTATGTAAGAAGCAAGAGGGTAACAAGGGAAAGGGTTGGCCCACTCAGGGACCAAGGAGGAAAGTTATGCGTGGAGTCAGAGAACATGGGTGAGATTCTTAATGAGTACTTTGTATCAGTATTTACCAAGGAGAGGGACATGAAGGACATTGAGGTTAGGGAGAGATCTTTGATTACTTTGGGTCAAGTCAGTGTAAGGAAGGAGGAAGTTTTGGGTATTCTAAAAGGCATTAAGATGGATAAGCTCCAGACGGGATCAATTTCAGGTTACTGTGGGAAGCAAGCTGGGGCCTTAACAGATATCTTTGCAGAATCCTTTAACATGGGTGAAGTCCCGGAGGACTGGAGAATTGATAATGTTGCCCCCTTCTTTAACAAGGGTAGCAGGGATAATCCAGTGGTAGGGAAACTGCTGGAGGAGATACTGAGGGATAAAGTCTATTCCCATTTGGAAGAAAATGGGCTTTAGTGAAAGGCAACATGGTTTTGTGCAGGGAAGATCTTAATAGAATTCTTTGAGGAAGTGACAAAGTTGATTGGTGAGGGAAGGGCTGAGATATCACATACATGGACATCAGTAAGGCGTCTGATAAGGTTTACCATGGTAGGCTGATGGAGAAAGTGAAGTTGCATGGGGTCCAGGGTGTACTAGCTAGATGGATAGAGAACTGGCGGAGCAGCAGAAGACAGAGTAGTAGTGGAAGGGAGTTTCTCAAAATAAAGAACTGTGACCAGTAGTGTTCCACAGGGATCTGTGTTGCTAATCAGACCACCGATACCTTCTGGAGAAAGGTATAGGTGGTCTGATTAGCAAGTTTGCAAATAACACTAAGATTGGTGGAGTAGCAGATAGTGAAGGGGACTGTCAGAGAATGCAGCAGAATATAGATAAATTGGAGAACTGGGCAGAGAAATAGTAGATGGAGTGCAATCCAAGCAAATGTGAGGTGATGCATTTTGGAAGATCCAATTAAAGAGCAAGCTACACGGCAAATAGAAAAGCCCTGGGGAAAATTGACGTACAGAGAGATGTGGGTGGTCCAGTCCATTGTACCTTGAAGGTAGCAATTCAGGTCGATAGAATGGTCAAGAAGATATATGGCACACTTTTCTTCATCAGACAGGGTATAAGAGTTGGAAGGTCACATTACAGTTGTATAAGACTTTGGTTGTGCCACATTTGAAGTACTGCATACAGTACCAAAAGGAAGTGGATGATTTGGAGACGGTGCAGAGGAGGTTCACTAGGATGTTGCCTGGTATGGAGGGCACTACCTATGAAGAGAGGTTGAGTAGATTAGGATTATTTTCATTACAAAGTTGGAGTTTGAAGGGGGACCTGATTTAGGTCTACAAAATCATGAGAGGTACAGACAGGGTGGATAGGAACAAGCTTTTCCCCCAGAGTGGAGGGACTAAATTACTAGGGGTCACAAGTTCAAGGTGAGAGGGGCAAGATTTATGTAAGATATGTGTGGAAAGTTCTTTACATAGAGGGTAGTAGGTGCATGAAACGTATTGCCAGCAGAGGTGGTAGAGGCTGGCACGACAGCGCCATTTAAGATGTATCGAGACAGATACATGAATGAGCAGAGAACAGAGGGATACAGATCCTTAGAAAATAAACAACAGGTTTAGATAGAGGATCTGGATCGGCACAGGCTTGGAGGGCCATAGGGCCTGTTCCTGTGCTGTAATTTTCTTTGTTCTTTAACTCGTTAAACTTCAACTCTTCAAAATGTCTGGAATACCTCTGGTTTCACCATGGCCTATGCAGTATTATCACTTTAACCAAAATCAGTTGCAAGACATTCATTTAGTGCCTCAACTACACTGTCTTACTGCCAGGCAGAAAATTCCTTTCAGGCTGCACACCTTCCCTTACCATCCTTATTTATATGACTGTAGAAGACTTCTGGATTCCCTTTCATGTTAGCTGTCAATTTTTCATACCCTCTCTTTGTTCTTCTGAATTGATTTTTAAATTTCAATTTTAGATTCAGATTAGATTACAGTGTGGAAACAGGCCCTTCGGCCCAACAAGTCCACACCGATCCGCCGAAGCGAAACCCACCCATACCCCTACATTTACCCCTTACCTAACACTACAGGCAATTTAGTATGGCCAATTCACCTGACCCTGCACATCTTTGGATGGTGGGAGGAAACCGGAGCACCCGCAGGAAACCCACGCAGACACGGGGAGAACGTGCAAACTCCACACAGTCAGTCGCCTGAGGCGGGAATTGAACCCGGGTCTCTGGCGCTGTGAGGCAGCAGTGCTAACCACTGTGCCACCCACTAACATCCTTCTGAACATTCCATGTTTGGTCTGACTTTCAACTGTATTATCTATGAGACAAATGTTATGTGCACACTTTTTCATGTTCATCTTAATCTTTAACTCAATTAGCCAAGAAGCTCTCAATTTGTCTTCTCCACCTTTCCCCTTCCTGGGAATATACCTTGTCTGTTCCAGAAAGCAACAAAAAAAACTGTAAACACTAAACTTATGGATAACAGAACACAAATATAATTTATAGTTATTTTTTATTCATTCTTCAGATGTGGACATTCCTGGAGGGGCCAGCATTTATTGTTCAATCCTAGTTGCTCAAGAAGGTGGTGACAACCTGCCTTATTGAACTGCTGCAATCCTTGTGCCTTAGGTAGACACACAATGCTGTTAGGGGGAAGAGTTTCAGAACATTGATGCAGCAACAGTGAAAGTACATTGATATTTTTCCTTGTCAAGATCATGAGTGGCTTGAAGGGTAACTTGTTCTTGGTAGTGTTCAATTTATCTACTGCCCTTCTCCCAAATAACAGTGGTTGCAGGTTTGGAAGGTACTGTGTATTTCTGCAAATCATCTTTTAGATAATATACACTCTTGCATTGATGGTAAAAGATATGAATGTTGTAAATATGGTGTTGATCAAATGGACACCCAGAATGGTGTCAAGCTTCTTGGGTGTTGTTACAGCTCCACTTATCCACACAACTGAGGAGTTCATCACACTCCTAATGTCTTGTCGATTGTGAACAGTCATAGAGGTTCAGGAGGTGACTTACTTACTGCAGAATTCCTAGCCTTTAATTTGCCCTTGTAGACACATATTTGACTAGACTAATTCAGTTTCTAGTTAAAGGTAATCTCCAGGATATTGATAATGAGATAAAGTGATCATAATGCCATTGAATATCAAGTAGCAATGGTTAGATACTCTCTTCTTGGAAATGGCCATTAGTTGAGTTCAGTTTTTTTTGGATTTCTCGATGCCACACTTGATTAGACGTTAAAAATCACACAACACCAGGTTATAGTCCAACAGGTTTAATTGGAAGCACACTAGCTTTCGGAGCGACGCTCCTTCATCAGGTGATAGTCCTGATGAAGGAGCGTCGCTCCGAAAACTAGTGTGCTTCCAATTAAACCTGTTGGACTATAACTTGGTATTGTGTGATTTTTAACTTTGTACACCCCAGTCCAACACCGGCATCTCCAAATCTTGATTAGACATGATCTTGATGTCAAAGGCAGTCACTCTCACTTCACCTCTGGAATTTATTTGTTCACTGTTGACATGTTTTGTCCATATTTGAGCCAAGGTTGTATTAAATTCAGGAGCTGAGTGACTCGGGCAGAACCCAAACTGGGCATCAAAGTGCAGGTTTTTGCCATGCAGGTGTTACGTGATAGCACCATTGATGATACCTTCCATCACATTACTGATGATTGATAGTAGACTGATGGAGCAGTAATTGGTTTTGTCCAGCTTGGTTTTGTCCTGCTTTTTCATTACAGGACACACCTTAGCAATCTTCACATTGTCTGGTGAAGACGTAAGTATGCCCTCTTGTGGCACAGTGGTAGCATCCCTACCCCTAGACTGGGAGGCCTGGATTAAAGTCCCATCTGCTCCAGAGATGTATAGTAACATCTCAACAGGTTGATTCAAAAAATAAATTTAATTTAAAAACAATTTTGAGAGGAAGTTATAGTGTTATAGCCGCACTAGCTCAGCGTGATCAGGGACGTGGGATGTTCTGGAGCATGTCTTCCGTCCGGACGAGGCCAAAATGGATCATTCACTCAGAATATATGGCTGTAAACTGTTGCAAATGCTTTAGCCTTATCTTTTCCACTGATGTGTTGGGCTCCACTACTATTGAGAATAGGGATAGTTGTGCAGCCACTTCCTCCTGTGAGTTGTTTAAGTCTGCACTGCCATTCATGACTCAACGTGGTTGCACTCCAGAGCTTCGATCTGATCTATTTGCTGTGGAATCACTTAGCTCTATCACTTGCTGCTTATGCATGGCATGCATGTAGTCCTATTTGGTAACTTCAACAAGTTGACACCTCATTTTTAGGCAAGCCTGTTGTGCTCCCGATATGACCTCTTGCACTCTTTATTGAACTAGGGCTTAATTATTGATTTGATAGTAATAGTGGAGTGGGAGAATATGCGAGGCCATGAGGTTTGATTAAGACATTACAACATGATGTAACGTATACTCACTGAATACAGGACTTTCTTGCTGCCACCGATGTGAGGTGGTAACTCTTACCAATCTTGTAATGGACAGATACATTTGCAACAGGCAGATTAGTGAGCATGAGGTCAAGAAATGCTTCTCCCTCTTGTTATTTCCTCACAATCTGCCACAGTCTCAATCTAGCAGCAATGCCTTTTAGAAGTCAACCAGTTCGACCAGCAGCAGTGCTGTTGAATTGTTCTTGTTGCTGGGCGTGTAAGTTTCTCACCAACAAAACATTGTGCACTTTTGCCATCCTCAGTGCTTCCTCCAAGAAATGGTCAATAGGGAGAAACACTGATTCATCAGCCAAATGGTACATTACCACCAGCAGGAGGTTTCCTTGCCCATGTCAGGCTCGGTGCACGAGACCTCAGGGGATCTGGACGAAAGTGAGGACTGCAGATGCTGGAGATCTGAGTCTAGATTAGAGTGGTGCTGGAAAAGCACAGCAGGTCAGGCAGCATCCAAGGAGCAGGAAAATCAACATTTCGGGCAAAAGTCCTTCATCAGGATTTTCCTGCTCCTCGGATGCTGCCTGACCTGCTGGGCTTTTCCAGCACCACTCTAATCTAGACTCATGGAATCTAGAGTCAATGTGGATGACAGGACAACTGATTGCTGACTGTATATTACTGTGCTGTCATCTCTGATGGGTCTGTCCTCCCAGTGGGAGGAGGCATATCTGGAGATGGTGCCAGTGTTATCTGGGGCATTGTCTGTAAGGTGTGAGAATGACTGTTGTTTGACTAGTCTGTAAGAAAGTTCACCTCATGTTTGCGCTAGACTCCAGATGATAGTACAGAAAATTTTGCAGAGTTGACAGGGCTGTGTTTCCACGATAATTTCAAGTGCCTTAGTCTACACCAAACAGTCGACACCAAATAGTCTATTCAGTCAAATTCCTTTTTTGAGACTTTCTATTGCTTGATACAACTGAGTTGCTAGCTTTGCTATTTTGGAAGGCAGTTAAGAGTCAACCACATTGCTGTAGTTCTGTAGTCAAATATAGACCAAACCATGGAAGGATGGCAATTTTCCTTTCCTAAAGGACATTAACGAACAAGATGAGTTTTTTTTAACAATAGACAACAATAGTGTCATGGTCATCACTAAACTTTGAATTCCTGATATTGAATTCAAATTCCACCATCTGCTATGGTGAGATTTGAACTCACATCCCCAGAATATGGAATCAGAGAGTTTTACAACACTGAAAGAGGCCCTTCAGCCCATCGTGTCCATGACAGTAACCAAACACTTATCTACTATTGTTGTCTTCCAGCACATGGCGTGTAGCCTTATATTCAATCTTCCCTGGGTCTATGAATAATTGATCAAGCTACAATATCACTGGGCCATCACTTTAGTGCTCATAATGCTGAGGCCTGGCAAAAATCAAAACAAATATTAGCACAAACTGGTGCTCCTTGTAATCTGCATTGCTTCTTTCTGCTCAGTTGTAACCAGACAAGATCAATATGCATTGTTGCTCTATGTCCCTGCAACTCTGCTAGGGAAGAGACATTGGAGACAACACAATTTCAGATGCCTCTTTGGTGAAAACCAACATCACCTTTCTTGAACATAAAGAGTTTTGAGGTCACAAAACATGCTAAATAAATTCAATTTCCTTCTATCTTCGGTCATGCTAGCACTTCAAACACTACTGCAGTTGGGTTTTAATATATAGTTTAAACTCATCAATTGAATTTTTCCAGTGAGAACCCACGCGCACATCAGAATACTGAAAGAATGATCAGTTAAATCTAGGGGAAGAAAGTTTAACTGTGGAGGTGAGACAAACAGCAAAAATATTTGTGTACTGCAATAGCAAGATGACTCCCTGTGAACAGGTAAAAATAGTAAAAGGTGGAAGTGAGTTTGAAACCAACGATGAACACTGGGCAAAATTTAAAACTTCAACAGAAATGATTTGGTCAAGCTGAAAGGTTAAAACAAATAAATGCCTGATTTGCAAGGTAAATTGTCACGAGGGTGTCATTGGATGCAGCAGGAAAAGCAATGCATCAAAGAAAGTTTAATATTATGCCTGGATTGAAAATAAGGCTGAAACAACCATGGCCATCTGTAGGCCCATTCAGTTTACTTCAGTTTCCCGTAAAATAGTGCAATTTTCATTCGCACCAACTTTGCGCTTATCTGTACAAAATCAATCAAGTAAACAGTAGTCACTGTGACTTCAAAGGGGAAGTATCCAAACTAAGCAACTGCCTTAATGTCTTTGAGGAGGCGTTAAGTTAATTATGGCATATCTGAGGCATCATGAATGGTGCTGAACCTTGTGTAGTCATCATCGAACATTGCTCCTTCTGACCTTGCTATGGAGGAAAGGTCTTTGCTGAGGCAGCTGAAGATTGTTGGGCCAAGGTCACAATCCTAATGAAGTCTTGTAGAGAGGTCCTGCAGCTGAGATAATTGACCTTTAGGAACCACAACTATCACCTTTTGTTCAAGGTAAAACTAGTGAAGATCTTACCCCGGATTCCCATTGACTCCAGTTTTAGTAAGGCTCCTTGATGGCATACTGAATCCGAAGCTGTCTTAATGTCAAGGACAGTCATTCGCACCTAACCTCTGGAATTCAGCTCCTTTGGCAATATCTGAACCAAAGTTGTAATGAGGTCATGAGCTGAGTGGCTCTGGCGAAACCCAAACTGTGTGTCAGTGAACAAGTTATTGCTAAGCAAACAGATGCTTAACAGGACTTGAAACTAGAAAGTGGGGGCAAGGGAAGGGTGAAATTCCATGAGGTATATTGACCAATGGGAAGCAAAGCTGCAGGTTAACATCTATGGGGGTGGATTCAACTGCATTCAAAAATATGAAAAAAATGAAAAGAAAGGAGAACTCAGGAGAAGTTATTAAAGTCTCCAGCACACAAAACAGGACAAAGTGTTTGTAAAAGGTTAGGAATCAAACTTCAAACACACTGGTGAAATGGATAACAATGAGAAGAGGGACGGTCAATACAGGACTGAAGGTGTTGTGTCTGAATGCGCACAGTATACAAAACAAGGTAAATGAGCTTGTGGCACAGATATTGGCAGGTATGATGTGGTGGTATTACGGGGACATGGTTGCAAAGGGATCGGGACAGTGAACTTAATATCCAAGGATATCCATCCAACTAAAAACAAAGGCAGGTGGGCGGGGGGAGGAGTAGGTGGTTGCCTTGTTATTTGAAAAAAAAATGAAATTAATAGCACGAAACAAAGTAGGGTCAGAAGACATAGAATCTGTGTGGCCAGAGTTGAGGAACCGCAAATGTAACAAAACTGTAATGGGAGTTATCTACAGGCCTCCAAACAGTAGTCAGGATTTGGGGCATAAAATACACCAAGAGATAAAAAAGGCGTGTAAGAAAGGCAATGTTACAGTGATCATGGGGGATTTCAATATGCAGGTGGACTGTGAAAACTAGGATTGGTAGTGGATCACAAGAAAAGGAATTTGTGGAATGTCTACAAGATGCCTTTTTGGAGCAGCTTGTGGTGGAGCTCTCTGGGGAACAGGCAATTCTGAAATTAGTGCTGTGCAATGAGTTGAAACTTTATTGCTGGAACAGCACAGCAGGTCAGGCAGCATCCAGGGAACAGGAGATTCGACGTTTCGGGCACAGGCCCTTCTTCAGGAAGGGCCTGTGCCCGAAACGTCGAATCTCCTGTTCCCTGGATGCTGCCTGACCTGCTGTGCTGTTCCAGCAATAAAGTTTCAACTTTGATCTCCAGCATCTGCAGACCTCACTTTCTCCTGTGCTGTGCAATGAGGCAGACTCGATACAAGAGTTTAAAGTGAAGGAACCCTTTGGAAGCAGTGACCATAAAATGATAGAATTTATTCTGCAATTTGACAGGGAGAAAATGATATCAAATGTATTGGTATTACAGTTGAATAAAGGCAAATACAGAGGCATGAGGCAAGAGTTGACCAGAATTGATTGGGAGAGGAGCCTAGCAGGAAAGACAGTGGAACAGCAACAGCAGGAGTTTCTGGGAGTAACTTGAGAGACACAGCAAAAATCCATCCTAAGGAAAAAGAAGCATTCTAAAGGGAGGATGAGGCAACCATGGCTGACTAGGGAAGTCAGCGAGGGCATAAAAAGCAAAAGAGAAAGCAAATACAGTAATGTGGCGAAAGGCAGTGGGAAGCCAGAGGATTGGGAAGACTACAAAGACCAATAGAGGACAACGAGGATAGAAATAAAGAGGGAGAAGATTATATATAAGGGTAAACTAGTCGGTAATATTAGGAAAGATTGCAAAAGTTTCTTTAGATGTATAAAGGGCAAAAGAGAGGCAAAAGTAGATATTGGGTTACTGGAAAATGATGCTGGAGAAATAGTAATGGCGAACAAAGGAATGCCTGAGGAACTTTGCATCAGTCTTCACGGTGGAAGACATGAGTAAAATCCCAAAAATTCAAGAGAGTTGGGGGGAGGGGGCAGGGTCGAGTACAGTGACCATCACCAAGGAGAAGGTGCTAGAAAAACTGAAAGGTGTGAAAGTGGATAAACTGCCTTGACCAGATGAGCTATACCCTAAAGTTCTAAAGGAGATGGCTGAAAAGATAGTCGAGGCTTTAGTATTAATCTTTCAGGTAACACTGGAGTCAGGGAGAACTGGAAAATCGCTAATGTAATCCCCTTGTTTAAGAAGAAGCAAGGCAAAAGACAAGAAATTATAGACCAATTAGTCTGACCTCGGTCGTTGGTAAGATTTTGGAGTCCATTGTGAAGGATGAGATTTCTGAATACTTAGAAGTGCATAGTAAAATAGGGCAAAATCAGCATGGTTTCATCAAGGAGAGATTGTGCCTGGCAAATCTGTTAGAATTCTTTGAGGAGATAATGAGCTGCTTAGACCAAAGAGAACCAATGGATGTCATCTATCTGGACTTTGAGAAGGCCTTTGATAAGGTACTGCATAGGAGGTTGCTGAGTAAGATAAGAGCCTATGGTGTTGAAGGCCAGTTACTAACTTGGACAGAAGATTGGCTGTCTGGCAGAAGACAGAGAGTGGGGTTAAAAGGGTTTTTCTCAGGATGGAAGCTGGTGACGAGTGGTGTTCCGTATGGGTCAGTGTTAGAAGCACGTTTTTTCACTTTATACACTAATGATGTGGATGAAGGAACTGAGGGCATTCTGGCTAGGTTTGCAGATGATACAAAGATGGGTGAAGGGGCAGGAAGTATTGAGGAGGTGGAAAGGCTGCAGAAAGATTTAGACAGGTTATGAAAGCGGGCAAAGAAATGGCAGATGAAATACAATGTGGGAAAGTGTGAGGTCATGCACTTTGGTAGGAAGAAGAGAGGCATGGAGTATTTTCTAAATGAGGAGAAAATTCAGAAATCTGATGTGCAAAGTGACTTGGGAGTCTAAATCCAGGTTTCTCTTAAGGTAAACGCGCAAGTTGAATCAGTAGTTAAGACAGGTAATACAATGTTGTCAGTCATCTTGAGAAGATTAAAATATTAAAGCAGGGATGTATTCCTGATGCTTTATAAGGCTCTGATCAAACTACATTTCGAGCATTGTGAGCAATTTTGGTGCCCCTACCTCAGGAAAGATGTATTGGTCCTATTGGCCCTGGAGCAGGTGCAGAGGTGGTTGATGAGAACAATTCCAGGAATGAAAGGCTTAACATTTGAGGACTCTGGGACTATGCTCAATGGATTTTAGAAGGATGAGGGGGATCTGATTGAAACATTCAGAATACTGAATGGCAGAGATAGAGTGAACGTTGGGAAGATGATTTCATTGGCAGGGCAGACAAGGACCTGACGGCACAGCCTTAGAGTAAGGAGGTAAGGAGAAGTTTCTTTAGTGAGAGAGTGGTGAATCTTTGGAATGCATTACTGTGGAGGCCAGGTCATTGAGTATATTTAAAACAGTGATAGGTAATTTCTTGATTGTCAAGGGGATCAAAGGTTATGGGGAGAAAAAGGAGAGTGGGATTGAAAAACCTATCAGCCCTGATTGAATTTGCGGAGCAGACTCGATGGGCTGAATGGCCTAATTTCTGCTCCTCTGTCTTGTGGTCTTATGGTGACATCTTCCATAAAAGTACTGATTGAGCATAGATTGATGGGAATAATAACTGGCTGTGGGACCTTCCAACCTTGAGACCCTCCAACCATGTGGCATTAACGTTGATTTCACCAATTTCCTCATCTCCCCCCCCCCCCCCCCCCATATTCTCCCAGATCCAACCCTCCAACTTGGCACCGCCCTCTTGGACTGTCCTACATTCCTTCTCACCTATCTGCTCCACTCTCTGGTCTGACCTATCACCATCACTCCCCCACCTTCATCTACCTATCGCCTTCCAAGCTACCTTCTCCTGAACTCCACCCCTCCCATTTATCTCTCAGCTCCCTTGCACACTCCCCCACCATTTGTGATGAAGGGCTTATGCCCGAAACGTCAACTCTGCTGCTCCTTGGACACTGCCTAACCTGCTGTGCTTTTTCAGCGCCACACTTTTTGACATTAATAACTGGCTGTGTTGAATTTGTCTTGCTTTTTGCGTATGGGTTTTAATTGGGCAATTTCCATATTGCTGTGCAGATGCCAGTGGTGTAGCTGCATTGGAATTACTAGACTTTAAGGTTGCATTGAATCAAACAAGTTTAAGTATGATTTCAGAAGTTTCCGGAAGAGTAGAAAACAATGGGGGAAAAAGCTTGGACAAAGGGTCAGTTAGACTCGAAACGTCAGCTCTTTTCTCTCCTTACAGATGCTGCCAGACTTGCTGGCATTTTCTCTTTTTTGGTAGAAAACCAATGGGTACTTGTTTGATAAGTAATGTCTCACTGAGGAGGTACTGAATATGGAGCCCCAAGATTCAATGTTGGGGGCTTTCTGTTTCCAATTCATGTCAAGAACTTAGATTTTGAAACTTAAAAGAATTTTTTAACTAGATACCAATCTTGAAAGATTGAGAATGATAACTCAAATAAACCACAATGAGTGGGCCAAACAATTATAAATGGAATGTGATATAAATTTATATAAATGGAATGCGATACAAATTTATATAAACTATTGTGTACAGGACAAGGTGATACCGAAAATACTTAATGGGTATTGAAAAATTTAAATATGAAGTTGAAAAAAATCTGAATTCTAGTAAAGCTGGTACACTGCTAATACACGTAAACAAACAACAATGGCAATAGCAAGTTGACATACATGACCAAAATATTCGACCGCAAAGCCATTAACAATTTGTACATTGTTTTGGTCAGACTCAGCATGCTGTTCAGTCCTAATTGCTGAGAAATGTGGGAGAAATTCAAAGGTTGGAGGAAGTGCAAAGACTGATCAAAAGTTTTGGGGTCTGACTTCTGCGAAAAACTGGAGAGGTTTCGGCCTCCCAACTCAATGTGGAGCAATCTAATGGGTCATAAATGTTTAAAAGTATATAACAAGAAAGATCATTGATCTGACACATTCTGTTTCTCTCCAAAGTGCTACCTGAGTGTTTCAACTTTTCAGTATCTGTAGTATTTCACTTTTGCTGCAAATGTGTTGCTGGAAAAGCGCAGCAGGTCAGGCAGCATTCAAGGAGCATGAGAATGGATGTTTCGGGCATGAGCCCTTCTCCAGGAATGAGGAAAGTGTGCCAAGCAGGCTAAGATAAAAGGTAGGGAGGAGGGACTTGGGGGAGGGGTGTTGGAAATGCGATAGGTGGAAGGAGGTTAAGGTGCGGGTGATAGGCGGGAGTGGGGGTGGGGGCAGAGAGGTCAGGAAGAAGATTGCAGGT
>NC_057722.1:28062667-28113915 GCF_004010195.1 Chiloscyllium plagiosum | reverse complement strand
AGGAGGTGTAGTCTAGGTAGCTGTGGGAGTCGGTTGGTTTATAGTAAATGTCCGTGCTGATTCGGTCGCCCGAGATAGAAATGGAGAGGTCTAGGAAGGGGAGGGAGGAGTCTGAGACGGTCCAGGTGAATTTGAGGTCAGGGTGGAAGGTGTTGGTAAAGTGGATGAACTGTTCAACCTCCTCATGGGAGCACGAGGCAGCGCCAATACAGTCATCGATGTAGCGGAGGAAAAGGTGGGGGGTGGTGCCAGTGTAGCTGCGCAAAATGGAGTGTTCCACATGTCCTACGAAGAGGCAGGCATAGCTGGGGCCCATTCGCGAGCCTATGGCTACTCATTTGGTTTGGAGGAAGTGGGAGGATTGGAAAGAGAAGTTGTTCAGAGTGAGGACCAGTTCAGTCAGTCGAAGGAGGGTGTCAGTGGAAGGGTACTGGTTGGTATGGCGGGAAAGGAAGAAGCGGAGGGCTTTGAGTCCTTCGTGATGGGGGATGGAGGTGTACAGGGACTGGATGTCCATGGTGAAGATAAGGCATTGGGGACCGGTGAAGTGAAAATCATGGAGGTGGTGGAGGGCGTGATGGTGTCCTGAACGTAGGTGGGGAGTTCTTGGACTAAGTGGGACAGGACCGTGTCGAGGTATGCAGACATGAGTTCGGTGGGGCAGGAGCAGGCTGAGACAATGGCCGGGGCAGTCAGGTTTGTGGACTTTGGGCAGGAGGTAGAAACGGGCGGTGCGGGGTTGTAGGACTATGAGATTGGAGGCGGTGGATGGGAGATCCCCTGAGGTGATGAGGTTATGGATGGTCTGGGCGATGATGGTTTGGTGGTGGGAGGTGGGGTCATGGTCAAGGGGGCAATAGGAGGAGGTGTCTGTGAGCTGGCGTTTAGCGTTCTACCTGAGAAACAAAGGGATTTCTTCTCCCAGAGGGGAGCGAATGTATGGAATTCTCTACCCCAGCGCGTTGTAGAAGTTGGGTCACAAAGTATTTGGAAGAGGTAGATTTTTAAAATATCCTATGCTGAGCTGGCACAAAAGAGTTGAAGCTTGGGTCAGAGTAGCCATGTTCTTGTTGAACAAAAGGGGAGGTTTGAGGTGCTGGAAGAGTTAACCTTGCTCCGATTTATCATGTTCTTAGTTTTAGAGTGGAACTATCTTGCTGGCAGTTCTACTATTAATGCTGAATTGGGACCTATCCTAGTGATTATAGTGTAATTGAAATTTTGGTCAGATAGGTAAATTAATGCTCCATTACTGATAACAAAAAAAATCAAGTCCTATAATATATAGTTATGTATTAACTCTTCCAGTTAATGTTCTTGCTGTTCCCTGACATTGATTTGCAATTTTCATTATTCAATAATTTTTAGTCTAATTTGCATATTACTTAGAATTAAAAGACAAACCTCCATTGGTTGCACTTCAAATTGTATTGCATATTTGCTTATTATGGCTAATTGCTATTTGGTATCTAAACCATTTACTTCCTTTGTTGTGGTACAATCAGATATTACTTATGAAGAATTATATATATACTTCAGTTTAGCTTCATTAGAAAAGGTACAAGTACACCTTTTAACTTAAATCCTGGAAGTTTATGCTTTAATTAATCATATGTTTGATCAGCTTGTTTTTGAGTCTTTTAATATCAACTCATCATCTCAAAATAGACCTCATTTTGCAGTGATGATTCAAGAGGTTTTTTTTGACAAGGCAAATAAATAAAAACTTTTATTAACTCATCACAAATTAACACTACTGCCTTTCTGGTAGGAAAGTGAAACACGTTACCCATAACCCATGGGAAGAATTGTTGTATCTGCAGTTGATTTACCAGGAGCCACGATTGTCTAACTGATTGTCTAGCCAATTGACCCTATCTGCACACATGATGTGTCTAAGAATGGTAATACAAAGTTTGAATGTTATAGATGGTAGTTGAATCAACTACCTTTACCTCAATCCAAATATGTAAATTTATACCTTAGGTGTTGTGCACATTTGATGGCTGAATAGGTAAATGTTGTGATTAAAACTGAGTGCCCCCAGGTTCATACATTTACTGCTGGATAAAGAAGTTTGCTTCAAAGTGATATTGCACATGGAAGGCAAATATTGACTGAATCAGGGCATTGCTTGGAGAAGGGTGATTCACTCTCGTGTTTGGTTGGCATTTTTGACCTTAATACTTGATTTACGTGACAGGTTCAGTGTCAGTGTGACTTAAACCAACAGTAAATGCACCCCAAATGGAGAATTGTTATGAGAATGTACCTTTTTGTTTAAAGAAAAGATTCTTGTTCTATGGATAAATAAAAAATTGAACCACATTATCACAAAAGGTGGACAGACCATTAATTGAACATTGTCATCTTGAAAGAGTTTAATTCATAAATATACAATAGAGTGAAGTAACTTTTTTAAGTGTCATAACAATATTAGAGCTACACTTAGATTATAAATGTCTTTAAGAGTTGAAAGATATTCCAGTATTTGAACTTTTTTGTAAATATATTTATTAGCAAATGTTTTTTAACTTTACAAACATATAAAATTATTGAAAAGTACAATCAATAACAAATATCAGTATAATAAAAAGAAAACAAAACACAAATTACAATACAACTACTACTAACCTACCCTATAATACATAACAAACCCTTACACTGTGCAAAGCAACACCAATAAATAAGTAAATAACTAATAGATCAAAAAAAAGCAAAAAAAACCCAAAAACAATACAATCTAGAACAGTTGATAGTCAAGAATTCCTGAAACTCCTTCAAAATCTATTCCACAAATTTGGAATCCTTAAGGAGAAAAGGGTCCAAATGCCAGTGCCGCAAACCTAGTCCTTCACTCTTGGCCTTAACCTCCAAATATACTTGCCACATGATCAGAGATAGCTATACTCCCAATTTTACAACCTATAATTGAATCCAGAAGGGCTGAGGGAGCCAGAAAGAGATCAATTCTCGTGTGACATTTGATTGGGTTTGATTAAAAAGGTAAAGTCCCTGCTGGTAGGGTGAAGACATTTCCAAATATCCACCAGTTCCAACTCCTCGCATAAATCAACCACCTGCTTAGCCTGCGAAGAAATAGTTGGGGGCCCACAAGGAATCCTGTCCACTGCTGGATCCAAAAGACAATTAACATTGCCCTATAATAATGTGCTGTGTTCCAAACGCAATCAGCTGAGAGAAAGCACTAATCAAAAATTTGAGGGGATGCGCCGGAGGACAGGAGACATTTAAAATGCGAGATTCCTCCCCATGTATCAGAAACCATCCCTGCTTATCTTTCACCTGCTTTAATAATGTGAACAGAAGATTTTTCTGCATAAGTACCACCACTCCTCTACTTTTAGTAGTAAAGGATGAAGAGAATACCTGGTCATAACCCCCCTGTTGTAATTTCAGGTGTTCCCCATCATCAAGATGGGTTTCCTGCAACAAAGTGATATCAACCCTTTCCCTCTTAATGCTAGAAAGCACTTTTTTCCTTTTAACAGGCAAATGACTTCCCTTGATGTTCTTGGTGTACCATTTAATAAGACACTTAGCCACATCCCTTTCAGAGACCCTTGAACCCCTGGGAGGGAGAACCCTGCTTACAAAGCAGTAAATAAAGACTCATAGAGTTGAAGAACTATATATACAAAAACTACTCTATCATAACTATAAACAACAATTACTACCAAAAAACTACCAAGAAAACCAACTATAAAACCTTGAATGGAAGACTCTTCCCCCTGCCCATAGGGGGCACTCACTCTACCCATCCCCTCCTTCACAGCTCCTTCAAACCCAGACTGTGCCCCAGCCTTAAGTCAGAAAAAAAAAGATGATCCTTAAATCAACTGAAAAAAGACAAAGTCGGGCTGAGCACTCCACCCATCCCTGGGATCATGTCACTCCTACTTGTGACTAAAAGAGAAACAGAACAAACAAAAAAAGGGGGAGACAACAAAGAACATCCACAAAGTTTCCTATCAGAAAATCCAGTTATTAAAGAAAATAGGAACAACTTATTCCAAGTTTCTTCTCCCCCCTTCCAAAAAAGAAATGTTTAGGGAGAAAGAAAGGAATTAAAAAAAAGGAAAACATGGAAAGAAGGAAAAGAGAACAAACATTAACCGTATTCTTCAGGCTAGTCTGTCTATTTTAAAGTGTCTACAAAGCTTTTAGCTTCATCCACTGAGTCCTCGTGGCTGAAACGGAGCACTGCGGGGTACCTCATGGAGTACTGGATGCCTCTTTTTAACTTCATCGATGGACTTCCTCTTTCGAATTAAAACTGCCGAGAAATCCTGGAAAAACATGATTTTTGTCCCCTTGTGAGGCAGTGCCTGTGGATCTTTTCCAAGGGATCTGGAAGCTTCTATTATTTTTTGCTGGTCCTTATATGATAGGATGTGCACTAGGGCTGGTTGGTGGTGCTGCACCAGCCCTGACCTGACCTGTGCACTGTTACCCGATTAGCCCTTTCAATATGCAGCCTGCTGGACTTGATGTGAAGGCCCAAAAACTTTGGCAGCCAGCTTTCAAAAACTGGCTGCTCACCTTCAGAGAGCCTGACAATTCAGACATTTATCCTCCGACCTCGATTTTCGAGGTCATTGATATGGTCTCACAAAACCCGCACCTCTCGCTCTAGCACCTGGATCCGACTGGATGAGGACTCCATCGCAGCTTCCGAAGCTTTAGTTCGACCCTCCAGCCGCTCCCTGAGGCCCTGGATCTCCTGCTTGTGCGTCTGCAGCCTGGATGTGATAGATTGGACCTGGGCACGAATCTCCCCATGGATCTCCTCAATCGCAGCCCAAGCTTTCAAGGTAAGTCTCTCTATCGCCGCAGCCAATTCCTGTGAGTCTGTCAGGTCCCCAGGGGGTTCAGGAGAAGCTGCTGCTGCTGCAGTCTCTGGTGTGGTAGGTGCTGTAGGGGAGTGCCCTCCCTTCTGCTGTTTGCTCAATCCTTTTCCCTTTGGCGTCCTTCCCACTCCCAAATATTAACAAATATGTGTTCTGTAAGGTTTTAAACTAATAATTCCACCTCAAAAGTTGGCTAGGGATGGCAAAAAACACCAGTATGCCTTGGCTGTTAGGCAGAGCTGTCCACAGCATTCTACAGAATTGCTGTCATCTAGCCAAGTCAGTATTTGAACTCTTAGCAGGAGTGTACCTCAATGATAAATACACATTTTATTTCATCTAAGCATGTTTTTGCAATTTTTCATTAATTTACTTCAGAATTGAGAGAAAAATTGATGTTCAATAATCCATTATTGCATTTAGCTTACTGTTCTCAGGGATTGTAAGTACTTTTATGGGCCATATTTGTATCAATTGCAGAGCCTGTGTGACAATTCTTTTGTTCTGTGAGACAATTCTTTTGTTAAGGTAACATTTTACTTAGCAATTAAAGGTGAAGGCAACCTGTTTGATAGTTTTTGTCAATGAGCAAGAGATAGATTTGAAGGGATACATGACCAGTAACTCAAAATGTCATAGTGCAAACAATTTAATAGAATAGTAGGTTGTATTATTTATTATGCTTAATAGTATCCTGTTATGACATTCTGCATGTATAGTAGATTTTTCACACCTGAAAAGATTCAATCCAAACTTGGAGATATATTTTTGTAAATGCTGTATAATATCTGGAAGAATTGTTAGCTTTGTTTTATACAAATAAACTTTGATTTTTTAAAATCAATTTCAGTACTGATATGAAGTAATGGCTGGTGCTGATTTTTAAAGAAAAATCTACTGTATATTTTGTTTTATTGTCGTACATCCATTCTACATTGCCCAGTTCACAGTGAGAACCACCATTTAAAAACATTTTTGATGTAAACAAAACTGTTGAGGATTAACATTATGATTGCAGAATTTTTGAAATGTTTGTTGGGGAATGGATATTGTTGGGGTGCGGGAAGAGGAATAATCAGAAAAACATGTTTACAATTCTACAAGTTAAAAGTTGCATTCTTTATTTGAACAGCTATACTGGGAGTTGAATGAATTTTGCTGTCAGTTTTTTTTTCAATTTAAGCTTGAAGTTCTCCCAAATTGGATTTTAAATGCCAATTAGAAGGTTGAATGTAGTAAAATGAAAGCAAATACAACCAAAATGGCCTCACCTTATGGCTAGTTAGACTTCTAAGAGTAAAAATGAACCTTTGCTCCAAGCACGGCTTTGAGAAAGATATTCATCATAATGAACACATTAATTAGAACGATAACTATTTATAAGATGATAATTAGAAACGAAGCATGGTAAACTGGGTTTTTCCTGCAATTAATGAAGGATTAATTACTGTCGGTAATGAAGTGGATTTTTAAATGCATTAAGGTGAAGTACAGAGATGTGCGGGGCTTTACTAATACACATAATTATTTCAGGCTGTTTGAGCATGCTTATGTGAGTTGGCTAATAAGCATCATTGCATCATTATGCATGCACTTAAAAAGACTTGCCACCAAAATGACTGCCTAATTATTTCTAATTGGCAGGAGTCGATGCCGTTATTGAGCTGTTTGTAGCCATTTTAACGTTCATTTAACTGTCCTCCGGGCATGTGATTGGGAGAAAGTTTGAAATATTTGCTGGCCTTGGCTGGCGCCGTTAATCACTTTTAGTGGGCTACAGTGAAAAATGCTTTTACTTATGCAGAGGTCAAATCTTGAAGAAGTCTGAGTGAAGTTTTTCTTTTCTAAAGCTACTTGACAAGTGTTCATTTTCAATTAGTAAAATAATTGTGGGTGTCACTTTGGCTTTCAACAGCAGAGTCTTCTTTCATCAGTATCCCTTTTAGTGCCATATTAGTACTGAAAAAAACAAAAATTCTCTTAAGTCTTGGTAAGTATTGAATTTGGTACTATGGTTTATATCTTGAGTTCAAATATACTGTTCTTTTAGGTTAAATACTGATTACCTTTTCAGCACAGTCATGTAATACCTTATATTGACTGCTGAGTGAAACTTCTTTCCTAAGGGAAAAAATCTTTGAAGGCTTTTAAGCAACATCCCTTAGGAATTAGTTATTACTCTTGAAATGCAAGCAAGAAGTATCCCCATTCAATACTTACATTTTCCAGAAGAGTTTTGTTGTGGATTAGTGGCATCTAAACTCAAACCGCTGACAGCTGTATAGGTTCTCAAGGCCAGCACTTGTCAAGAGTAGAATGGGACAGAGTATCCGTTTTTGACTTTCACTCACTGCATTCATGGATGTATTGCAATGCCATTACCTGTATTTTTGACAGCTAATAAAGAAAATTTACAAAGTAAGACAGTTTATAATTGTCTGTCAACTGTGTAATAAATTCAGCAGTTTTACTCCCTTCTTTACATTAACCCAGATTACATTTGAGTTGACATTCCATTAAGTGTACGTATGAGAAAAGAAATATAATGTGTACGCTGCCCAGTTGAACTTAATCAAAAACATCTGTATGTTGTTGTCAGTGTAAAATACCAATCTTATGGCTTAATACCCAGCTGTAGAGCAAATTGTAGACTTTGAGCTGAAGACCAGCTTTGTCTTCCATTCAAGTGAAAAATGGTAGTTTTCATTTTTTTAATTACGTATAGTGTGCACTTCAGTTGAGCTGACTTAGGTAATCATACTCCGTTTACAACTAGATCTGTATTTAAACATCATTAAAGGAGGACAGAAATACAATGAAACTGGAAAATGATAAATAAAATAAGAGGCACGGACTCAGTTTAAGGAGGTAGAAACTGTGTGAAAAGGGTGCCAGAAATATTTCAAATAGGTGTGAAGAGATTTCCAGATTGATTGGTTAAGATTATTTTAAGGTTGTTGGTTTATTGAAGCTAATACAACAATTGCACTCTGGCTTAATATGGTGAATTTATATTTATTATCATGTGAAATTCAAATTTTTAATCATTGACTTTTAGAATATTTAATTTTCATTTTAGTTTGATTTTTTAATACTTTAATTGAATTGAAAATTGAAAATGGTTTGGTATAAGTTTCCTCCCTCGTTCATTTTTTCTGTTTTTAATATTTCATCTTTATCACCAACATGACGTATTCTCCTGTCTCTAATGTATTTTTACACCTTCCTTTGGTTCCATTGAGCTTAATATGTTTTCCAGTCATCGTTTTAGTTGTTCTCAAGTAACTAGAATTGTGAAGTACCATAATGGCGATATCTAAGATTGGTAAATTTTTCTTTTCTGTAAAAAAATGTATTCCTCATTAAGTAATAGTAGAAGCATTAAATAAACATCATTTGTCTTTGTAGTGTTTTGTTGAGAATGGATGGGACAAAGCACTCTTATCCTCAATTGAGAGTTAAAGACTACTTAGCATTCAATTAAAAAGCAGTGCTAAACACATATTATCATATTAATAAAAGAAATATCTTTATTTTTTAAGCTGTAATTTTTGCTGTCTGCAAACTTTGGATCTTTTATAGTTGTCACGAAATGAATGGACTATAATATTTAGCTCAAACAACAACGTTAATTGAAACATTTACCATTAGTTTGAGTTATTTTATTCATTTGGATTTCCTCATTTTTAAAATATAATGTACTTTTTAAAATTTTTACTTCATTGTAACCATTATCCAAGACTAAACATTGTACAGTGTGGATTACGTGTAACTTTGCATTGATATCAGTTACTACACAAGCTACTGTGTTCTGTATTGTACTCTGTGTGCCTCCTGTTGATGAGCAGTTTTATGCCACTGACTGTAAATATGTTTTAAATTTTCTGAATTGTTGTAACACCTGACCTTTATGGCTATGAGAGAAGACTTTGAGCACATGATAGATTTAACTAGGGTCCCAGAAATGAAAGTTCATTTGTAATAGTAGTACTGTACTTGGCAGTCTGTTATAGGGAGGACATAATATCAATGAGAAAAGCTCAGCATCAAATCACTTAGGAAGTTATCAGTGCTGAAAGGTAACATGCAAGTAAGGTGTAGGAAATTAGTTTTATTTCAATGAAACTCTGCAGGTTTTGATAGAGGCCTGCAGGATTATTAAAGACGATGTTAAACTAACACTAACAAATTATTTCCATTGATCTGACACAGGTACTGTGGGGTCCAAAATTAAGATAAAAGTAATAAAAGAAGGCTATAAAAACCTAATGGACAGTTAAATTGTGACATTGTTTCCCATGGATTGTTAGAACAGTATTCCTAAATTTTAGTAACCACTTGAAAAAGAAAAATGTTCAAATATTTGAGGAACAAACAGGTATCAGATTACAATAGATAGCTCAATGGAAGAAAAACACTGGTACAGACTTACATAGACCTGTGCCTATGGAGAAATTAATCTATTTCCAATCACTTGATGCCAAAGGTATGCATGTAAAGCTGAATCGTCCAAACATATAGGGGCATCTAGTGGCATTCAAGGGCTACTGCATGTGTATTGATAATTGAATTACAAGGCAATGACTTGATGAAACGGATTGTTAGGAGGTCAGAACAACAGTTTTAGTACATCTCATTTTACTGAAGTTGTAATGCCAAAATTTCCTTTAGTGGTTTGAAGAATCAGAGTTGTGAACTCCTATCTTCTGATATGCTTTCATCAAAATTCACCTCCTCACAGAGTTTTTAGTGTTTGTTGAACATTGATCTGAAATTTAGATAGAGAAAATATCATCTTGCTACTTGAATGACTGAACAGACTGATGAACAAAAATTAATCACAAATTCTGTTGTTTCCTTTAAACTTTCCATCGACTGCAATGTTTAAATACTCTGGAGGAAACTTTGGCATGTTGAATTCTACTTGTGCTATGATTGTTATAAACTATTGTTTCTTGAATCATGCAGTGAAATAAAACTTAACATGACTGTAGTATATTTCACATAATTTAATGTCTGTTATTTTTATTGATACTTATAATGGACTTTTAAAAACATTTGTTCATGGCAAGTGGCCATAACAGGCTAGTGCCAGCATATATTGCCTTGGAATTGAGCGGCTTGCTACAGTATTTCACTGGGCAGTTAAGAGTCAACCACATTGCTGTGAATGTACGCCAGACTGGTAAGTACAGCCCATTTCTTTCCCTAGAGGACGTCAGTGAACCAAATTGCTTTTACACCACTCAACAATGATTACAAGGTTATCATTAGACCAGCTTTTAATTGCAGATTTTATTGAATTCAGATTTTACCATTTGCTATGGCGAGATTCAAATGCATATCCACAGAATATTAGAGGCTGAAGTTCTGGATTGTTATTCCAGTGACACTACCACAATGTCGCTGTCTCCTTATTAGGCTGATTATTTCCATTGATTGACAATTAAAATGTCTGGATTTGGGATTAAAATGCCACATAATTTCAATAGTACATGTTTTACTGGATACTATAAAATGAAATATGATTTGAGGACTTTTACATTCAGTTCAGATGGTAATCATAAATTTTTTTTGAGCTAAATGTTCGGGATATTATCTTGCCTCTTCTGTATTTTACTGTTTTGTAACATGCTTCAGCCTACATTACAATTTCACACGAAGCATACTTATGATTTTATTTATCTTGAATATAAATCCGTATTTAACAGTACCTGAAGTCACATCTTTTATTTTCAAATATGAAATAGTGGATCAATGTATTAATGATGCCCAGTTCTGTTCAATACCTCATCTGATGGATCAGCAGACTAACCTGATAGTTCATCTGAGATCATCAGAAATGAATATTCTCAAAAGATTTCATGTCTGTCGTGAAGTAAGTTATAGGATATATTTTTTTGCCCTGCAAGGATTACAAGACCGTTTGAAGTAATATTAATTAGTGTAGAGAATCATTGATTTTTTTAATAGAGCAATTAATTTGAATGTATTTTCTCGTATCTAAGGTTCCGTGAGGCATGATGATTTTTATCAACCTTATGGCCAATGTTTGAAAAGCAAGAGTATATCTACCATAATTCTGAAAGATGCCATTTATACTTTTTCTTAATGTTATGATAGCAGTGTCATTGTGATTTTGTGATAGTTCAAATAAAGACAATTAAACACATGATCATACCAAATGAGTTGAGTGGGCCATTCAGCATTTTAAACCTGCTCCACTATTCAATAAGATTGTGGCTGATCTGTTTATGTTCCGAATTCCACATTCCTATCCACCCCCAATAACTTTTGATCCCTTGACTGAACAGAAATCTTATCTATCTCCACCTTAAAAATATTCAATGACCCAATCTCTACCACCTTCTGAGGCAGATAGTTCCAAAGTTGCACAGTTCTCTGAAATACATACAATTCCCTCATCTTTGGCCCAAAAGGGTGACCCCGAATTTTAAAATAGTGCCCCCTAGTCCTGGACTCATCTATAAGAGGAAACATCCTTTCCACATCTAACTTGTTAAGATCATTCAGGATCTCATAATCTTCAATTAAATCACTTCTTGCTGTTCTCAACTCCAGTAAAAACAATCCTAGCCTGTCCAGCTTTTTGTCATAGAGTCATAGAGATATACAGCATGGAAACAGACCCTACGGTTGAATTCATCCGTGCTGATTAGATATGCTAAATTAATCAAATTCCATTTGCCAGCATTTGGCCCATTTCCCTCTAAACTCTTCCCATTCATATACCAGTCCAGATGCATTTTAAATGTTGTAATTGTACCAGCCTCCACCATTTCAAGGCATCAGTTTAGTTAATTTACATATGAGCTGAACCACTTTCAGCACATTTACATCCTTCCTTACATGAGTACACCAAAAAGAGCACAGTACTAGACGTGTGGTCTCGCTATTGTCCTGTATAACTGAAGCATAACATGCTTACTTTTACAAAGCAAAGAACTGTGAAAAAAGCAGAGTTAATGTTTGGATCCAATTATCCTTCAGAGGATGAAGGACAGCACTTGATTTATTATTGTAGTACGTATTTTGTTACAAATACAGTGAAAATTGTTGTATCATGTCAGCATTCTCTGGCACCATCTCGAATCACAGAAAATGCCAAAGCATGGAAAGTAAAGGCACAAAAATAAAGAAATGTTCAACTTTGCTAAAATGCATGATAGGCTGATTAGTAAGGTTAGGTCACATGTAATCCAGAGAGAGCTAGCCAATTAGAAACAAAATTGACTTGATGGTAGGAGACAGAGATTGGTGTTAGAGAGTTGTTAGTCAGACTGGAGGCCTGCGACCAGCATTGTGCCATTTGGTTTGGTCCTGGCTCCACTCTTATTTGTCTTTTGTATAAATGATTTGGATGAGAATATAGGAGGCATGGTTAGTTAGTTTGTGGATGACACTAAAGTTGTGGTATGGTAGCCAATGAAGGTGGTTACCTAAGAGTAGAATGGGATCTTGATAACTAGACTAGTGGGCTGGGGAATGGCAGATGGAGTTTCATTCAGATAAATAGGAGGCACTATATTTTGGGAAGGCAAACCAGGACAGGACTTGTACAGTTAATGGTAGGGTCCTGGGTAGTGTTTGTCAAACAGAGAGACTTAGGGGTGCAAGTACATAATCCCTTGAAAGTGGCATCACAGACAGACAGGGTGGTGAAGAAGGCATTTGACATGCTTGCCTTCATTGCTCAGACTATTGAGTACAGGATATGAGATGTCATGTTACAGCAGTACAAGACATTGGTAAGTCCAGATTTGGAGTACTCCATGCAATGCTGGTCACCCTGGTATAGGAAAGACGTTATTAAACTGGAAAGAATACAAAAAGTTTACCAAGAGAATGGAAGGCTTGAGTTATAAAGAGAGGTTGATGACTAGGACTTTTCTCCTTGGACCATAGGGGGCTGAGGGGTGACCTTATAGAAGTGTATAAGATCATAAGGGGCATAGATAAGGTGAATGCTATGATCTTTTCTCCAGGGTATGGGAGTCCAAATCTAGAGAGCATAAATTTAAGGAGAGAGGGGAAATATATAAGGGACCTGAAGGACAACTTTTACACAAAGAGGGTCATGTGAATAGGGAGTGAGCTGCCAGAAGAGGTGGTAGAGATAGGTACAGTTGCAACATTTAAAAGACATTTGGACAGGTACATGCTTAGGAAAGGTTTAGGGAGATATGAGCTAAATACAGACAAATAGGACTAATTCAGTTTAGGAAACCTAGTGGCATGGGCAAGTTGGGCTGAAGACTCATGCACAGAAACAGACCTTAAGTATCATTGGGTGTGTTTTTGATCTTTACTTTTATGTTTAATTCCTCTAGTACTGAAGGATAGCATTGTGTTATCATTTTTGATCATTTGCTGTATGAGCAGACTAACTTTCTATGACTTGTGCACTGAAACACTTTGATCCCTTTGTTTCTCAGAATTCTGCAGTCGCTGTAAGTTTCATGTTATACAAAACAAATTTAATTGGCACTTAAAAAAAAGTTGGTTAATAAAGGAACTTTAGCACAGCTTCGTGAACGGTAAATCATATTTGTCAAATTAAATTCTTTGAAATAACACAGGGAGCTGATGTGGATAGTGCAGTGGTATTGTGTATATGGATTTTCAAAAGAGATTAATAAAGTATTACATAATAAACATATCTGCACCATTTAAAGGGGAAGTTACTTTGTGGGAACAACCGTTGTGCAAGGATGTTTTTCAGAAGACCTTGGGCAAGAAACCATATGATAGTCTAATGAGAGTATAGCTAGCACTGAGAAAGAATGAAACATAATACAAGACATTAGCTAATCTTGCAGACTGGGCAGATAGGTGACAAATGAACTCAGATAGATGTAGGTGAGGTAATATGTTTCCATTAAAAAATTGTAGAAACATAACCTAGACTTGAGAAATTTTAAAAAAACTGACTGGGATAGAAGAACAATAGGATCTAGGAAAGCTGGTGAATAAGTCATTGGAAAATGGTGTTACTGTCCAGCAAAGCAATTAAAACTGCTAATGTAGCAAGGGGGTTTATTGCTGGGATATAGATATCTGAATGAATGAAGTTATACTGTCATAATGATCAATCAGGCTCCCAAAATACTGTGTCCATTTTTTGCTTTTTATTCCAATCTGTGTATTTAAATGAGGATTGCAACAGATGACAAAAATGGTACATACAGCGCTGTCTGGAAAGGATCTATGTAGGACTCATAGAATGTCACACCTGTGAAGTGTAAGAGAAACTTCAAATGGAAAATGTCATTACAAAAAGAGATAATGAGGTGCTATTCTCCCCCTTTTCTCAACAGAAAGGACAGAGTTGAATGGAGTGGACTGGGAAAGGGGTTTAGCAGAAAAGATGCTTAATGAGCAATGACAGACTTTCTTTTATTCACCTCATGGGACGTGGGCATTGCTGGCTGATCACATTTATTGCCCATCCCTAAAAACGTAGTTCATAACTCACAACAAAGATTTATACCAGTGACCAATAAGGATTCTAAGAAGGGAATAAACAAACCATGGTTAACCAGTGAAGTGAGCAATTGTATCACTTGCCTTTCAATTTGATACGATGTAGCAAAGGTTCTTGGTGGGCCAGAGGATTGAGAAATTTTAAAAAAAGAACAAAAGATGAAGATTAATAAAGGGAGAGAAAATAAACTTTGAGTATAATATAGCATTTTATAAAAAGTACTGTAATGGACAGTAAGAACTTCTGTAAATATTGTAAGAAGAGAGAGGCCAAAGTGAACATTGACCACTTAGGAAATGAGGCTTGGGAAATAATAATAGGGAACCAGGTAATGTCAGATGAGTTGAATAAATATTTTGCATCAGAGGGTAAGAGAAATAATTAGAATAGCTATCACTCAAAAATACTAGGAAACCTAATGGGGCTAAAGGCTGATTGGTTCCCTGGAACTGATATTTGCATCCGAAGATTTTTATGACAGTAGCAACAGAAATGGTTGATACATTAGTAGTAATCTTCCATGGGTCCTTAGATTCTAGAAAAGTCTTTGAGGATTGTAAAACTGCTAATGTAACACACTTAATCAAAAAGGGAGTGAGGCAAAAAGCAGGTAACTATCGGCCAGTTGACTTAAGATTTGTCATTGGAAAGAAATGTTAGAGTCTGTTGTAAAGAATCCGATAGCACAACATTTAGAAATACAAAGTATAATCAAGCAGAATCAGCATGGGTTCCCGAAGGGGAAATGATGCCTGACAAATTTATTAGAATTCTTTGAGGACGTAATGAGCAGGACAGATAAAGGGTGGTACTAGATGGTATTTGTTTGGATTTCCAAAAGGCGTTTGGATGGTACCGGATGTTTGGATGTTACTTAATTAGATCAGAGCTCATGATGTTGGAACTAGTATATCAGAATGATAAAGGAGTAACCAACTAAAAGAAATTCAGCAGGAGGTAGGGAAGGCAAATTTCTAGACGAGATGAGTAGTGGAGCAAAGTGTGCAGAGAATTGTGAAACTTTGCAAAGGGATATAGATACTTTTAAATACTTTAAAAAGGTCTGGTAGATGGAGAAGTGTTACTAAATGTGAAGTCATTCATTTTGGTAGGACGATTACTTGAATGGTAAGAAATTGCAGCATGTTGCAATGTAGAGGGACCTGGGTGTCCTTGTGCATGAATCACAGAAGGTTGGTCTGCAGGTGCCACTGGTAATTAAGAGGGCGAATGGAATTTTGTCTGTCATTGCTAGAGATTGAGTTTAAGAGCAAAGAAGTTATGTTGCAGCTGTATAGGGTGCTAGTGAGGCCACACCTGGAGTATAGCGTGCAGTTTTGGTCTCCTTACTTGAGAAAGGATGTACTCTCATTAGAAGGCGTGCAGAGGAGGTTCACTAGGTTGATTCTGGAGCTGTTTGTCCTGTTAGAGTTGAAAAGGTTGGCTTATGAGGAGAGACTGAGTAGACTGGGATTACAGTCATGGGAATTTAGACAAATGAGGGGGGAATCTTGTAGAAGCATATAAAATTATGAAGGAAATAGATAAGATAGAAGTAGAGAGGATGTTTCCACTGGTGGGTGAAACTAGTATAAGAGGATATAGCCTCAAAATTAGGTGGAGCAGATTTAGGACTGAATTGAGAAGGAACCTCTTCGTGCAGAGGGTTGTGAATTTGCAGAATTTCCTGCCTGGTGAAGTGGTTGAGGCTTCCTCAGTAAATGTTTTTAAAGCCAAGTTAGATAATTTTAGAATAGCAAAGGAATTAAGGGTTATGGTGAGAGGATGGTAAGTGGAGCTGGGGCCACAAAAAGATCAGCCATGATCTTATTGAGTGGCGGAACAGGCTTGAAGGGCCAGATGGCCTACTCCTGCTCCTAATTCTGATGTTCTAAATGGAATATTGGCCTTTATTTGAAAGGAAATTGGTATAAAAACTAGGAAGTCATGGTAAAACTATATAAACTACTGGATAGCTCACACCTGGAATCCTGTGAATAGTTTTTTTCCCTGTATTTCAGGAAAAATATACTGACAGTAGTGGCAGTTCAGAGAAGGTTTACTTCGTTATTGAACTATTTTTGTATGAGGAGAGCTTGAGTAAATTGTGCCTGCACTGTTTCATGTTGAGTGGTGACCTCATTGAAACATACAAGATTCTTAGGGAGCTTGACAGGGTAGATGATAAGAGATTTTCTTCCCCTTTTGAGAGACCCTTGGACCAGAGGGCATAATCTCAGAGAAGGCGTCACTCATTTAAAAGAGAAATGAGCAATTTCTTCTCTCAGAGGATTGTGAATCTGTTGAACTCTTTGCTGCAGAGGGCTGTGGTAGTTGGGTTGCTGACTATTTTCCAGGCTGAGATAGACAAATCTTCAATCAGTAAGGGTATCAAGAGTTATGAGGAAAAGACAGGTGAAGCTGAAGATTATCAGATCAGTTACGATCTCGTTGATTGGTAAAGCAGACTCGATGGGCCAAATAGCCTATGCCTGACCCTCCATCTTATGATGTAATGCCACTTTTGCTGACACTTTGTGTTTTGCCCTTCCAGAAATATGCAAAACAAAGTGTTTGTAAATGCTAGTGGAGAAGTGTTGTTCATGAATTGAGACACCTGTGTACTCACCTGAGTTTGGGCATTAGTATGCTTTGAAGGTCATGGTTGAAGAAGCATTCACCAGCCCCCACTGGGTTGTAGGTTAAAGGATTCACTTTCTCTGAGTGCCAGAAGCCAGATTGCTAACAAGGCAGTCAAAAGGAAACAGGATAAGAAAGACTCTTACCCTCGAATAATATCAGCCAACCACAGTCAGAAAGAAGTAGAACAAAAGGATTTCAGTAACTGCAGACCAAAGAATCCTGAAGTTGACTGTTCAACTGTCAATGTTCCACTATCTACACTTCACCAGTGACTCAGGGAGACTGATCCATATGTTTTATCCTTTTTTGGACTCTGTTCTTATTCCAAATTATTTCTTCTTGCAATTAGAAATGAATAAATTTAACTGTTTTATTAACCCCAGGAAACTTGTTTATATTAGCTACTTCTAAAACACGCATTCATTTGATTTGAGAAAAAGGGAAGCAACTGTTCATATATCTTATTTGGGGTCACACTGATTTGGGACATCTGTAATAACTTATGGAACCTTAGCTGGGGTTAGGTTGTATGAATCCTGCTTGTGATCTTGGTCATGCCACACTTCCTGTACTGTATATGTCGAATCATAGAATCCCTACAATGCAGAAAGACGCCACCTGTCACATCAAGTCTGCACTGACCCTCTGAAGAGCATCCCACACAGATCCTTCACCCACCTCCCCCCACCATCAGGAGAAAGTGAAGACTGCAGATGCTGGAGATCAGAGCTGAAAAATGTGTTGCTGGAAAAGCGCAGCAGGTCAGGCAGCATCCAAGGAGCAGGAGAATCGACGTTTCCGGCATACGCCCTTCTTCATCTGTCTGTGTGGTGTTTGCAAATTCTCCCCGTGTCTCCAGGTGCTCTGGTTTCTTCCCACGTTTTAAGGATGTGCAGGTTAGGTGAATTGGCCATGCTAAATGGCCCATGGTGTCCATGGATGTGCAGGTTAGGTGGATGAGCCATAAGACATGCAGGGTTACAGGATAGGGTAGGACGGTGGGTCTGGCTGGGATGCTTTTTGGAGGGTCACTGTGGACTTGTTGCGCTGAATGGCCTGTTTCTACACTATAGGGATTCTGTTCTGTGATGATTTTTGAGGAAGATGGCATCGTCAGACGACGTGATGGAGACAGAAACTGGGAGAATGGGATGGAGTCCTTAAAGGAAGCATGGTATCAGGATGTATATTTGAGGTAACTGTGGAAAGTTGATGGTTTTGTAATAGATATTGGTGGCCAGCCTATCTTTAGAAATAGGAAAAAGGATATTGAGGAAGGGAAGGGAGGGATCACAGAAGGACCAGGTGAAGGTGAGGGCAAGGTGGAAATGGGAAGCAAAATTGGTACATTTTTGCAGTTCAGAGCGAGAGATAATGCTGTCGATAAACCAGCAAGAGAAAGCATGGATGGACCTGAGTAGAATTAGAACAAGGCATATGCCCCACATGCCCCACAAAGTGACAGGCATAGCTGGGGCCCATGTGGGTACTCATGGCCACAACTTTGACATGAAGAAAATGAAAAGAGTTAAAGGAAGATGTGGGACTAATTTATCCCCTAAAGTTTCAAAAGGAATCCACTGCTCCATCTATTATAGCATAACCACCTGAATTTCTGCTCAGAACTTAACCAGTGCTACAGGATGCAAGTAACTTAGAAGTATTGCAAATTTAATGCAAATAATCTGGATGAGTTACTTTCCATAGAATTCCTAGCCTCTGACCTGCTCTTGTAGGCAGTGATCACTACCTATGAAGTTTTTGGCCAAAATTCTGGCTTATGCCTTGCTCTGAAATCTCAAAAACGTGAACTCTTCCAATGTTTAAAGTAGTACTTTTTCCATCCTTTTCTGTCATGATTCAAAATAATCAATATTCAGGGTTACATAAGCAATTACCCTATCTCATACCTTGCCAACTTTTTATCCAGTTATAGTTGATCATGACAAAAGCTAATGATTTTAGGTTAGAAGAAAATAGTTCCTTAGATAAATATTGCTGGATAATCCAAGCCATAGTATGTTAACTGTATTAATAAATGTAGCCATAAATTGCATCAAAATTTAATGATACTTATATCGTTTTTATGCTAATCATCCTTAATTATCCTTGATCATTGTGGAGAGGAACAGCTAGCAGTTGCATTTAAAAATTCATGTTATCAACTATTGGTTTAGTCTATATTAAAAAAAATCATTGTACTTTACACTTTCACAATGGTTGGTGCGCAGTGTGAGATCTTGAGTTCTCAGGCTCGAAGCGATGTTGCTTTTTTTTCCTACTGTCACTGCTTTCTGTTAGGATTTGCATTGATAGTGCTGGTCAAAGTAATTCTGCATATTAATTATTTAGTTTAAAAATTGTGCATTAGTATGCTATTCTTACTTTAATGGTTGCATTACACAGAATAATGCAGGAAGAAATTTAATTTATAAGTCTGTTAATCTTGAACAGTTTTTGTAGATGTATGTTTCTCCCTCTGTGACCATGTATATGACATAGTTGGACAACTGTTGAAATAGTAATGTTTCTGATTCACTTAAAAGTAAAGTGATAGAATGAGGCATCCAGTATAAAAATTGGCTGAGCTTTTGTTCTTCTGACTTGCTTCTGATACCTGAACAACTGTTAAAAGGTAAAACTTTCATCCTTACTGGGACTTTGAATGTCGAGTTCAAAAGCTGCTATTCAGGAAAAAAATAATTGGAATGTGTTTGTTGGTGTAGGTGAGGTTACTTGTGTAAAATATGTAGAATTACAAAAATTATAAAATATTGATGATCAGTTGTAGAACTTTTACTGCACATGATGAGTAAGTATTTGAATATATATCAAAAGTGCAATACCTAAATTTAGACAGTTGGTTTGGTCAGAATTTCCAACAACTAGTCATGCAATCAAAATGTGTAAATTTGTTAAAATTTATCCAACTGCATCATTGCTAAACAATGTCAAAACTGTTTTAGTACATGTGTTAATGTTGAAATGCTTCATTAGATCTTTTCATTTTCCTGAATTTTTCTATTGATAAAATTGCAGTCGTCTTGTGGATGCTTTTGTGGAGTTTCAGAAAAGTTTTGGTCCAGCATTATTTTTAACAATAGTTGGAGCGTGAACAATGCCGAATATACTGATCTCATTTCCTTTAGAACATTAGAAATTAATCATTTCACATTTTATTAGAGCAAGATTCCAGGTGCAAGTATACATTTAATTAAGTGTAGTTTCCTTTTGGTGCTGGTATGTGTATCTGCTTTTTGTCATGAGTCTGTTTTAAATATAATTATCCTGGTGTTTTCTTTTGGTGTCTCTGTTTTCTCTTTTTTCTTCTTCCTCCCAGGCTGCTTTATTCTAAATGACCTGAGTTATCAAAGTGTGAAGCAAAACAGTTCACATGTAAGCTATAAATTTAGTTTAAAGAAGTCTTTGGGTTTTCAGGCACTTCATAAATATAAATCTACAAATCAGTACTGTATGTACTTTGAAACACACTTCCTAGTTAAATACAAATTTTATAATACCACTGCACCTTTAATGTTATTCTCTGGTTTGTTTTAACTACAGTACTTTGCTATGAAGTCAACATTCAGATGGTTCTCGTGAAACTAATTATGTGAGAAGAACAGCTGTTAAATTTAGTGCAACTAATTTTGTTCTTGTATTCCAATTTTCAGCTGATTACCTGTGAAGAATTAGCAAATTATCACTCTTTGGGCAGTTGCTTTAAGTATTTAAAATATAATGATTAGGCTAACTGCTTATAAAATGTGAGAGTTTTGCCTACATTAATAATTGCAGATAAGCTATCTGTAATGTGAATTTTGTCCAGTATGTGCACTAGTGAACAAACCATGTAATTCCCAGTGTTAGAGATAGGGAAGGAGCAGGTTTTCACAGCCCTTTTGGTGCTATATGGATTTGTGTGGATCTAAGAAACCTTTCAAGATTTCTTTTTACCCAGAAGCCCATTTTGAATGCACTTTGGTATGAATTAAATCTGAACTTGTTAACTACTACTAACTGTCATTCTAACTGAGGGAAAGGAGTTTAATTTGCATCGACCTAAAGGCTGCTGTGTATATATTTTTACTTGCTGTTTTGTAATACTGAATTGGAGAACTGCAAATAGATCTATAAGCGTTGGCCATTAATGTCAAGCACTTTCAAAATTGATCTTCTGAACCATCTAATTCTGTTTTGAAGCTGTTTTCACTTATAAATTCTGACAAAAGCAGACATCTATAAGTCCAGATCCTTCTGGTAAATATAATGACAAAATTAAGTAAAAGATTACCCTTCAAAACTTTGACAGTTCAAATGGTTGCTGTTGTGGTTTGAAACTTGATTTGCAGTTTTGTTTTTAATCCAAATAGTAACTAGGTTTATTAATTCTGCATAATAGAGAACTGCTCCTGAATATAGCTTGGATCTTTGTGGCAGTGTTGCAATATAAATGAGGTGGTGCTAGTTCCTTCATCAGTACAGAAACTGAACTCTGGAGGTGGTGTCTCCCTGTATCGCTGGAGGGGATATGAATAGCATTCATCGAACTACAGTTCGGCTTCAAATTCAACATTTCTATTGAGCTATTTGAAGCTAAATCATTTTGTTAAAATGTTTTCTCACATCCCCTCCAGTGATATCAGGAGAAACCATACCCTCAGTTCAGATTGTGTATTACTGGGTCAATGAAAATGATTTGTCTTCCTACAACAATTTCTTTGTCTTTCTCCAATTCAACTAATGCTACAACTCCAAAACATTCTTCAAATGATTGCCTCAATATCTCGACTTGTCTGTAATTCAAGTCCTACATTGTCTTTCATTGCTCATTGTCTGAGGAGTGTCTGCTTATTTTGTTGTTTAGTCAAAGTTTTTTTATGCTTAACTTTTAAAGATAATAAAGTGCAAGATGAAACTTGAGGGAAAGGACTTATAATATTGGTATTGTATACCAGCATGCCATTTTTACACTGATTCCCAGCTTGCTCTCCCCAACCACATTCTTGATATGCCACCAATTTCTCTGTGGCAATCTTTTATGAATACTGCTATTGCTAATGATCTTCTGGGTGTTATTCAGCCTGCAAACTACAAATGTGGTAATTTATATACTCTTCCTCACTTCAGTGCTATTTTTGAAGTCAAGATGCTGGGTGGTTACTTGATTTCAACTTTTCTAGGACCTCAACACTGAGCTTGTTGCTTTTGCCAGACTTTTATTTCTGGTGTTATTTTTGGGTTCTTGAGAAAGTTTGCACTTCAGTTCGTCAGAGTACTGTCCTGGCAATGAAGCTGAAAGTTATTTCTTAAAAAAAATCACAAGTTCCTCATTTTCTGTATTCATCCTTTCTTTTCAAACTTGTTGGTGTTCTCTGTTTCCTTGGACTTTCAATTTTCCCCCCCTCAATTGGAAAAGCTTTTGCACTGCATATTACTGTTGTAGAATATTATACTACACCAATGTCAGATGTAGTATAATTTCATGTTAAATGTGTTACCAAGATTGAGTAGTTGGTAGATCTTTTCTGAAAAATGGCTTTGTATCATAAGTAATACCAACAACGGGATCCATTGAACTTGAAATGAGTTGGAAGACTTTGGATTTCAAATGAATTAAATATGGCAAATGTTACACATGCCAGTTGTGCATTGTTTATTTGAATTTAGCTGCTTATGTTCCCTAGTTGATGATCTCCTAAGCTCCATTGTCCTTGAAAAAAATAGCATTTAAATAGTTACAAGCTAAATTAAAAAGCAGAACTCCCAAAGTAAAACTCTCTGGATTACTTTCCTCTACATTGGGGAGACTGGACGCCTCCTAGCAGAGCGCTTTAGGGAACATCTCTGGGACACCCGCACCAATCAAGCACACCGCCCTGTGGCCCAACATTTCAACTCCCCCTCCCACGTAGCCGAGGACATGGAGGTCCTGGGCCTCCTTCACCAGTCCTCCCTCACCACCCGACGCCTGGAGGAAGAACGCCTCATCTTCCGCCTTGGAACACTTCAACCCCAGGGCATCAATGTAGACTTCACCAATTTCCTCATTTCCACTTCCCCCACCTCGCCCCAGTTCCAAACTTCCAGCTCAGCACTGTCCCCATGACTTGTCCTACCTGCCTGTCTTCCTTTCCACCTATCCACTCCACCCTCCTCTCTGACCTATCACCTTCATCCCACCCCCATTAACCCATTGTACTCTTTGCTACCTTCCCCCACCCTCTTCCCTGACCTATCACTTTCATCCCCACCCCCATTCACCTATTGTAGTCTATGCTACTTTCTCCCCACCTCCACCCTCCTCTCATTTATCTCTCCACCCTTCAGGCACTCTGCCAGTATTCCTGACGACGGGCTTTTGCCCGAAACATTGATTTTCTTGCTCCTCGGATGCTGCCTGAACTGCTATGCTATTCCAGCACCACTGTAATCCAGAATCTGGTTTCCAGCATCTACAGTCATTGTTTTTACCTACTTAGGCCAGTAGAAAACTGGCATTGAGAAGCTAAAGCCAATGAGATAAATGGTGGCTCAAAGATCGGCGCTGGCATACAAGGAAACTGTTCTGGTGGGACAGGCTTCATTTGAACTGTGCTGGGAAAGAGGTATATGATTCTCCTGAGGAATGAATTGACTGTGGCTGTAAAGAGGGCTTAAAACTAATTAGAGGGGTGGGGAAAGTTCTAGAGAGAGGATAACTAGACACACAGAGTAAAAGTTTTGCTGCACTGCAAGGCAGCTTTTTAGGTAATGGGACAGGAAAGACAGAGTGTACAAGCATTTCGCAAAGCAGCAACTAGGTTCAAATGGAAAAAAGTTGTTAAAAGGCAAATTTAATATTATTTACTTTCAAGAACTTTGTAATTGGGGAAAAAAAAGCAAATTACTTAACATCCCAAAAAAAGGTTAATGGGTCTGATCTGTAGGCATTATGGAGACATGGTTAGAAGGCGATCCAAGCAGGGAACAAAATATTCAGAAGTACATGATTTTTTTGAAAGGGCGGGGAGGAAAGACATTGTTGTGGGGTGGCTTTGTTAATAGGAGATGGCAAAGTATGATTAAGACATTGTCTTGAATTGGAAGATGTAGAATTTAGATTTAGGTATATTGTCACATGTACATGAAAATACAGCGCGAAGTTTTTTGTGTTATACGCAAAGTGTTACCATGCTCTGACACCATCTTGAAACACTGAATACAATGCAAGATTTTTCTGCAGTGGCTTTCACCTTTCCTCCTCTTGTTCCACCTCTGCTACTCCTTCAGTCACAGCTGGCTCTCTAACGGGCTCTAGGGTCTTAGTTATGGGCCTCACTGCTACTCCCACAATCCCTACCTTTGAGCTGGAACCATGGACCTGGGTTGCGCGGTTCCCAAACTTGCTATTCCCCATCTGACCCTCCTCTAGATGCTGCCACCAATCTGCCATCTGCCCCTTTTGCCAATACTTCTGCTCCCTCAGGCTGTGGACCTGGAGCTTTGGCCCAGTCTACGAGTCCAGGCTGGGGAGGTCAGCCTGGGAACTGCTCCTTGCTCGTCGGAAGACCCTGGGCTGGGGTGGAGTCATGTCTGGCTTGTCCTTGCTTTGCTGCTGCTGCTTCCGCCAATGGAGGCCTCTTCCCTCACCATTCACCCCTCCAGGCATTAAGGAAAAGAAAACTGAAAAAAAGATGAAAAAGAGAAAAAGTAAAATGAAGAAAAGGAAAAAGAGAAAGCAAGATGAAATGGAGCTGATGAGCCCCAGGCTCAGACCTACTCTGCTGCCATCATGTTCTGTAGAGATGTAGATGGACGTCAGGAATAATGAGAGCAGTCAGACACTGCTGGGATCCCCCTCGCATGATCTATACAATAGAACATAGAACATAGAAGAATACAGCACAGTACAGGCCCTTCGGCCCTCGATGTTGCGCCGATCCAAGCCCACCTAACCTACACTAGCCCACTATCCTCCATATGCCTATCCAATGCCCGCTTAAATGCCCATAATGAGGGAGAGTCCACCACTGCTACTGGCAGGGCATTCCATGAACTCACGACTTGCTGAGTAAAGAACCTACCCCTAACATCTGTCCTATACCTACCCCTCCTTAATTTAAAGCTATGCCCCCTTGTAATAGCTGACTCCATACGTGGAAAAAGATTCTCACTGTTGACCCTATCTAAAACCCTAATCATCTTGTTAAGGACAGAGAATAAATCAGGAGATAATGAGAACACGTGAAAAGGCAGTACATCAATCATGGGAGACTTCAATTTTCATGCAGTTTGGAAAATCAAATTGGCAAAAGTAGCCAAAAGAGAATTTTTATTGTGTACTCACACTAGTTTCCCAAAACAATATAGTGTGGATCCAGTTACAGATAAGGCTGTTTTGAATCTCGTAATGTGTAATGAGGCAGATTTAATAAATGAACTCTGAGTGAAAGATTTACTGGGAAACAATGATCATAACATAGTAGAATGTGACATTCAGATTGAGAGTGAAAGCTTGAATCAGAAAGAAATGCTGAACTGAAATAAAAATGATTATAAAAGAATGAAGGCAGAGTTAGCTGGAGTGGACTGGGAAAGTTATTTAGCAGAGATGGTTGATGAACACTGGCAATGTTTTAAGAAAGTATTTCATGATTCAAAACAAGGATATATCCCAGTGAGGAAAAAAATTCTTGGAAGGGGATAAACCAACCATGGCTAACCATAGAAATTAATAGTATGTTAAATTGAAAGGGAAAGCATACAACACGGCAAAGACTAGTGGTAAGCCAGTGAATTGGAAAGTTGTTGGAAAGTACAACAAAAGCTAATTTAAAAAAAAGGGAGTGAATGAACTTTGAGGGGAGGTTATCAAATATTATAAGAAAAGGATAGCAAAAGTTTCTGTTAACATGTGAAAGGAAGAATAAGGTCAACATGAACACGCCCCTTAGAATACAGTGGGGCAAATACTGGGGAGCAAGCAAATGATAGAGTAGTTGAACAAGTATTTTGCATCGATCTTCTCGATAGAAGATAATAAATAGTCCAAAAATACGGAAGAATCAAGGGACAAAGGGCAGGTGAAAGGAAGTAAGTACAATAACTACCCTGAAAGAAAAGAGATGAGGGAAACTAATGGGGATAAAGTTTCCTGGGTCTAATGGATTGCAGTCAACGATATTAAAGGAAACAGCTACCGAAATATTGGGTACATTGGGAGTGATATTTCAAGAGTCGTTAGATTCTGAAAATGTCCCAAAGGATTAGAAAACTGCCAATATAATATCCTTATTCAAAATTGGAGGGAAACAAAAAATCATGTTACTGCAGGTCAGTTAGTTGAACATCTGTTATTGGCAAAATGTTAGAGTTTTGTAAAAGATGCAATAGCAGAGCATTTTGAAATGCATAATATAACCAGCCAGTATGGCTTCATGAAGGGGAATCATGCCTGACAAATTTATGAGAATTGTTTGAGCAGGTAACAAGCAGGACAGAACCAAGCAGGATAACGGGGAACCAGTAGTTGTAATTTATTTGGATTTCCAAAAGGCATTTTGATAAGATACTGTATATTATGCATTGGGTGCATCAGTAAGTTAATAAGATAAGCCCATCATGTTGGGGGTAGTTTATTATTAACATAGAGGTTTGACTACTAATAGAAGGTAGAGAGCTTTGATAAGGGAGGCATTTTCAGGACAGCAATTTGTAATTACTAATGTGGTTCAGAGATCAGTGCTTACACCAAAATTATTTACAATATATATCGATGACTTAGATGAGGGAAGTGAATGTATGATCACCAAGTTTGCAAATAACACAAAAATAAGTGGGAAGGCAAGTTATGAAGTTGATACAGAATCGACAGGGGGATCTAGACAGGCCAAATGAGTGGGCACAAACTTGGCAGATGGAATGTAATGTAGGAAACTGTGAAGTTATGCACTTTGGCAGGAAGGATAGAGGAGCTGATTATTCTTTAAATGGAGCAGGACTAAGGGAATCACAAAAAGCTAACATACAGGTTCCAGCTGGTAATAAGGAAGAGAAATGGAATGTTGGCCTTTACTTGAGAGGGAATTAAGTATAAAAATAGAGCAGTCTTGCTAAAACTGTACAAGGTTAGACCACATGTGGAATAGTGTGAACAATTTTAGTCCCCTTATCTAAGGAAAGGTATATTGGAGGTAATCCTGATAAAGTTCACAATGTTAATCTGGGACGTGGAGGGATTTTCTTATGAGGTCAGGTTGAGTATGTCAGGCCTATACTCAGGAGTTTAGAACTTTGAGAGGTAACCTTTTTGAAACAAGTAAGATTCTTAGGAGAAGGTAGATATTTAAAGTTTGTTTCTTCTTGTGAGAGAGTCTTGGACCAGTCGGCATTATTTCAGCATTAGGGATCATTTAAGATTTGGATGAGGAATTTATTCTTTGTGGTGGTGAAAATCTGGAATTTCTTACCATAGAGACTGAGTCATTGAAAATATTGAATAGACAGATGGATTTTTAATCAGTAAGGGACTTGTGGATTATAGAAAAAAGGCAGGAAAGTGGAATTGAGGATTATCAATTCAACTAATGATTTCATTGAATGGTGGAGCATCTCAATAGGTGAAATGGCCTACTTCTTCTCCTACATGGTCTAAAAATAAGCCAGAGTACCAGTACTAATATGGATGATAAAGTAGATGTGAAAGCGCAATCCAGATCTGTTGCTCTCACATTTTGTTTTAGATACCAGAAGATCGTTTTTGATTCACTTGATTTGTTATTTTGTTTAGTTTTGTTTCAAAACATTACTCCTGCAAATTGAAGCACTGACTTATTAAGTCTTTCTCTAAATATCACTTCAAACACATGTTGAACAAAAAGTAGAGATGATCTTGGAGAGCTTTACAGATATTGTTATCCTTTTGCATCAATTGCTAAGTTACATTTGGTTAAATTCTGTACACTGAGTAAATGTGTTAATTAGTTTCCACAAGAAATGTTGAATTTTGTTTTCCCATTTTCAATAAATAGCTGTGGAGTTAACACTTTTGCTGCAGATAAAATTGAGTAGAGCAAGATATATGTTGATCAAAGCTACTCAGGTCTTTTGGGAAATGACTTTATCATTGTCCCTAACATGCTTGTTAGTTTGGATTTGTTTTCAAAATGTATGTACGTGCAGCTATTTTTCATAGAACATAGAACATTACAACGCAGTATAGGTCCTTCAGCCCTCAATGCTGCTCCTGTGAAACCAATCTGAAGCCCATCTAACCTACATTATATTCCATTCTCATCCCACATATCTATCCAATGACCATTTAAATGCTCTTAAAGTTAACGAGTCTACTACTGTTGCAGACAGGCTGTTTCATGCACCTACTACTCTCGCAGTAAAGAAACTACTTCTGACATCTGCCCAAATCTGTCGTCCCTCAGTTTAAAGCTATGTCCCCTTGTGCTAGCCTCACTATCCAAGGAAAAAGGGTCTCACTGTCCTCCCTATCTTACCCTCTGATTATCTTGTATGTCTCAATTAAGTCACCTTTCAACCTTCTTCTCTCTAACGAATGCAGCCTCAAGTCCCTCAGCCTTTCCTCGTAAGACCCTCCGTCCATAGGCAATATCCTAGTAAATTTCATCTGAGCCCTTTCCAAAGCTTCCATACCCTTCCTATAATGCGGTGACCAGAACTGTACACAAAGTTCTAAGTACGGCCGCACCAGAGTTTTGTACAGCTGCAGCATGACCTTGTGGCTCTGAAACTCAGTCCCATTACTAATAAAAGCTAACACACCGTATGTCTTCTTAACAACCCTATCAACCTGGGTGGCAACTTTCAGGGATCTGTGTACCTGGACACCGAGATCTCTCTGTTCATCTACACTACCAAGAATCTTACTATTAACCCATTACTCTTTATTCCTGTTGCTCTTTCCAAAGTGAATCACCTCACACTTTTCTGCATTAAACTCCATTGCCACCTCTCAATCCAGCTCTGCATGTATCTATGTCCCTCTGTAACCCACAACATCCTTCAGCACTATTTGCAACTTGACTGACCTTAGTGTCATCCGCAAATTTACTAACCCATCATCTAGGTCATTTATAAAAATGACAAACAGCAATGCCCCAAAACTGATCCTTGCGGTAGATAGGGCCTCGAATGGTGATGCTCCTAAAGTCAGGGATGCTTCAGAGACCTAAATTAGATGAGCTTTCAAGGGATTAAAGGGTTGCATCAGAGACTAGAGATGATGTGGAGATATGAAATAGTTTACAGGAAAGAGATAGAGAGCTTAGTGACATGGTGTAAAAACAAAATCTCTCCCTCAATGTCAGTAAAATGAACCAGTTGCACAGCATTGATCTTTTGTAGTGTGTTTTAATAAAGTTTACATGTAGTAATACTGCCATAAAAAGTCTCATTGTGATGACTTTAATTTACATTGGTTCATAAAATGAGTTTTGTACAGCCTCACTTATTTTACTTGCATCTTTCCAAAATAGTTTACTGATGCAGATGAGACTGTTTGGGAAGGCAATAGCTAGCTGGTATTATTGCGAGATGATTAATCCAGATTCCCAGATTCTGGGGACCTTGGTTCAAGTCCTACCATGGCAGATGGAATTTGAATTCAATAAAAAAAATCTGGAATTAAAAGTCTAATGATGACCATGAAACCATTGCCGATTGTCAGGGGACAAAAATCCATGTAGTTCACTAATGTCCTTTAGGGAAGGAGACTGTTGTCCTTATTTGGTCAGGCCTACATGTGACTCCATACCCACAGCAATGACTTGCAGCTGCCCTCTGGGCAAATAGGAATGGGCAAAGAATACTGCCCCAGCCAGTGATGCCCACATCCTGTGAATGAATTTTTTTTTAAAATTGTAAATTGCATTGTTTTTCCATGATCTGTATCTGTGTAGAATGTCTGACTGCCTGTGTGGATTACAATTGAATTCAAGAGCGACAAGCTTTTTAGACAACAGTATATAAATTTTGATGTAGCAGCCCTATATTTGTTTTTTTTCCTGCATTACCAGGACCTTGATCAGGCTCTTTTCCTTTGTTCCCATTCTGGCTTGGCCTGATAAAATTGTTTGCTCTGGCTGGAGCTGTACTCCACCTGTTCCAAGCATGAGAGTGCGAGACCGCCTTGTGGATATGGCTACACAGTGGTTGGCATTAATTTAAGAGCTGGCTCTGGTTTTGCTGTCAGTTTTACATCAATGAACACTTGGAAGTAATTTCTATCAATGCAATCCAAATACTGCCAAAGAAGATTCAGATTTTGTTTTAACTTCTCATGCTGCAAATTAATAACATTACATTAATTCTGAATGTTTTTCACTGTATTCTGGATTTTCTTTTCAAATTAGTATGGAATAATGATCGGAAAATGAGAATCAGTACATAAGTTATTGAAGTATAGTAATGAAAATTATTTGAAAAATGGCGACAATGTTTTCATGCTTCCGATATTTTGTGTCTACCATTTGTAATGAACTAGTCATATAAACTGCACACTTTGGCATTTGATGTAAAATTCTGCAAGAATTATATTGCTTAATTTGCCTCTCTTTAAAAGCAAAACAATCTAGAGTTGTAATTACTGATGATGAATTGTGCTATCTCTTAATGAAGCTGTACTGCATTTGACGAGTGACATCTTAGTGATATTTAGGATAAAAGGCATTTAATTATGATATGCAGTATGTATCCAGAATATTTTAGATAACAAAACTATATCATACCTTAAAAAAGCATGGTAACATGCATAGTTGTTTGATAAAAGTTTATGAAGGCATCAACTGTGTTTCACAGTCAGTCCTATTAACCCAATCATGTATGGTCAAGTTCAGCTTTCTATTAATGCATTTGTTGCATCACTGGAGATAAACTGGTGTCTGCAGTTGTATGGTAGTAATTACTTTATTGATAGTCCAGTGAGAAAATGGACAGTGCATTCAGAAGATAAAATGGATTGACTGAAAAGTAGTTGGAAGAGGAATGTGAATAAGATGCAGTTTGTCGACCTTTTTGGAACTAAAAATGCTGTGAAACTTATTAAATTGAAAACATTTCATTATGTATTGAATTAAGGAATTACAAATGTTTTTTCTGTATTTTGTGACAAATTGCAAACTGCTCAATGTTCCACTGAAATTGACATCTACTTGCAATGTATTAATGCTTATTGTATAGATATTTATAGATATTATTAATCAGAGATGTGATTACTTAGCTCTGGAGCAGATGGGACTTGAACTCATGCCTCCTGTCACTGAGGTAATAATACTGCCAGTGCATCACAACAGTCCAACAGAAGTGCAAAGAACTGAAGTCTGGATATTTACTGTATATGGTCAGAACTTATTTAAAGTGATGTAATGAGATAACGTGATGGCCTTACATGACTAGTTCCACAGTAAAAATTATTGAATCTTAATATTTTTAAAGTTAGTTTGAAATTATGCCATTTTAAGATCATTTAGGAACTGTTGTTCTTCTTTCAGTAAGTGAGTTTTGAACACCTAAATGGTAAGTGAAGATCAGACTATCACCCCTGAGCATCCATTCAGGCTTTTCTTTCAAATATTTCCAGCTTCATGTTTAAAACTTCAACCCTGAAGAACAATAAACACTTTTTTTTGGTATAGTTTCTGAGATGTGCATTAATAAAAATGATGTTGATTCTGGTTAGAGAGTCTCTACCATGAGTATTGTGTACTCTAGAATAGAAAGTCATGAGCTTACAGCTTTTGGAATATTAATCTCATCAATGGAAGAAAAATGATCAGGTATTTATATTCGTTCACAGTATGTGGGAGTCACTGGCTAGCCCAGCAGATATTGCCAATTCGTAATTTTGCTTAAGAATGTTGTGCACTGTCGTCCTTGAAAGGTATATGCTATACAGAAGGGAGTTCAGGATGTTGATTCATGATCATGAAATAATGACAATTTAGTTCTAAAGTCAGGATGAGAAATGGCTTGGAGAGGAACCTGCAGGTCGTGGGGTTCCTATGCATCTGATGCCCTTCTGGGTGGTCAACATTGAGGGTTTGGGAGGTGCTGTTGAAAGAAGATCACATGCTGAGTCTTGTAGATGAGTCACAGTATAGCCACTGTGCATTTATGGTGGAGGGAATGAACGTTGAAAGTAGTGAATTGAGTACCAATCAAGAGAGCTGCTTTGTCTCCGATAGCATTGAGCATTTTGGGTATTGTTGGAGCTGCACTCATCCAGCCAAATCTCATCACACTTCAGATTAGAAACTGATAGTCAGGCTTCAAGAAATCAGAGCTCAAGTTACTCTCCACATAATTTCTAGCCTCTGACCTGCTTTTATAGTCGTATTATTTATATGGCTAGTCTGGTTCAGTTTCTGGTCAGATATATAACTTGACTAGTTCTGGAACAGTAACTGAAAAAAATGATCACATCAGAATGAAAATTTTATTTCAAAAATAGTAAGACTGTAAAATAGAGCATTTGCTTTATCAGACATAAGATGTAACTATTTCTGTGTTCTGAAAACTTTCATTTATGTCCACAGATTCTTTACACTTTTACCAATCTGTTCAAATTTCATCTTTGTAGGATAATTACAAATCAGAAAACTGTAGTTGTGAAAAATAATAGAAATCTTTTTTAAGCAGAAGGCAATCACAAATGGCTTTCTTAAAGAAATTCCAACTGTCATTTGTCTTTATCTAAATTTTGAACATTTGGAGTTCAAAATAAGATACCTAACATAATTCAAGTAGTAGTAAGTTGCATAATGAATTAATAAGGGTAAACTTATCTGTAAAATTTTGTTTTTTTCCCATCCTTCATACTGAGAAGCTTTCAGAAGCCTTTACTTGGAGTTCATATTGTTGCCAGAGCTGTCACACTGTCAGATGAGGGAAAATATGAGTCACATTTGTGCTTGCAGTTCACAAGATGCCATAGTCTGAGCTCATGCAATGTAGGAAATTCGCAAACTGCATCAATATGATTTTCTCAGACCAACAGATGGACCATGACTTTCAACAGATGATGGCTGTGATTGAATTTGTTTTAGAAAAAGTTAAGGCATGTGTTTTGGAGTTTCTTTTTGAATTAGTTTCCACGAAAACTCCTAGCCAGTTGAGAGAGAATATGTAGGCAATTAACTAGAACACCAGTCAAAATAAGCATTGTAGAGCATTGCTTCTTTTAAGCAATATGTAGGGGAACTGTTATTCGACCGAAATGTGCATATAGCAAATCATTCTGTATTGACATTGCACGAGGAGTGGAGACCAAAGAACCTCTTTAGGTGAACTGAGGTGAGAGGTTGAGGATAAATGGACCAGCCATACATATGTAATGCAGTCAATATTTCAAGTTTACATTTTACCTTAATTTTTATACATAAATAAATATAGTTACTACAATTCGGCAAGTAAAGAAGGGGCTGGAGCATAAACATTTCTTTACAGAGGTCACTGAGGAGTTGGGAAGTTTATGTTTTCCTGAAATGTCTTTCCCAAAAACATTCTTGAGACATGGACATTGCTGTCAAGGCCAGAATTTATGGTCCATCCCTAATTACTGCTGAGAAAGTGATGGTAAGTCATCTTCTTAAAAGTTGTGTTGATAACTTGAAGTTGCTGCCAGAAGCAATTAGGCTGGGAGGTTCAGGAACTCTCACTTTTCTTTTGCAAATCACTTTGTAACTTTATGAAACCAACACTCCGATTTTGAGAACTATTTTGCAATGGTCCAAAATTGATTTCTCTATAGTTTCCTAGATATAGGTTCCTTCCTGTCAGGTTTTGTGGTATTCCTTTTTACCTGCTCATAAATATCAAGTACTAACTTATTATTTTTAAAGAAGGCCTAAGCCCCTTTCAAAAAATGCACCTACTTGGAATAATCTATTGTTTAATTAGCAGCAAATTCTTCAACAACTTTGTTAGTTTTCATCATTCCTGAGATGCAAAAGAATTTTTTCTCCCAGAGGGTAGCAATTGTCTGGAATTCTCTACCCCAGAGACTGGATCACTGAAAATATTTACCATTCCTTGAAGGAATTTATGCTAGATTTTTAATTAGAACATAAGAACATATGAAATAAGAATAGGTCATTCAGCCCCTCAGGCCTGCTGTACTATTTAATAAGGTTATGGCTAATCTCGTCCAATCCTTAAATCTTTTCTGTGCTAGTTACTCATAGCCTTCAACTCAATATTTCAAAAATATGTCTCATTCCTCTGACTATTCTCGGTGATTAAGCCCCCATGACTCTCTGGGGTGGAGAATTTCAGACAATTACTCCCATTTGGAAGAAGAAATTCCTTTCCAATTCAGTTTTAATGTATGTCCATTTATTCTGTAATTATGTTAAATAGTTCAAGATTCTTCCATGTTATCTTCACCCACCTGGTTTGTCCAGTCAAATTGCAGATTAAAATCAACCTTGACAATTGCACTATCCTGTTATATACCTTCATTATTTCCTAAGTTATATTTGTCCGATAGTGGGGCAACTCTTCAGGAGCCTATAAAGGACATCACTTCTTTAACTTGCTATTCTACATTTCCACACAAACTCGTCCCACATCATGATCTCTTGCACCTATATCACTACACACCCATAGCACTGATGTCTTCCTTAATTAATAAAACCACCTTTTTCCCTATTTGTCCAGAATATTGAGTGCCCTTGAGTATGAAATTCCCAGTCTTGGTCACCCTGTAACAACTTCATCATATTTATTTATTTCTTTTTGGGTCACCACCTCCTCTAACTCATACAAATGCTGTGTGCATTCAGATAAAGAACTTTTTACTTTATACCATTATTACTTACTCTGCTTCTAATTTCTACTGTATTCTTCATGTAGATTTGACCCCTTCCTATCACCCTTCAGTAATTATTTGTCTCTTCACTATCCTGCACCTCTGCTGTCTCATTTATGTTTGAATTTTTAAACTTCACTTCAATTGAACCTCCCCCCACTAATTTGTTGAAAGCCCTATCTACAACTTTAGTTATACAATTCCACAAGGTCTCTTGTGGAACAATGGTAATACCCTTGCCTTTGAGGCAGAAGGCTTACTCCAGAGGTGTTTCATTACATGACTGAATGGTTGATTTAAACCGGTTGTATGATTCACCAAGACACTGGTCCCAGCATGGTTGAAATTAAGCCAGTCCCAATGGAACAACTCTTGCATGTACTGGTACTGGAGCTCCAAAAATCAGAATCTGTTTCTCTCTCATCAATCTTTGAACCATGCATTTTCTTCTCTAATCTTATTTACCACATATTAATTTGGATGTGGCTCATATGGAAATCCTGAGATTATTGCCATTGCATGTAATCTCTCAGCAGAACCTGTTTCCCAGTTCTACCTATATTATTTGCACCTGTATCTTTTCCCTCCCACTCTAATTTTCTCTCCAGTCCAAAAGAGAGGTCCTTGACATCAGATAGACAGCATAGCCTAAGGGACTCTGTTTTTGCTGTGGAGAACATTATCTGTTCCCCTAACTGTACAACTCACTATTACTACTGCATCTCTCAAATATTAAAACATGAAATGTTTTGATAGGGCATAGCATGGATTTGCAAATGTGACATCATGTTTGACATATTTGGAGTCTTTTGAGAATGTTACTAACAAAATTGACAAATGGCCAGTAGATGAATGTAGTGTATTTGGGTTTTCAGAAGGGTTTTAATAAAGTCCCCGTAGGAGGTTGGTGAGCAATGAAAGCCTTGGAGTAGGAGATAATGTACTGGCATGGAGGATTGGCTAACAGAAAACAGAGAGCAGGAATAAATGGTTTATTCTCATGTTGGGGTACTGCAAGAATCGTACTTGGGGCTGCAGTTGTTTACAATATGTATTAATGATTTGGAGGTGGTGAGCAAATGTAATTTTCCATGTTTGCAGATGATTAAAAAAAGGTAAGCAGAAGTGTGTGTAGTAAGAAAGATGTGCAGTGTTTGAGGCCAAGTTGGACAGGTTTAGTGATTGACAAGAACATAGCAGATGGAATATCACGTGCAAAAATGTGAGGTTATGTACCATGGTTGGAAGATCAGATGTCGTTGATTCATAGAGTCGTACAGCACAGAAGTAGGCCCTACACCCAAATTCATACATGCTGACAAGGTTTCCTAAACTGAACTAGTCCCATTTGCCTGCATTTGGCCCATGTCCCTCGAAACGTACCTTATCCATGTACCTGTACAAATGTCATTTAAATGTTGTAATTGTACCTGCCTCTACTATTTCCTTTGGCAGCTTGTTCCATACACATACCACCTTCTGCATGAAAAGGTTACCCCTCATGCCCCTTTTAAATCTTTCTCTCTCACCTATGCCGTCTAAGTTTTGGACTCCTCTATCCTGGGGAAATGACCTTGGCTATTTACTTGATCTGTGCCCCTCATTGTTTTATAAATTTCTGTGAGGTCACCCTCTCAGCTTCCTGCAATCTAGGAAAAAGGTCACAGCCTATCCAGCCTCTCCTTATAACTCAAACCTTCCAGTCTTGGTAACATCCTTGTAAATCAATTTTGCTTCCTTTGCAGTTTGATGACATCCTCCCGACTGTAGACCACTAGAATTGTACACAGTGCTCCAAATGTGGCCTTAGTAATGTCTTATACAGCCATACCAGCTCCTGTACTCACTGCTCTGAACAATGAAGACAAGTGCGCCAAACAACTTTTTCACAACCCTGTCTATCTGTGCTGCCACCTTCAGAAACCTGCACCCTAGGTTTCTCGATTCTAGGGCTCTATCATTAACTGTGTTAGTCCTGCCCTGGTTTGTCTCACCAAAATGCAACACCTCGCATTTATCTGCATTAAACTCCATCTGCCATTCCTTGGCCCACTGGTCCAGCTGATCAAGATCCTCTTACACTCTTAAATAATTTTCTTCCTTGTCTACTGTACCACCAATTACTAAACATGCCTCTTACATTCTTATCCAAATCGTTTATATAAAGAATGAACAACAGTGGTCCCAGCGTCGATCCTGGTGGCAAACCACGAGTCACAGTACTCCAGTTAGAACAATAACCCTCCACCACCAATCTCTGTCTTCCACCAATTTTGTCTTCAATTCACTTGCTATCTCTCCCTCGATCTTATGTGATCTAACCAGTCCAGCATGTGGAAACATGTTGAAAACTTTGCTGAAGTCCATGTAAACATTGTCTACCACTCTGCCTTCATCTGTCGTCTTGGTTATTTGTTCAAAAATCTCAATTAGATTTGTGAGGCACAATTTCCCATGCACAAAACCATGTTGACTATCCCCAATCAGTCCTTGCCTTTCCAAATGCATGTAGGTCCTGTCCCACTGAATCCCGTCCAACACCTTACCCACCACTGACATCACGCTCACCGGTCTGTAGTTCCCTGGCTTTTTCTTGCAGACTTTCTTAAATAATAGCACAAAATTAGCCATCCTCCAGTCTTCCAGCATTTCATCTATGGCTGATCTCTGCTCGGGACTCCGCAGTTTCTTCCCTAGCTTCGCAAAATGTCCTGGATTACACTTGGTCGGATTCCGGGAATTTATCTACCTTTATGCATTTTAAGACCTCCTCTTGTGTAATGTGAACTCTTTTCAAGACATCACTATTTATTTCCTCAAGTTCCCTAGCTTGCACGTCTTCCTCCACAGTCAATACTGATGCAGAATATTTATTTCGGATTTCACACTTCTCCAGTGTTTCCTGTACATACACAGCCTTGTTGATCTTTAAGGAGCCCTATCTTATCCCTAGTAACTCTTTTGCCCTTAATATGTTTGTGGAATCTCTTTGGATACTCCTTAACCTTATCTGCGAAAGCTATCTCTTGTCCACTTCTTGCCTTCCTGATTTCCATCTTAAATGTACTCCTATAACCCCTATGCCCCTCAAGGGATTCATTTGACCCCAGCTATGTATACCAGACATATGCCTCTTCCTTTTCCTTGACTAGAGCCTCAATATCTCAGGTCATCCAGTGTTCCCTACTACTGCCAGCCTCGACCTTCACACCAACAGGAACATGCTGTTTCTGAATTGATGAGGTCAGAGTGCTGGATGTGTTCTATATGGACTTCAGTAAGGCGTCAACAAGGTTCCTCATGGTAGACTGGTTAGCAAGGTTAGATCACATGGAATACAGGGAGAACCAGCCATTTGGATACAGAATTGGCTCGAAGGTAGAAGGTAGAGGGTGGTGATGGAGGGTTGCTTTTCAGACTGGAGGCCCATGATCAACAGTGTGTCACAAGGATCCGTGCTGGGTCCACTGCTTTTCCTCACGTATATAAATGGTTTGGATATGAACATAGATGGTATGGTTAGTCAGTTTGCAGATGACACCAAAATTGGAGTTGTAGTGGACAGCAAAGAAGGTTACCGCAGAGTACAACAAGATCTTGATTAGATGTGCCAATGGGCTGAGGAGTGGCAGATAGAGTTTAATTTAGATAAATGTGAGTTGCTGCATTTTGGAAAAGCAAATCAGGGCAAGACGTATGCACGTAATGGTAAAATGTTGGGGAGTGTTGCTGAACAAAGAGACCTTGGAGTGCAGGTTCAAATTTCCTTGATAGTGAAGTTGCAGATTGACGGGATAATGAAGATGCTGTTTGGTATGCTTGCCTTCATTGTGAATTGAGTGTAGGAGTTGGGAGTTGAGAGTGTTTTGCTGGAAAAGTACAGCAGGTCAGGCAGCATCTGAGGAGCGGGAAAATCGATGTTTCGGCCGGAACCCTTCTTCAGGGATGAGGCTGGGAGCCTCCGGTGTGGAGAGATAAATGGGAGCGGGTTGGGGCTGGGGAGAAGGGAGCTGAGTGCATAATAGGTGGATGGAGGTGGGAGTAAAGGCGATTGGTCGGAGAGGAGGGTTGAGTGGATAGGTTGGAAGGAAGATTGACAGGTGGAACAGGTCATGAGGGCAGTGCTGAGCTGGAAGGTTGGAACTGGGGTAAGGTGGGGGAGGGGAACTGAGGAAACTGGTGAAGTCCACATTGATGCCCTGGGGTTGAAGGGTCCCGAGGTGGAAGATGAGGCTTCTTCCTCCAGGAGTCGGGTGGTGAGGGAGTAGCGGTAGAGGAGGCCCAGGATCTGCATGTCTTCTGCCGCGGGGTGGTAGAGTTGATTGGCGTGGGTGTCCTGGAGATGTTCTCTAAAGTGCTCTGCAAGAAGATGAACAGTCTCCCCAATGTAAAGGAGACTGCATCGGAAGCAACGGATTCAATAAATGATGTGTGGAAGTGCAGGTGAAACTTTTGGATTTGGAAGGCTCCTTTAGGGCCTTGGACGGAGGTAAGCGGGGAGGTGGGTACAGGTTTTGCAATTCCTGCGATGGCTCCTCTGCCCTGAAGCTGTTCAGCCACGTCCTCAAGCAGACTTGCTATCACAGCCACATTTCCTCCCTCAGTACTTGCCGACAGAACCATCTGATTCAAAGACCGTTCCCTCTGCGACTACCTGGTCAGGTCCACGCCCCCTAATAAGCCACCCTCCTCTCCTGGCATCTTCCCCTGCCACCGCTGGAATTGCAAAACCTGCACCCACCTCCCCCCTTACCTCTGTCCAAGGCCCAAAAGGAGCCTTCTACATCCATCAAGGTTTCACCTACACTTACACACACATCACTTATCGTATCCGTTACTCCCGATGTGGTCTCCTCTACATTGGGGAGACTGGTCGCAATCTCGCAGAGTGCTTCAGAGAACATCTCTGGGACACCTATGCCAATCAACCCTACCATCCTGTGGCCGAACATTTCAATTCCCCCTCCCACTCTGCCAAGGACACGCAGGTCCGGGACCTCTTCCATTGCCCCTCTCTTATCACCCGATGCCTGGAGGAAGAAAGCCTTATCTTCCGCCTCAGGACCCTTCAACCCCAGGGCATCAATGTGGACTTCACCAGTTTCCTCATTTCCCCTCCCCCATCTTACCCCAGTTCCAACCTTTCAGTTCAGCACCGCCCTCATGACCTGTTCCACCTGTCAATCTTCCTTCCCACCTATCCGCTCTGCCCTCTTCTCTGACCTATCACCTTTACCCCCACCTCCATCCACCTATTGCACTCTTAGCTACCTTCTCCCCAGCCCCAACCCGCTCCCATTTATCTCTCCACCCCCAAGGCTTTCAGCCTCATTCCTGATGAAGGGTTCTGGCCTGAAACAGCGATTTTCCTGCTTCTCAGATGTTGCCTGACCTGCTGTGCTTTTCCAGCAACGCACTCTCAACTCTGATATCTGGCATCTGCAGACCTCACTATCTCCTATAGGAGTTGGGAGGTCTTGTTCCGCAGTAGAGGACATTGCTTAGGCCACTTCTGGAATATTGTGTACAATTCTGGTCGACCTGCTTTAGAAAGGATGTTGTGAAACTTGAAAGGATTCTGGAATGTTGTCAGGGTTGGAGGGTTTGAGTTATAGGGAGAGCCTGAAGTGACTGGGGCTATTTTCCCTAGATCGCCAGAGGCTAAGGGGTGGCCTTCTAGAGGTTTATAAAATCATGAAGGGCATGGATAGAGTGGAAAGCCAAGGTCTTCTCCCCAGGTGGTGGAGTCCAAGACGAGAGGGCATAGGTTTAAGGTCAGAGAAGAAAAATGTGAAAGGGATCCAAGGGGCAACTTTTTCCCTGCACAGCGGGTGGTGCATATATGGAATTGGAAGCAGTGGAAGGTCGTACTATTACAATATTTAAAAGACATTTGGATGGGTATGTGAATAGGAAGAGTTTAGAGGGATATGGGCAAAATGCTGGGAAATGGGACTGGATTAATTTAAGATATCTGGTCGGCAAAGATGAGTTGGACTGAAGGATCTGTTTCCATGCTGTACAGCTGTATGATGCTATCCAAACCCTAAGTAGTGTGGTAGTCCCAGTCTATGTTTGGAAAGATAAAATTCCCACCTGTTACAGCCTTTTCACTTCTCTGTGATCTACCCGTTTGCTCCTCAATTTCCCGCTGACTGTTGGGGGACCTGCAGTACATCACATCAAAGTAGTCATCCCCTTCTTATTTCTCAGTTTCACCCATATTGATTCACTGGATGATCCCCCAGGAATATCCTCTAAGTACTGTCATGATGTTTTCCAGAATCAAAAACACCACTTGCTCTTCGCATTTGTGTCCCTATCTATCCTTTCGATCATCTGTACTCTGCAACATTGAGCTGCCAGCCCTATCCCTCCCTCAGCCATGTTTCTGTAATAGGTATGATATCCCAGACCCATGTTCCCATCCATGTTCTGTGTTCATCTGCCTTACTCGTCAGGTCTCTTGCATTAAAATAAATATAGTTTAATTCATCAGTCTTCCTCGTTCTCTGATTTACTGTTGTCTGCCTTGACTATTTAACTTGCTCTTTTTAACTTCAGTACCAGCCTCGTCCTTCTGTCCTGTGTCAGTACTGCTGAAGGTCTCCATCCCCCCCCCCCCCCCCTCAAGTAGCTCTAGCAAATCTCCTGCAAGGATATTGGTCCCCTTCCAGTTCAGGTGCAACCTGTCTTCCTTCTACAGGTCACTTCTACCCAGAAGAGAACCTAATGATCCAAAGTGAATGCAGATCAGATGTTCCCCTGATTGGAGAGTCTAGAATCATGGGGCACAATGTAAAAATTAGAGCGATGCCTTTTAGAACTGAAATAAGGAGTAATTGTTTAGATTAGCGGATGACTAATCTTTGGAATTCTCTACCCCAGAGGGTTTTGGAAGATCAGTCTTAGAGTATAATTTTCAATTCCTCTCTGATCACAGGAGAGCTGCCAAAGGACTGGAGGGTTGCTAATTTGATACCGTTATTCACGAAGGGAGTGATAAACTGTAAAACTACAAGCCAATCAGTCTAACCTCTGGTGGGGAAACTATTGAAAGAGAATTATTCTGCACTTGAAGAGACATGGATCAGTCAGCATGGTTTTGTTAAGGGAGGTCATGTCTGAACCAACTTGATTGAAGAGGTGACTAGGTATGTAGTTGAGAGTAATGCATTCGGTATAGTTTACTTTGACTTCATCAATTCTTTTGAAAACATCTTGCTCGGGAGACCGCTAGCAAAATTAAGAGCATATTGGTTCCAAGGAAATTTGGCTAATTGGATCCAGAATTTGGTGAGTGCCAGGAAACAGAGGAATGGTCAAGAGGTGTTAGTCTGACTGGCAAACTGTGTCCGTTGGGATTCCAGAGGGATCAGTTTTAAGACATTTGCTGTTTGTAGCGTATATAAACGTTTTACACATGGATATAGAAGGGTTGATCAGTAAGTTTATGGCTGACACAGAAGTTTGTCTGGTGGGAAATAGTGAGAAGAATAGTCTTCGAATACAGGAGGATATAAATGGTATAGTCGACTAGGGTAATCAATTACAAATGGAATTCTATTCACTAAAGTATGAAGTAATGCACTTAGAGTCATAGAGTGGTAGAGATGTACAGCATGGAAACCAACCCTTTGGTTCAACTCGTCCATGCTGACCAGATATCCCAACCCAATGTAATCCCAGCTGCTAGCACCTGGCCCATATCCCTCCAAACCTTTCCTATTCATATACCCATCCAGATGCCTTTTAAATGTTGTAATTGTACTAGCCGCCACCACTTCCTCTGGCAGACAATTCCACGCACATACCACCCTCTGTGTGAAAAAGTTGCCTCTTAGGTCTCTTTTATATCTTTCCCCTCTCACCCTAAACCTATGCCTTTAGTTCTGGATTCCCCCACCCCAGGGAAAAGACCTTGTCTATTTACCCTATCAATGCCCCTTGTGATTTTTAAACCTCTAAAAGGTCACCCCTCAACCTGTGATGCTCCTGGGTAAAACAGCCCTAGCCTATTCAACCTCTCCCTATAGCTCAAATCCTCCAACCCAGGCAACATCCTTGTAAATCTTTTCTGAACCCTTTCAAGTTTCACAGCATCCTTCCGATTGGAAGGAGACCAGAATTGTACACAATATTCCAAAAGTGGCCTAACCAATGTCCTGTACAGATGCAACACAACTTCCCAACTCCTGTACTTAATACTCTGACCAGTAAAGGAAAGCATACCAAATGCCTTCTTCGCTAACCTATCTACCTGTGACTCTACTTTCAAGGAGCTATGAACCTGTACTCCAAGGTCTCTTTGTTCAGCAATACTCCTTAGGGCCTTACCATTAAGTGTATAAGTCCTGCTAAGATTTGCTTTCCCAAAATGCAGCACCTCACATTTATTTGAATTAAACTCCATCTGCCACTTCTCAGCCCATTGACTCATCTGATCCTGTTGTAATCCAAGGTAACCTTCTTTGCTGTCCACTACATTTTCAATTTTGGTGTCATCTGCAAACTTAGTAACTATACCTCTTGTGCTCACATCCAAATCATTTATATAAATAACGAAAAGCAGTGGGCCCAGCACTGGTTCTTGTGGCACTCCACTAGTCACAGGCCTCCAGTCTGAAAAACAACCCTCCACCACCACCCTCTGTCTTCTACCTTTGAGCCAGTTCTGTATCCAAATGGCTAGTTCTCCCTGCATTCCATGAGATCTAACCTTGCTCACTAGGTTAGCAGGTCTCCCATGGGGAACCGTGTTGAACACCTTATTGAAGTCCATAGAAACCACTCTGCCCTCGTCAAGTCTCTTTGTTATTTCATCAAAAAATTCAATTAAGTTTTGAGACATGATTTCCCACACACAAAGCCATGTTGACTATCCCTAATCAGTCCTTGCCTTTCCAAATACATGTACATCCTGTCCCTGAGGATTCCCTCCAACAACTTGTTTACCACTGACTTCACGCTCACTGGTCTATAGTTCCTTGGCTTGTCATTACCACCTTTCTTAAATAGTGGCATCACGTTAGCCAACCTCCAGTATTCTGGCGCCTTACCTGTGACTACCGATGATACACATATCTCAGCAAGAGGCCTAGCAATCAATTCCCTCGCTTCCCACAGAGTTCTAGCATGCACCTGATCAGGTCCTAGGGATTTATCCACTTTTATGTGTTTCAGCATCCAGTACTTCCTCTCTGTAATATGGACATTTTTCAAGATGTCACCTCTATTTCCCTACGTTCTATATCTTCAATGTCCTTTTCCACAGTAAACACTGATGCAAAATACTCGTTTGGTATCTCCCCTATCTTCTGTGGCTCCACACAAGTGCAAGAGTAATATGGATATAGAATAGGTGTTAATGGCAGGTGTGTTATGGACCAAGCCAGACCCCGCTCAAAACATTTCAAGAAAGTAATGCAGACTCTAACTTTGCTCATTGTTTTAAGCAGTTGTACATTGGATATTCCAGGAGAGATGCAGCTGGTCAAACCACTTTGTTTTAAACAAAACAGAATTTATTTAAAAGATTACTGAAACACAAACAAAAGAGAACAGAATACCGAGTCTCTTAACCTATCTGAAAACCCAACAGACTACAGATTCTGCCTCAGGCAAAAGGCTTTTAAGTTTAAAAAAAAGACTTGTACAATGAAAGGGGTGTGGCCAGTTCATCCAGCTCAGCTTTACTCTGGTTTGGTTTGGTTTTAGCACAGTAGAGTTGAAAAAGCTGCTGGACCTCAAAGAAACAGGTCCAGGCTGATCCTCCTCCCTCTGGCTTCTCTCCTGTGAAACCTGGGTTTGATTTAACCTTTTGTGCTAAGGAGTGTTATGGGGTTTGTTGCAAGTATTGGGAACAGCATCATTAAACTGGGATAGTCTGTTGGGCTTTTGGATAGGTGATGTTATTCGGTATTCTGTTCTCTTTTGTTTGTGTTTCATTCGGTAATCTTGTAAATAAATTCTGTTTTGCTTAAAACTAAGTGGTTTGACCAGCTGTATCTCTCCTGGAATATCCACTGTACACCTGCTTAAAACAACTAGCAAAGTTAGGGTCTGGCTTTCATGAAATGTTTTGAGTGGGGTCTGGCCTGGTCCATAACACATCTGCCATTAACACCTATTCTACATCCATATTACTCTTGTACTATCGTTAGCACTCCCTTTGTCTTTTGCTTTGGCACCCTCAACATCTGTTTTGCTCACTCTTCTTCCCCCTTTGTCAGCAGAATTAAAACCATAGACTTTCAGCCTCTTTCGGTTCTAAAGAACAGTCGTAATGGCCTCCAAACATTAAATCTCTTTCTGTCTCCACAAGTGCTACGAGACCAAATGAGTTTCTCCAGCACAGTTTTTAAAATCTGATTTACAGCATCTGCAGTTGTTTGCTTTTACTTTAAGGGTTCTATTTTGAACTGAAGAAAGTTATACACTGGGGGTTCCACTGTTGCTTTTCTTGATGTATATGTATTAGTGACCTTGTCTTAGGTGTGCAGGGTGCAATTTCAAAATTTGCAGATGGAAGTTCAAACTTTAAATTATGATGAAGAGGACAGAAATGGGCATGTGCACTGGACTGATGTGGCAGATTAAATTTACCGCCAAGAAGTGTGCAATGATACTTTTAGGTTAGAAGAATGATGAAAGGTAATGCAAGTTAAAGAGTGAACTTCTAAAGTGAGTAAAGCAAGACTTCTAAAGTGAGTAAAGCAACAATGGGACCAATAAATATATGTGCGTACATCATTAAAGATAGCAGTGCAGGTATAGAAAATAGTTTAAAGATATATATGTGATGCTGGGCTATATGAAAAGAATCATGAGTACAAAAGCAGAGACGTCATAATGAACTTTAATCAAACATTGGTTCAGCATCATTGGTATTGCATTCAATTCTGAATGCCACACTGGAAGAAGGTGTGATGGTATTAGAGGCATTACAAAAAAGATTTAAGAGCATTCCAGAGATGAGGAACTTCAACTTCAGGATGGAACAGAAAATCTGGGGTTGTTCTCCCTGATGAAGGAAAGGTTTGGAAGGGATTTGATGGATGTGTTCATAGCTGTAAGACATCCAGATGGAGTAAATAGGAAGAAACTGTTGGTATTGACAAAAGAATTCAAGAATTAGAGGAGATTGTTTTATTTTGTCATTCAATTCAAATCACTGTCAACATGAGGCAAAGCTATATATGCAACAACTGGTGAGGGTCTGAGAATGTGCTGAAGATAGATTTGCTTGTGACTTTGAAAAGGAAGTTGAACAAGTACCTGAATTGAAGTAAAATTGCACATTATGGGGAAGAGTAATGGAGTGAGACTAACTAAATTGCTCTTGTAGAGTTGTCATGAACTGGGAGAACTAAATGGCCTTCTCCTGTGCTAGAACTGTTCTGTGATACTTTTACTTTGGCACCGTTAACATCTATTCTTGCTCATCCTCCCCCTTTCTCTGCAGTATCTTTTATTACTTAAGTCTTCAATATAAATGAAAACTGTTATCCACAAGTAGAGAGGTCATAAAGACTAGGAGAAAGTGAGGACTGCAGTTGCTGGAGATCAGAGTCGAGAGTGTGGTGCTGGAGAGCAGGTCAGGCAGCGTCCGAGGAGCAAGAGAATCGAAGTTTTGGGCATTAGGAATCATAGGTCATTAAGATTGATCAGCTATCTATAAAGTCCAAACAATGCAGAACTTATGGTATTTATCTATGTACAAAGAAAGAAAATATTAATGAGTTTATACTAATCATTGTTACTTTCCTGCAATGTCTGAAAGTACTCCAAAATTTCTCCTGTGGTGGTGTTTATTGACACATAGCAAGTAGGTTTCATAATCTTGCAGCTGTGATAAATCTAGAATCTGTGTCAGAATAGTCAAAGTAGCAATGCAAAAGTTAGTACAGGAGCAGTTAAACTCTCCTTTCTTATTCAGTCTGCTTACATGCCTGGAAGTGATGCCCTTTAAGAAGTACAAGGGCATTGTGTTATGGGACACATTCCAAATATCCTATCTCTGCCAGATTCTTTTCTAGACTTCACAACCAGCTGTCATGATTCCATCATAGAAGTTCTGTGGAATTTTGGGCTCTTACACTCTCTGAGTTACAGATTATTTCCCATTGTTGACAACATAGTACTTGGCTAACCTGTTCCCAGTTGTGTGTTAAAACCATTTTTGAATTTGTTCGGATATATATGTAGTCAGGTTCAGCCACATGTTTTCAATGAAAATGTAATTTATTTCTTAGTGCCTGTCTATCAATCCTCAAATCATATTAATGGCTTGCATGATGGGGGTGAGTTGGAAAATTTGCTTTTTGGGGAGTTATTGGCAAATTGTCTATTTTTAATGACATGGCTCATTTGAGTATTATTGCTTGAGAATGGCAAAAAATGAAACTTGCATTTGAATATCTCAAATTGTAAAAGCAAATTTAATTTTAATGTATCCTATGCATTCACGATAGTTCAAGATCCAGACATCGCCAGCGGTCCCACAGTCGAAGCAGTGAACAATCAAGCCGCAGACGAAGTTACAGTCACAGCAGATCTAGAGAAAGAGAAAGAGGAAGAGAAAGACGAAAAGCCAGAGACAAAGGACGAGAAAAGGACCGGGAGAAAGAAAAACAGAGGGAATCAAGAAGTGATAAAAAAGGGTAAGACAGGATTTATACTTAAAAATGCCTGATAATGTTTTATTAATTTGAATGACTGCAAAAATGGTTTGTGTTCATCTTGTTTAGTAGTCCTAGTAAAATATCTGTAAAAGTTGTAAAATTTGCTTTGTTTATAAAACATAATATAAATGATTAAGTGTGAGAATTATATTTTTGCTAAAACCTGAGCATCTTCATGCCGTAAGTTTCCAAGTGTTATCATTTCTTATTCTTTAAACAAAGCTTGGTATTTAAATGAAACAAAAGTTAGAAATTAAGTAACATTTAATTATATCTTATTCAATTTGACTAACTTCTGTTCTTAGTATGTTTTCCTGTTTAAACCATACTATTCACAAGAATCTCAAAATACAATGAAACTTATTATTTGTATTTCAAGGTTTGGGAATGATTTAAAAACATTTCAATATTTTAATTCAATACACAGCTTTTCTTTTGTATTCCATAATGAAGTGGGTCCTTTCATTGAAAAGCTCATGTAACTTTGGCATCTGAAGGAAAAAAAGTAAAACTGACTTTTCATTTGTCATCAAATAGTGCTCATGTTTTTCTACCATTTATTAATTGAAGTCTTTAAAACTGCATTTCTAAGACTGATGATTTCTATTCCAGGATATTTAAAACAGTTAGAGAGAAAAGTGCAGGCAGGATAGTCCTATATTTCCAAAGTCTGTGGCATTCTGGATTGGAAAATTGCAATTATTACTCCATTACTTAAGGAGGTATGGTAATAGTTTTCAGATCAGGTGAACAATTGTGCAGAAGTTACTGGAGCCTGGCGTTGGACAGAATTTCTGAGCATTTGGATAATATGACCTAAAAGAAAATAGCACACATTTTTACAATTGTGATTTTGAATAAATAAGTACTTTTTGGATGTTTAGAAGGCATTTGATGAAGGGCATGTTGAAAGTATTAACATGTAATCAGTTGTGGAGGGATCTGCACTTCAGTCTAATTTTTTTTAAAACTGGTGTGGATGTTGGAAATAGTACATTTTCCTTCAAACTTGGTTATGGATTTGTAGAGTGCCTGATGCATAAAATTAAGTATTTTGATTAAACCACTCATCTGTTTGTTTTCTCTCTATCAGTTCAAATGTGTGTAGATGAAAGAAGTCATTGTCATAACTTCTACTGCTTACTGTTTAGAACACATGAATTTGTTTGTTTCTCTGCATTTAAGACATTTTTGAAAGAAAAATATTTAAGAATGAATGAATTGGTCCTTTTTTAAAGAGGATTCATGTACAGAACTTGGAGGTTTGCACCCACACATCATTGAAGTTGGCAGGAAATATTGTGGCGAGGGATCCTTGACTTTGTATGTAAAGGCATGGTGTGTGCAAAAAGCAAACAAATTATGTTGTATGCTTCTGAATTGCTGGTTAGACCTCACCTGAAGTAACATGTCAAATTATGATCACCACATTTCAGGAATGCTGTCAGAACCTTTCAAATTGTTTAGAGGAGACTTAGGATGATTTTACCAAGGCATTCTGTATGTGTGAGAGAAGTGATTGTTCTTTTTATAGCAAAGAAGGTTCATAAGAGATTTAGTAGAGGTATTCAAAATGGTGAAGGTTTTGAATAAAGAAGTACTTTTGTACTGACAGGAGGGTGGGAACTAAATAATGGGAAGAAAGTACAGTTGGGATTTTATTTCTTTGAACAGTGAGTTGTTACAGTATGGAATGCTGATGGAAGCATATTCAAAATAATCTTTTGAAACTGAATTACGTGTCCAATTAACAAAATAGAAATTTGCAGGGTATTTGCAAAAGATTTCTTTTAAAAGATCCAGTTTAGATACAGAAGGGCAAGTGGTTTTCTTCCCTGCTGAATAGTTCTTTGTGAACTGATCTCCTCCTGCTATTTCATACGTTGTTTAACCGTATCATTTGTTTGCTGCAGTTTGAAATGCAGTATTCCTTAACACTGTAGATTGCATGATCAAGTTAACCTTAATGAAGTTTTTATTTTAAATAATGTATTTCGGGATGAGTGTTGATAAACACTTCCATTTAAACATTAAGTTCATAAACAATGACTTACAAGAGTCAGTAGCTTCTGAATAAGTATTATGGGGTGTTAGGAAATGTACAATAGTTGCGTAAGTCAAAGATGAATACTTGATTTCTTGATTTGCAATGACTGAGCAATTTTTGCTTTTAAATTATTTAAATAACTGGGAACTTCCCAAACAAAATTCACAGAAATGTGAGGGAAAATGCACCTTTTGTGGCTTTATGCTGAATGCATATAGTTTTGCTTTCAAGTCAACAGACAGGACTTCTTTGGGCTGAGTTTTCTTTTGCTGTTTGTAGTAAATGTGAGAGGACATCCTAATGATTCTACATCTTAAAAAAAATAGCTTCTGAAATTTAATATAACCTTTATTTATTGCACATCAGATGGTATTGTACATCAAAACATTTGTGTGATGATCAATGTGCTTTAAATATCTATTAAAGCGTACAGACTAAAGTTGTCACTAGGACACCAGTGTATGATTTTACATTTCTTCTTTAGTTTTATCAAAATTTTGACAGGATATGTTTTTTGAACAAATAATGTGCAGAGTTTTCAGTTTGTCAGCATCTTTGAAATACAGCAGCCTGTCATTTGCTCTGTATTCTTTCCTCCCCACCTCTACTCATTTTCATTCTCTCTCCTCCCCCCAAACAACTTCTCCAACCACACACACACAACTGGCATCCCATGATGCAGGAACTTATTATGTTAATTTCTCATCATTAACATACAGGTTACAGAGTTCTGCTGCATGAAGCATGCACAGAACCTCTTTTAAGTGTCTGTTCAGATCAAAGCAAGCTTATGTGATTTCTGTTGTCTTGACACCTAACTGTGTGGTGTTGTTTTCATTAAACATTTATCACAGTTCCAATGTGACAGCAGGCAACATTGGGTTTGAGTAACGTGTTTTCATGCAAAATTTATTGGAGAAGACTAGATATTGTAAAGAAGATCTTGTTGCCTTTCACTGGAGGCAAAAGGGTAAACAGTTGATTGGAAGGAAGGTAGTTATATCTTTGACATGGCACAATAATGGTTTCATTTGACAGGGTCAGAAGAAAACAATGGAAATATTAAATGGCTTGTTGACTTTTGATATACAAGTATATGCTGTAGAAATTCAACTATTTATAATAATTGGAATTCAGAATATTTGTGAAAGTTTATTTCAGTTATTTCTATGATACGGAACCCCTTCACATAGCTTTATATATATATTTATTTATAAGTTTTCCTGGAATCATTTAAAAGCTGATATCTGGGAAATGAATTTGCATATAACACTTGCAGAGTTACCAACTTTTGCTTTCTGTTTTAATTTCATGTCACATAATCTATATTATTAAAAATAAAAAAAAGCAAAATGAGTTTAAATAGCTATGCTTTGGAGGAGAGTGGTGAGGAAATGGCATGTTGGAGACAGAATTGTAAGTGAAAATAGAAGGTACAACATTGTTTTTGAAATATTGTCAAAGGAGTAAAGTTTTTTTTACCAGTGGTTTTTTTTGGCTTATGCCTGTTTTGCATATATTCCTGATTAAGGGCTTATACCCGAAATGTCTACTGTCTTGTTCCTTGGATGCTGCCTGACCTGCTTTGTCTTTGAGGAGAAAGTGAGGTCTGCAGACGCTGGAGATCAAAGCTGAAACTTTATTGCTGGAACAGCACAGCAGGTCAGGCAGCATCTAG
>NC_057722.1:28042395-28062011 GCF_004010195.1 Chiloscyllium plagiosum | reverse complement strand
TGAAACTTTATTGCTGGACCAGCACAGCAGGTCAGGCAGCATCTAGGGAACAGAAGATTCGACGTTTCGGGCACATGCCCTTCTTCAGGAATGAGCAGAGAGTGTTCAGCAGGAGAAGATAAAAGGTAGGGAGGAGGGACTTGGAGGAGGGGCGTTGGAAATGTGATAGGTGGAAAGAGGTCAAGGTGAGGGTGATAGGTCGGAGTAGGATGGAGGCGGAGAGGTCAAGAAGAAGACTGCAGGTCAGGAAGGCGGTGCCGGGCTGGAGGGATCCGGCTGAGACAAGGTGGGGGTAGGGGGGATGAAGAAACTGGTGAAGTCCAAGTTCATCCCCTGTGGTTGGAGGGTTCCAACCACAGGGGATGAACTTGGACTTCACCAGTTTCTTCATCCCCCCTCCCCCCATCTTGTCTCAGCCGAATCCCTCCAGCCCAGCACCGCCTTCCTGACCTGCAGTCTTCTTCTTGACCTCTCCGCCTCCACCCTACTCCGACCTATCACCTTCACCTTGACCTCTTTCCACCTATCACATTTCCAACGCCCCTCCTCCAAGTCCCTCCTCCCTACCTTTTATCTTCTCCTGCTGAACACTCTCTGCTCATTCCTGAAGAAGGGCATGTGCCCGAAACGTCGAATCTTCTGTTCCCTAGATGCTGCCTGACCTGCTGTGCTGTTCCAGCAATAAAGTTTCAGCTGCTGTGTCTTTCCAGCGTCACAATTTTTGATGAGATTTTATCTGGCTACTTAAAGAAAAGTACTAAATGTGATGATCATTTTGGTGGTGATGGTGGGAGTAGATTGCATTTATTCTGCCTTCTGTTCATAAATAGAATAGCCTTCTGTACCATGGATGAGGCCAGTTTTCTGGGCAGGCTGGGGGTTTTCTCCTTGAAACAGAGTAGGCTTATGGAAGATTTAATTGTGGTGTTCAAAATCATGTAGGACTTTTATCAAGTAAAGAAAGAGAAATCATTTTCTGTGGATTTACTCCAAGGGAATTGCAGTGACTCAAGAAAGGAACACACCACCTCCTAAGGACAGTTAGAAATGGACAACAAGTGATGGCATTACCAGTGAAACAATAAAATGAATGTGAAGCCATGGAACAGGGTCTCTGAGAGGGATAGATACTTATTTGTCATAGAAAAGTTATAAATGGTAAAAGGCAATTTCAAAGATTATTAACACTTCAGGAAAAGTATTTTAATGCAACATCTATAGTGACCATATAGATAGGTTAGTGAAAAGAAAAATAAACTTTGTATGATGGCCAAGGCACCTGAATGCTATGATGGTAGATTGTAGATCCTTATGGAAGATGACCTGGAAGGTCCCTCTGGTTAAGTGGGATGAATAGAATTGATGTTATAATAAGATCAAGATCTTCTTGAATATTGGAGCAGGCCTGAAGGTCAAGTGGCCTACTCTTGTTTCTTGTTCGCTTGTATGACCTGAATGACTTTGAATGACTGCTTTAAAACTTGCAGACTAGTATCTAGTTATATTGGACCAGGCTTACTGACTTTCCCAAATGTCAATTTCCTCCTTAAGATAGAGTCTTATGATTTGCAGTGGTTGGGGCCGAGAGTCCGTTAAGGAGAGCAGGAGTTCAAGAGCTTCTGCTTTCGGAATTGTCCAACAACATTGAACACATTTATGCTGTTCTGGATGAGATTGAGCATTGCAGGATGGATGAGCTAACTGACTATTCCATTATCGTACAGGAGGCCATTCAAGTGAGGAACAGAAAATGAATGAGGTAGTAGATCATAAGATCTTAAGAAATAGGAACAGGAGTAGATTATTGGGCCCCTTGAGCCTGCTCAGTCATATAACAGGATCATAGTTGACCTGACGTTCCTCACGTCCATTTTCTTGCCCTTTCCCCATAACTCTTGATTCCCCCAACTGATCAATAACCCATCTAAACCTTAAATATACACAAGAACTCTGCCTCCACAGCACTTTGTGGCAAGGAACTCCAAAGACACTCAACTGTCTGAGAAGTAAAATGGCATAGTATAATTAAAGAGGTAGGCATTGTTTTGTACAATCAAGAATGTAAATCTGGAAGGCAATGTTGTCTACCTGGTCTCAGACTCTGCACAGGGCTGAACAAAAATTCAGAGTGGAAGAGGGAAAATCTATTTGTTGTGGTCCTCAAGTAGTACCAATGACTCAGACAGAATAATGAAAAATGTTCTGCATAGTATGAGGAGCTAATTCAAAGAGTAGAGCATTAAGGGTAATAATCTCTGAATTATTAACTGAGCCACATGTCAATTGACAGAGAGCACTTAAGATGAATGAAATTAATACATGGCTGAAAGTCTGGTGTGAGAGAAGTAGGTTCTACTGCATGGGGCTCTGACATCAATTCTGGGGAAAGTGGGATCTGTATCATTGGGACAGTCAGCACCTGATACTTGCTGGGGCCAGTGTTCTAGCAGACCAGGAGTAGAGAGGGTTTAAAATGAAACAGTGAGAGGGAGGGATCAAGTTTTGGTAGATGTAGCAAATCAAAATCAAAGGATGGAGTCAAGGAAGGAGAACAAAGTATAAAAGTAGGAAATAAAGGACAGAGAAGAGCTGGAAGGCACAAAGAGGATAAACATAAGAATGCATTCAAGACTAGATGTAAGAAAGATAACAAAAACACAAAAGTAAAGGCTCTATATCTGAACGTGCATAGTTTTCATAACAAAGCCAACAAACTGTACGCATTTAAGTAAGTTAGTTTGACTTGATAGGCATTTGAGCCACTTGAGAAAGGATGTACTAGCACGAGAGGGGGTGCAGAGGAGGCTGATTCCGGAGTTGAGTGAGTTGGCTTATGAGGAAAGACTGAGTAGACTGGGATTATATTCATTGGAATTTAGAAGAATAAGGGGCGTTCTTATAGAAACATATAAAATTATGAAGGGAATAAATAAGATAGAAGTAGAGAGGATATTTTGCACTGGCGGGTGAAACTCTGACAGGAGAGCATAGCCTCAAAATTAGGGGGAGCAGATTTGGAATGCATTGAAGAGGAACTTCTTCACCTAGAGGGTTGTGAATCTGCGGAATTCCCTGCCCAGTGAAGTGGTTGATGCTTCCTCAGTAAATGTTTTTAAAGCTAAGATAATTTTTTGAACAGTATAGGAATTAAGGGCTATGGTGAGAGGGTGGATAAGTGGAGCTGGGGCCAACAAATGATCAGAAATGATCTTATTGAATGGCAGAGCAGATGGGATTCAATTCCAATCTGTTTAATCTTTGCTGATAACACAATCCCACTCTGCTTGGGATCATCTCAGTGAACCTTCTCTGAATTGCCTCCAGTGAAACAATATATTTTCTTACATAAGGAGATCAAAACTGCTCTCAGTACTCCAAATGTAGTCATGCCAGCTCATTTTACAGATGCAACAAGATTCCCCTTCTCTGATACTAACATTCAGATTGTAAGTTTGCTAGCTGAACTGGTAGATTTGTTCTCAGACATTTCGTCATTATGCTAGGTGAAGTGCTGGTATTCTGTCCCGCTTGCTATTTATGTGTCTTGGTTTGTTGTGGTGGGTGATATCACTTCCGGTTCTTTTTCTGAGATATTGGTAAATGGGATCCAAATCAATATGTTTGTAAATGGAATTCCAGTTTGAATGCCAGGCCTTGAGGAATTCCCATGCGTATCTTTGTTTAGCCTGTCCCAGGATGGATGTATTGTCCCAGTTGAACTGGTGTCCTTCTTCGTCTGTCCATATGGATACTCGCGATAGTTGGTCATGTCTTTTGGTGGTTAGTTGGTGCTCATGTATCCTAGTCGCTAGTTTGCTGCCCATCTGTCCAATGTAATATTTGTTACAGTCCATGCAGGGTATTTTGTATATGACATTCGTTCTGCTGGTTGGTGGTATGGGATCCTTTATATTCATCAAGAGCTGTTTCAGTTTGGTGATAGATTTGTGAGCTACCATGATGACTAGGGGCCAGAGTAGTCTGGTCATCATCTTTGAGGTGTCTTTAATGTATGGCAGGATGGTGAGAGTCTCTGGATGTGTTTTGTCTTCTTGTTTAGGTCTGTTATGTAGGAATTGGCAGACTGTGCTTATTGGGTACCCTTTGTTCCTGAATACATTGTATAAGTGCTCTTCCTTGGCTTCCCTTAGCTCTTCTGTGCTGCAGTGTGTTGTAGCTAGGCGTCTATGCATCATAGCACACAAACCTACCACCAGACTGAAACAGTTCCTGATGAATTTAAAGGACCCCATTGCAACAACCAGCAGAACGCATGTCATATACAAAATACCTTGCATGAACCAAGACACGCAAATAGCAGGCGGGACAGAACACCAACCCTTCAGCGGAGGCTCACTGATGATACCTAGCATGGTGACAAAACGTCTGAGAACAAATCTTCGAGCTCAGCGAGCAAACTTACAACCTGATTCACACCCTGTGCTACAAATCTTCTCCAAAATTGCAGCCAGCATTTAATTAGCCTTCCTGACTTGCTACACCTGTGTGCTAGCTTTGTATGTTTCATGTACAAGTCATCCCAATTTCCTTTGTGTTGCAGCTTTCTGCAATTTTTATCCTTTTGAATAATTATTGTTCTTTTGTTTTGCCTTCCAAAATAAAGCAATTTCACACTCTCTCACATGATACACCATTTGCTAACATTTTTGCCCACTTACAATCAATATCTCTCTAAACTGTATGTTTCCCTCTTGCAACCTACCTTTCCACTTATTTTTGTGTCCCCCAGTTAGGGGAACCCAGTACATCACTACAAAAGACAAAACTGAAATATTTGCGCCAATCTTCAGCCAGAAGTGTTGAGTAGATGGTGCACCATCTATTTTTGAGATCCCCAGCATCAAAGATGCCAGTAATCAGTCAGTTTTATACGGTCCACATGATATCGAGAAGCAGCTGACTGCACTGGTTGAAATTATAAGCTCTGATGACGTCTCAGCAATAGTACTGATCACTTATTATCCAGAACTAACTGTGCCTGTAATGAAGTTGTTCAAATATTGGTATGACACTAGCATTTCCCTGACACTGCAAAACATAGCTCATTTACAAACCAGTAATATCTCAAATAATTATTTTAAATATTAGTGGAGTCATTATATTTCAAAAGCCCTTAACTAAAACTGTTTCCCATAAATTAACTTGTAGTTGCTAATACCAAATCCTTATGAAATGCAGTGATATATATCAACTTACACACATTTGTACAAATACGCAAGATGTCCCTTGCATCTTATGCTGCTTGAACAAGGCATTTGTTAGTCATCTATCCATTCCACTTGTCATATCTGATAGTTACCTGCTGTTATAAAAATTGGGGAGAAAAATTGAACTGGATCATGTTAATTTTGATCATAGCAGTGCTGTGTGAATTTTTGAGAGCTGCAGAAATCCAGTTAGTGTGAGCTGTAATCTCTTTACAGCGCAAGAATAGTCATGGTACTGTTCAGATCCCCTGGAGACTCTATGCTGCAAAGATGAATAGTTCACCAACGATAATAATCCAACACAAAATGAAAAGAATAATTTGGTCTGCTAATACACAAACAAGTAGAAGCCGCTGGGAGCTTTTGGACTATGCTTATAACCAACTGCTAGATATTGAGTTGACCCTTTACTGTTGGACATTAAATTATTTTTTCAAATTAATATGAGCAGCAATTTACTTAGCAATGTGATTTGTCTTTCTGAAAATAAAATGGAATTACTTTCCTTAATATATTACCATAATGTCAATATTTTCTTTCCTACTATTTCTCTCTCATTCTCAGCTCTCTTTCCTGCAGTTGTGTAATCACTGGTCAACTTTGAGTATCTCATACAAGTGGAGGTTGTTCTTGTCGAAATCTTGACTTTGAATATTGATAGTTTATTTGGCTGCAGCAGTTTTGCTAACTGTGATCTTGTGCTTGTCTGGTTTGTTGACAAGTGCATACCTTGATCCATTTCCAGGATAGTGATCAAAAGCAGGAAGGCCAACTGATTATTTTTTACTGGACCTGGGGCAATAAGATCAGCTAAACATCAGTATTCCCCATCTGGTTGAAATCAAGTAACTTGGTACAAATAAAAACAGGTCGAGAAAAATTAAGTAGGAACTTTTTGAAGGTGAGTCATATTGGACTCAATGTTATCTTTGTTTCTCTCCCTGTAAAGGTGCAGCCAATTATAGACATTTTGATCATTGAAATTCTAAGCATTTTCACAATTTCACTATAAAAGACACAAGACCTGGTTACAGAGCAACACAAACAAGTCTTTTTTAAAATCTGCATTATTACAACCAGTACATCTCTCAGTCATCAACCAATATATAGAAGAGAAAAATAATTGGAACAATGTTCATCACAATTTTCTTTAAACACAGCCTGAACAGGCAAACAGGCAGAAGAAGTGTTCAGTTGAGTACTATGATCATGCAAGCTCCTCAACTGGGCTGAATTGTTTGAAGAAGCAAATGCTCACTTTTATTGCCATATTTATTCTCGGTGCAGAAATATTGAAAATAAATGTCTGTGCAAAAGTCAGCTTGTATGCAGATAAAATTATCCCGTTGAGCGAAAACGTTTTGTCATTTCCCCTCCAAATGAATTCTAAATCTTAGCAGGTTCAGATGACCCTTGTCAAGCCAGTGTTTCAATAGAATTGTATGTTGCGTTGAGTTCTGTACAATGCAAAGTGAAAGAACAAAATAAAATAACAGTTTGTGGCTTAGCAGCTGCATAGACTGCAAAGTTCAGTCCCTGATCTTGGTTGAATTTTTGGTCTTCAGCAGCATAGCATTTGGTTCTAGTCAATGGAGTGCAGAAATTGGCCAGATTAGTGATTCCTTCTGGAAAAGCAATCATTAAGGGCAGCATTAGGCCCAACTCTGATTTTGCCTGGAGTCAAGTAGATAGCTGTCATAACTGCTTCATTTTGTAGTTCAAGTCTTAGAGATGTACAGCATGGAGACACATCCTTCGATCCAACTTGTCCATGCTGACCAGACATCCTAAATAAATCTAGTTCTATTTGCCATTATTTGGCCCATATCCCTCTCAACCCTTCCTATTCATTTGCGCATCCAGATGCCTTTTAAATGTTGTAATTGTACCAGCCTGGATCACCACCTCTGGCAGCTCATTCCCCACACGCACCACCCTCTGCGTGAAAACATTGTCCCTCAGGTCCCTTTTAAATCTTTCCCCTCTCACCTTAAACCTATGCCGTCTAGTTTTAGACTCCTCTACTGTGGGGAAAAAAAGACCGTGGTTATTCACCCTATTTATGCCTCTCATGATTTTATAAACCTCAGTAAAGTCACCTCTCAGTCTCCGAAGCTCCAAGGAAAATAGTCCCAACTTATTGAGCCACTCCCTATTGCTCAAAGCTCCAACCCTCGCAACAGCATTGTAAATCTTTTCTAACCCTTTCAGGTTTTGCAATATTCTTTCCATAGCAGGAAGACTAGAATTGAAGTCAGTATTTCAAATGTGGCCTAACCAATGTCCTATACAGCCACAACATGACATCCTAACTCCTATATGAATTTCATTGACCAATAAAGGGAAGTGTACCATGTGCCACCTTCAACACCCTGTCTACCCACAACTCCACTTTCAAGGAACTATAAACCTGCAACCCAAGGACCTTACAAGTATATAAGTCCTGCCCTGACTTGCCTTTCCAAAATGCAACACTTCACATTTCTCTAAATTAAACTCCACTTGCCACTCCTCTGCCAATTTGCCCATTTGATCAAGGTCCAATTTTGCTCTGAGGTAATCTACTTTGCAGTACATAACGCCACCAATTTTGGTGTTATCTGCAAACTTAAGAACCATACCTCTCTTCACAAGTGAGAAGGCACCATTGCTCGTTGAACAATATCATAGAATGGATTTGTGTCTTCAGAGGAGTGAATTAGGCGGGGAGAAATTTGGGAAACACAAATTATTACTTCATTGACAATGTTTTCGGAAACAAGTGGTGTTGTGCTTTCAGGGATTTGCTTTGTAAACCATGTGATGATGCTGTCACTTTTAGAGATTATTTTGTCCTTTTTTTTGGAAGAGTGGTTGTAAAGCAAAGGTGCTGAGCAGTCCACCAGAACCACTTGAGTAAACAACTTGAGGACTTGTTTTTTTAAACAGCCTGAATGGGTATGGCCAGCTCTCACCGATCAGGTTTTCGTTTTCTCAGTAGCATCAGAAACTGTTTGGGGTCTCAGAAGAGTTGGAAGCTTCTGTGAATGATTCCTAGCTGCCACTGCCTCTGAAATCTCTCAATGTGATTTCCTCATGGATTGGAGAACTTCTTGTAAGAATTTGTGTCTAAATTTGCCTTTTTTTAACTAAGGGGTGTTTTTATGAAATGTTACTGTATTGGAACAGTTAATTAGTAGTAAGTACTGTCTCCATTATTCGGTTAAGTTTTCCAATTGTTAAGTTATTCTAAATTCCTCTTGATATGTTGTAATTTATTGATTAATCCTTGTAGATATATCTACTCAGTGAAATTTGTAGAGGTTTGCGTTAGTGGCACATTAAAAAATGAGTTGTGGGATTCAAAACAAACTGAATATAAGCTAGGAAGGCTTAAACTAGTACTAATATAAGATGAGCGCTAATACTGCTTCAAGCATATTTTATGCTTGATTGATGGAATAAAGCAGCTGAAAAAATACAGGAAAAGGTCAGAAAAAAGCTGACTGGGGCAAAAGACAGTCGGAAGAGATTCTTTTTAACCCTTAGGCTAAAGTGTCAGCTGTAGTCACCTTGCTCATATGTTTGAGCAGTACTTTGCATTACTCTTCTGGCCTTAGTGTACACATGAGATGAAACCAACAATGTGCCAGTCTCATTTATCTTTCTTTTGCTTTCGTAACAGAAAAAGGAGACTCTTGATTAATAAATAACACAACTCATTTTTGAATTCTTTCATTGGAGAGTGAATTGGATTTAAAAAAAAACTGATAGGCAATTACAGTTTTACCGGCCCACAGAGTCATCATTTTCTAATATGGTTTGAAACTGAATGCTTGATAATTTTTGATGTTCAGAATAAAAATGTAAGTAGTAAACTGGAAAGAAGAAAAAGTGAAAACAGATGTATGCCTTTCACTTTACTCCTGTACCACATACATGAGTACACATGACAATAAAAGCAACAGTAAAAATAGAGTTTAAATTGGAAAAAAGATCATACGTGCAATTCATGTATGCACTAATCTGATCTGACTTAATTTTCTTCAGGTATCTTTAATCTGAATTGTTTTTTACATTTATCCATGGGTCAGTTTAGATGAATGCATCAAATCCAGAGAAAACCATTATCCATGGTAGAAACTCCTCCTGATTAGAGTCAGTGTGTCATAGCAGTGTACAGCATGGAACAGACCTTTGGTCCAACTCGTCCACATCGACCAGATATCCCAACCTAATCTAGTCCCACTTGCCAGCACCCGGTCCATATCTCTCCAAACTCTTCCTATTCATAAACCATCCAGATACCTTTTAAATATTGCAATTGTACCAGCCTCCACCATTTCCTCTGACAGCTCATTCCACACACGCACAACGCTCTGCGTGAAAAAGTTGCCCCTTAAATCTCTTTTATATCTTCCTCACCCTAAACCTATGCCCTGGACTCCCCCACTCCAGAGAAGAGACTTTGTCTATTTATCCTGTCCACTTCCCTCACGATTTCATAAACCTCAGCCTCTGTTATCTATTTATAAGATCACCATCAGCCTCAATGCTCCAGGGAAAAGAGCAGCAGCCTATTCAACCACACCCTACAGTTCAAGTCCTCCAACCCTGGCTTCGTCCTTGTAAACCTTTTCTGAACCCTTTCAAGTTTCACAACATTCTTCCGATAGGAAGGAGACCACATTTGCATACAATATTCCAAAAATGGCCTAACCAATGCACCTGTACAGCTGCAACATAACCTCTCGACTCCTGTACACTGACCAATAAAGGAACGCATACCAAATGCCTTGTTCACTATCCTATCTACCTGTGACTCTACTTTCAAAGAGCTATGGACCTGCACTCCAAGATCTCTTTGTTCAGCAACACTCCCTAGGACCTTACCATTAAGTGTATAAGTCCTGCGAAGATGTGCTTTCCCAAAATGCAGCACCTCGCATTTATCTGAATTAAATTCCATCTGTGACTCCTCAGCCCATTGACCCATTTGATCAAGATCCCGTTGTAATCGGAGGTAAGCTTCTTTGCTGTCCACTACACTTCCAATTTTGGTGTCAGCAGCAAACTTACTAACTGTACCTCTTGTGTTCACATCCAAATCATTTCTATAAATGATGAAAAGCAGTGGACACAGCACCGATCCTTGTGGCACTCCACTGGTCACAAGCCATCAGTCTGAAAAACAACCCTCCACCACCACCCTCTGTCTTTACCTTTGAGCCAGTTCTGAATCCAAATGGCTAGTTCTCCCTGTATTCCATGTGATCTAACCTTGCTAACCAGTCTCCCATGGTGAACCTTGTTGAACGGCTTACTGAAGTCCATATAGATCACATTACCGCTCTGCCCTCATCAATCCACTTTGTTACTTCTTCAAAAAACTCAATCAAGTTTGTGAGACATGATTTCCCATGCATAAAGCCATGTTGACTATCCCTAATCAATCCTTGTCTTTCCAAATACATGTACATCCTGTCCCTCAAGATTTCCTCCAACAACTTGCCCACCACCGACGTCAGGCTCACGGGTCTATAGTTCCCTGGCTTGTCCTTACTACCTTTCTTAAATAGTGATATTACGTTAGCCAACCTCCATTCTTCCAGCACCTCACCTGTGACTATCGATGATACAAATATTTCAGCAAGTGGCCCAGCAATCACTTCCCTCACTTCCCACAGAGTTCTAGGGTGCACCTGATCAGGTCCTGGGGCTCATTCCTGAAGAAGGGCTCATGCCCGAAATGTCGATTCCCCTGCTCCTTGGATGCTGCCTGACCTGCTGCGCTTTTCCAGCAACACATTTTCAGCTGGAGAATTTATGCACTATTATGCATTTCAAGACATCCAGTACTTCCTCCTGTGTAATATGGACATTTTTCAAGATGTCACCATCTATTTCCCTACATTCTATATCTTCCATGTTCTTCCCCACAGTAAATACTGATGCAAAATACCCGTTTAGTATCTCCCCCATCTCCTGTGGCTTCACACAAAGGCCACCTTGCTGTTCTTTGACGTGCCCTTTTCTCTCCCTAGTTACCCTTTTGCCCCTAATGTATTTGTAAAAACCCTTTGGATTCTTCTTAATCCTATTTGCGAAAGCGACTTCATGTCCCCTTTTTGCCCTTCTTAAGTATACTTCTCCTGCCTTTATAGTATTCACTCAATGTATACTGTCTATACCTGACAAATGCTTCCTCCTTTTTCTTAACCAAACTCTCAATTTCTCGTATTTCTCAATCCAGTATTCCCCATACCTACCAGCCTTTCGTCTCATTGTAACAGGAATATACTTTCTCTGGACTCTTGCTATCTCATTTCTGAAGGCTTCTCATTTTCTACCCATCCCTTTATCTGTGAACATCTGTCCCCAAACAGCTTTTGAGTTCTTGCCTAATGCCTTCAAAATTAGCCTTCCTCCAATTTAGAACTTCAACTTTTAGATCTGGTCTATCCTTTTCCATCACTATTTTAAAACTAATAGAATTATGGTCGCTGACCCCAAAGTGCTTCCCCCACTCTCACCTCAGTCACCTGCCCTGCCTTATTTCCCAAGAGTAAGTCAGGTTTTGCACCTTCTTTAGTAGGTACATCCATATACTGAATCAGAAAATCTTCTTGTACACACTTAACAAATTCCTCTCCATCTAAACCCTTAACACTGTGGCAGTCCCCGTTTATGTTTGGAAAATTAAAATCCCCTACATAACCACCGTATTACTTTTACAGATAACTGAGATCTCCTTACAAGTTTGTTTCTCAATTTCCCACTGACGATTAGGGGGCCTATAGTACAATTCAAATAAGGTGATCATCCCTTTCTTATTTCTTAGTTGAACTCAAATAACTTCCCTCGATGTATTTCTGGGAGTATCCTCCCTAAGTACAACTGTAACGCAATCTCTTCCCAAAAACGCCATCCCCTCCTCTCTTGCCTCCCTTTCTATCCTTCCCCATAGCATTTGTATTCTGGAACATTAAGTTGCCAGTCCTGTCCATCCCTGAGCCACATTACTGTAATTGGCATGATATCCCAGTCTCATGCTCCCATCCATGCCTTGAATTGATCTGCTCTCTCTTTTGGGCCTCTTGCATTGAAATAAATGCAGTTTAACTTATCAGTCCTACCTTGTCTGCTTTGTCCCTGCCTGCCCTGACTGTTTGACTCATTTCTTTTCTCAACTGTATCAATCTCAGATTGATCTGTTTTCTCACTATCTCCCTGGATCCGCGCCACCCCCCTCCCTTACTATTTTAAATCCTCCTGAGCAGCTCTACCAAATCTCCCTGCCAGTATATTAGTCTCCTTCCAACTCCCCTTACAAGGTGCAACCCATCGTCCTTGTACAGGTCACTTCTACCCCAGAAGAAATTCCAATGATTAAAAAAAGGGGAACCCTTCTCCCAAACAGCAGCAACTCATCATTCTGATTTATCCTCATATTCCTCCCTTCACTATCTCATAGTACCAGGAGTAATCCAGATATTACTACCCCCGATGATCTCTTTTTTTAAATTCCTGCCTAACTTTCTATATTCTCCCTTCAGAATCTCCATCCTTTTCTCTTCCTATCCTGTTAGTTCCAATGTATACAATTACCTCCTGGTCCCTCTCCCTTTTGAGAACATTCTGCACCCTCTCTGAGACATCCTTGATCTTGGCACCAGGGAGGCAATACACTGTTCTGATTTTTCGTTGCTGGTCACAGAAATGTCTGTCTGTGCCTCTGACTAGAGAGTCCCCTAACACAATCAATCTTTTGGAACCCCACATACCCCTCCTTATATTAGAGCCTGTCTTGACTGTTGGTCCTACATTCCCCTGAGAATCCATCACCCCTTACATTTTCCAAAACAGCATACTTGTTTGAAATGGAGATAGCCACAGAAGACTCCAGCACTACCTCTGTACCTCTCTTACCTCTCCCTGGAGTTAACCCATCTATGTGATTGTGTCTGTGGCTTCTCTCCCTTCCTTTAACTGCCATCCACCACACCCCCTTGCTGCTGTAAATTCCTCATTGCCTCTAACTGTCGCTTCAACCGATCCATTCAGTCTGATAGGATTTGCAACCAATGGCATTTGTTGCAGATATAATCCTCAGTAGCATCTAAACTCTCCCTAAACTCCCACATCTGACAAGCGGAGTGTATCACTCCACTAAAGGCTATTTTTGCGTCTTCCAGCAGTCAAATGATCCTAAGACAAAGTCAAATCTTGGTTCCTCCCCTCCCCTCCCCCCCGCCCCCCCCCCTCCCTGCCACTTTTTTATGTTAGAGACATAAAAAAGTGGCAGATGGTGGAATCCAAATTAGGCAGGAGGCTGGAAGAACACAGCAAATCAGGCAGCATCAGGAGGTGGAGAAGTCAACTTTTCGGGTGTAACCCTTCTTCAGGACTAGAGGTGGGTGTAGGTGGAGCTGCAGATCAAGGGGGAAGTGGGAGCAGGGTGGTGAAATGGGAATAGGTGAAGACAGGTAGAGGGTATGACCTGGTTGGTCAATGGGAGGAATGAGTCTAGACGGTGGCAGGGAGCAGTGGAAGGGAGGGGAAGGGGCTGGGAAGAGAGTCAGGCAATGGGAAGGGAGGTTATTTGAAATTGGCGAACTCAATGTTGAGTCTTCCAGACAGAAGGCTCCCTGGGCAGAAGATGAGGTGTTGTTCCTCCAATTTGCGATGTGGTTCATTTTGGTGATGGAGGAGCCAAGGGTGGTCATGTTGGAAAGGGAGTGGGAAGGGGAATTAAAATGGGCAGTGACTGGGAGTTCCGATTGGCCCCAGCTGTGATGCTCAGCGAACCATTCACTAAGTTTATGTTTGGTTTCCCCGATGCAGTAAATTGGGTTGGAAGAGACGCAGGTGAACCGCTGTCTCACCTGGAAGGACTGTGTGGGGGCCTGGATGGAGGTGAGCGGGTTGGTCTGCTGGCAGGTTTTGCTTTTTTTCCGATTGCGGGAAAGATGCGGGTGTCTATGGTGGGGGTGTTGGTGGGGAAAGTGGCGCAAACCAAGGACTGTCTGAGGGAACGGTCCTTGTTGAAGGCAGACAGGGGTGGGGACGGGAAGATGTTCTTAATGGTGGGGTCTAGTTGGATGTTTAAGGATGATGCGTTGGATGCGGAGACTGGTGGGGTGGTAGATGAGGACAAAGGGGTCTCTTTCTTTATTGTGTTGGGGGTCAACTTAGAGCAGTGGAAAGGGGAATGGAGGTGCTGTGGTGGAGGGCTGTCTGAATGAAACGGGGTGTGGTGGGGGAAATCATGTTCTTAATAGGTGGAGATTTAGGATGCTCGCGAGTGGAATGTCTCTAGCCATGAGTTTTTCTGGATTCAACCATTGCCAGGCTGACAGAAAGGATGGGGAGATTTTGAGGCTTCATGTAACCTAAGAAAGGGAGCGAGCAGTTAGAGTTCAGGATTATAATCAGCTGAGGAGGACACAGAATAGAGCAAGAGAGGGAGGTGAGGAGGGCAGAACACCATCTCCTATCCAGTCCAGCTGATGGAAAAATCAAAATGTGATGTTACAAAAAAACAGGTAAAAGATTTGTTGCTGAATATTTTGCTAATTGATCTTTCAAAACTTGTGTAATTGATTGATAATTGAAAGGAAGGAAATAGATTAATTCAATAGAGTCATAGAGTCTTCAAGATGTTCACAATGGAAACAGTGGGCAGCATGGTGGCTCAGTGGTTAGCACTGCTGCATCACAGTGCTAGGGGGCCGGGTTCGATTCCTGCCTCGGGCAACTGTCTGTGTGGAGTTTGCACATTCTCCCCAGGCCTGTGCAGGTTTCCTCTGGGTGCTCCAGTTTCCTCCCACAATCCAAAGATGTGCAGGCCAGGTGAATTGATCATGCTAAATTGCCCATATTGTTAGGTGCATTAGTCAGGGGTAAATAAAGGGTAGGGAAATGGGCCTTTGGAGGGTCGGTGTGGACTTATTGGGCTGAAGGGCCCGTTTCCAAACTGTAGGGTATCTAATCTAATCTAATCAAAACCTTTCGGTCCAACTCGTCCATGTTCACCAAATATCCTAAATTAATCTAGTCCCATTTACACTTGGCCCTTATCCCTCTAAACCCTTCCTATTCATATATCCATCCAGATGCCTTTTAAATGTTGTATTTGTACCAGCCTCCTCCACTTCCTCTGGCAGCTCATTTCACACACACCACCACCCTCTGCGTGAAAAAGTTGCCCCTTAGGTCCCATTTAAATCTTTCCCCTCTCACCCTAAACCTATGCCTCTAGTTCTGGACTCCCCCACCCCAGGGAAAAGACCTTGTCTATTTACCCTATCCATGCCTCTCCTGATTTTATAAACCTCAGTAAAGTCACCTCTCAGCCTCTGACACTCCAGAGAAAACAGCCCCAGCCTAATCAACCTCTTAAATCCTGTAACCTTGGCAACATTCCTGTAAATCTTTTCTGAACCCTTTCAAGTTTTACAACATCCTATAGGAGGGAGACCAGGAAAACTGTGTAAATAGATGGATTTTGAAAAAATTTTTTAAAACTTTTTACTTTGCCAATAAGTATCTAACTTGCACAAGAGATGCAGTAAGGATGAGTGATTATAGAACTCCAGTGTATAGTAAGTAGCCCAACAAATAAGCTTAACATATGGCAAGGCTACTTGTCCACGTGGAATGCCTACCTGTATCATATGAAGAGTTGTGGATGCTTCATATGCAGCATGGATAAATATTTGCAGGAAGTATCACCTGCTATAGAAACTTGTACTTTGAGTTTGCACCTGGAGCAAAGACTAGAATTATTGTCATGCATTGTGAAGTTGAGAACTACATGGGTAGTGTTAAAGAGGTGGACACATAACAGGTTAAGAGCATATAGGCAGAGTAGGAATGGGTGACTGTCAGGTAATCAAGTGTAGGAGACCACACATTTTCATTTTGGTACTAGAAACTGCTAGAAATTGGACTGCTGCAACTGAAATACCAAGAGAGTTGGTGCATATTTTATGAGATCTGTGATATATTGTTGCTTTGTGGAGTGGTGGAAAGAGTATTGGAGACTGTGGGTGGCACTGAGGCTCTTTTGAATTAAGGAAATTCTACCTGACAGCAGCCCTTTGATTTGTTGAGTTGCAGATTATTAAAAAGCTGTAAGTGTAAAGAGCAGAGAGAGAACCATCCAGAGCCTGCAGATAAAATGCATCCATTTCTTCCTCTTACCATGTGCGAAAAAGACAGAAAAAAACCAAGAAAATTGCAGGAAGAGCCAAATTCATGGCAACATGAGTGACTCAGTTAGGGGACTGGTGCAACAAGTGATGAGGAAGGCACATGAAATGCTGTCAGATATTGGAAAGGGAATAGAATGTAAAAGTAGAGATGTTTTGCTACATTGCACAGAGCATTGGTGAAACCACTTCTTGAGTACGTTGCATGGTTGTAGTCTCCTTATTTTAAAATAAAAGGACAATATTACATTAGAAGCTAGTTCAAAGAATGTTCACATGACTCATTTCAGGAAAGAGGGATTTATCTCAAAGATTGGATAGGTTAGGTGTGTATCCCTTGGAATTCAGAAGATTGGGAAGTGATCTTGTTAAAACATAGTTAAAAATCATACATCACCAGGTTATAGTCCAACAGGTTTAATTGGAAGCACACTAGCTTTCGGAGCGACGCTCCTTCATCCTTTATCCACATGAAGGAGCATCGCTCCGAAAGCTAGTGTGCTTCCAATTAAACCTGTTGGACTATAACCTGGTGTTGTGTGATTTTTAACTTTGTACACTGCAGTCCAACACCGGCATCTCCGAATCATTGTTAAAACATGTATGATTCTGAGGAGACTTGACAAAGTGAATGCAGAAATGATAAGCCAGATTTTCTGAGGACAACAACCTTCAGTTGAGTGCCACTTTGGGCCCATTTTTGCGAAAGTAGGGAGCTCAGTATTTCTGAGAGCAGATTTCAATCCGAGCTCATTCAGAAGTGAAAAGCTATACTTCCATTATGACAGTTCTTTTGTCGTGCAAAATTGTTGTGGGAAAACAAAGCATTCCCTCTTATCACAGCAGTCTGTTGCCATATTCTGAAATGTAAAAGATCGTGACAATCACTTTGATAGTTGCTGTCAAACAGTAAGCACTGAAGGTAAGTGTGATGTTCGTGTGCTGGGAATGTAAAGTGTCAGGTAAGTTGGGTGCCACCAATACCAGATGGGCTAAGCCAGGTGAGTAGGGTGCCAGCTGAGATGCTGTTGGCTGGAAGACATAGATTGCCAAATTAGAAGAGGGTAGAGAGTAGACTGCAAGGAGGCCGGGCGGTAATGTAGTTTTTAAGGTCAGGTGCAGAAATCACCCATAAGGGTATGGAGACCATGGGTGTCAGCTCAGCGAGAAGAGCATCTGGTGGCAGAGCATGTGAGGTGGTTGTGGAAGGTCAGGCCCAAATGCAGGGGATGGAGGTTTTGGTCCCAAGGGCAACTGCGTGTTAGATTCCGCCTTAGGGGTTGTTGTTAGATCAGGGTCTTAATGAGGTGCAGTTGCAGGTGAAATAAAAACAGAAAAATGCTGGAGAAGCTCAGAAGATCTGGCAGCATCTGTGAAGAGAGAATCAGAGTCCAGAATGGCTCCTCTTTGGCACTCCCTTTGTCTTTTGCTTTGGGCACCTCATGATCTATTACTAGCTCCCCATTCCCCTTTGTAAACAGCATACAAACCATCCTTGTACAGTCCTGTTCAGTCAAAAAGAAAACTCAGACTTGAAGCATTAAATCTGTTTTTCTCTTGACAGATGCTGCCTGACCTGAGTTTCTCCAGAACTTTGTTTTTATTGCAGATTTACAACATCCACAGTACATTTCTTTCATTTGTAGTTGTGGGTATGTGAGGTCCTAAAGAGTTAGTTATTCAGGAGTTAGACAATGTGTTAAATAATGTAACTTTCTGTTTAACTATTTTATTTAATGTCAATAGATCCCTTTTACTTCTCCGATTTCAAAGCAGATTTTCAGATTCTTCCAAGCATACGGAATTGCCCGGTGGAGTCTCTAATTTCCTGGACCCTTCCTTCTGAGTCTGCTATGATGGAGATTCCACAGGGTCACCATGCACCATCCATCTCCACTGGAATAATGACTGACCATCATAAAATCTGAGCTGATGTTTCACTTAATTTGAGACAGTAGGTACCTGTGGGCAAACTTTAAATTAAAAGGGCTTTCCTATTTAAAATAGGGGTGCAGAGATTGTGCTTCTGTGGAATTGTCTTTTCCAGAGAGCATTTGAAGTAAGGGCATTGAATACTTTTGATGTAGAGATGAGTAGATTCTTGGCTGGCAAGGAAGTCAAAGAATTACAAAGGGTAAGCAGGACACTGACACTAAGGTCATAGATTCATAAAGTCGTACAGCACAGAACCAGATCCTTCACTCCAACTAGGAGAAAGTGAGGACTGCAGATGCTGGAGATCAGAGTCAAAAAGTATGGTGGTGGAAAAGCACGGCAGGCCAGGCAGCATCTGAGGAAAAGGCACAGCAGGCCAGACAGCATCTGAGGAGCAGGAAAGTCGATGCTTTGGGCATAAGCTCTTCATAAGCCCTTCATCCATCCTTCCAACTCGTCCATGCCAACCATGTTCCCAGTTTAAACTAGTCCCACCTACCTGTACTAGGCCTACATCCCTCCAAACCTTTCCTATTCATGTACTTATCCAAGTGTTTAAGTGTTGCAACTGTATCTACATACACCAGTTTCTCAGGCAGTTCATTCCACAGACTAACCACTGTCTGAACAAAAATAAATTACCCTTCATATCATTTTTAAATATTTCTCCTCTCATCTTAAAAATATGTGCCCTAGTTTTGAGCTACCCCACATTGGGAAAAGACCTTTGCTATTCGCGTTATTAATGTCTGTCATGATTCTGTAAACCTCTACAAGATCACCCTCAACATCCTATACTCCAGAGAAAAGAATCCCAGCAAATCCAGCCTATTTTTAATAACTCAAACTCTCCCTTCCCAGCAGCATCCTGGTAAATCTTTTCTGAACCCCCTCCAATTTAAGAGTATCTTCCCTATAACAGGGCAACAAAAACTCCACTCAATACTCTAGAACAGCCCTCACCAATGTCCTGTACAACCTCAACAAAAGTTCCACCTCTTGTACTCAAAGGTCAAGAAGGCCAAGCATGTAAAATGTCTTCTTAACCACCTTGTCTATGACGCAAATTTCAAAGAATATGTACCTGATCCCTTAAGTCTCTCTGTTCTATAACACTACCTGGGGCCCTACCATGAATTATATAAGTCCTTTCCTTGTTTGATTTACCAAAATGCAACAGCTCACATTAATTCAAATTGAACTCCATCTGGCACTCCTAAAATCATTTACCCAATTGATCAAGATCTCTTTGTCAGCCATA
>NC_057722.1:27992895-28041895 GCF_004010195.1 Chiloscyllium plagiosum | reverse complement strand
AAAATCTAAAATATCTCCCTGTCCTCAAAAATAACTGTATACTTGTCTTTCCTTCAATATTCCTCAGCTTATGCTCGATTAATTCTTCTTTCAAATCTATTAATCAACAATATGAATTGATCTTTGAATGATAGGAAAAAGTGTTCCCTAATTCAAGAAAGCATTTTTTTTCCAAAATATTGTCAAGAAAGATTTAATTTTCAAAGTATGTTATATAACTAAGCAAATCTGTTTGAAATTCAGACTTCTAACCAAAAATGAGCTAAATGAAAATCACTTCATATCTAAACTCTGAGATGCGTCATTAATGCTGTCTAGTGTATATCAATATATATTCATATATGTCACAAAAGCACGATTAGCAAAGCTATTCATACATTAATAACTCAAAGTGGCAATCTCTTTAAAGAAAGGGTCTGAAGACAATTGCAATAGGTCAGTCCACTTCGCAAGACCAAACGAACTGCCACATTATATGTTGCAACCATGAAGAACCAGACATCAATCAATAGGTCAAAACAAAACAAGGGATTCAGCATATTGACACTTCATGCATCTTTTACATCCTTTTCAAAAGCTGCAAATGTTAAATACTTTTATCCAAATGCTTAAACCAACATAGATAATTAAACTTATGCAGTAAATATTATTTTTAAAAACTGGTCCAAAAATGTAAATGAAGTAAATTCCTCTCCCTTTTATTTCTATCTAACCTGTTGTTATTTGTACTGCTATTAAACAAGTTATTATACATGTGCTAAAAATAAAAGTCACAACTTTTACAAGATATTAATGGATGTAAATTGCCTAAACTTAATGAACATTTACTATTGCCTAAGAGAAATCCGAGTTTACAAAATCTTTGATATTTGCTCTATTACGAAAGGCAATTCTTTGTAAAGTCTCATTGAATAATTTAAATTCCATTATATGAATACTGTTCATCAATTTAAATACTGCACTGACACACATTTGTGAAAATTCAAGTTTAATATTCAATATTAAACACAAATGAGATTTAAAAAGTAACCAGTCAGTTTTAAGTGTGTCATGTGAAAATATGCAAAATACAAATTAAATCTATCAAGGCACTACGTTTCATATTCCTTGAACAAAAATATTAGGAGTGATTCAGTTATTCACAAAAATTCCACATGAAAAGCGCTGCTAACAGCTTCTACTGCAGCTAAACATGCAATATCCCAATGATTACTATCCAAATTTTCTCTCAGCAATATTTTCATACCACTGCTATTATTCTCATTCCTCTGAATAATACCACACTCCAAGGCCATTTTCCCCTCATTTTCAATATCTTGCATCCTTATATCAAGATTCCTTTCTTCATATCCTGTCAGAATATCAATCACTACCTCCTGTCCACTCAATACAGTTTTGATTTATCAGCGGACGTCTTTCTGGACTCCATAACTCGACCCAAACCATTTTAATACGACAGTGACAAATAACACCCCATATCACATCAACCTGTTCCACTTAGTAAACTAAGAAACAGTAACTATGACATCCCTGCATAAGTATTACATTCTATTCCCCAGACTGATGTATATTAATGAGGACTTGCTACTTGAAACCCTTCTTCCACATCAGCATCTAATATGATCAAATTAGGAAATGGAATGATTTATTAAATTTTGGCATGCTGAAAGATTTCTCTACGCTATCATATAGGCAGTTACTATTGTTACTACCCAGAGACCAATACTTTTACGTATTTTTCCTTAATTTCTAAATCATATTTTAGGATTAAAAATATTATAGGTCAAAGATGACCAATCAACCTATTTTTAATTAGCGCATTTTTTTTTCCACTTAGAACACTGATTAGATTAATTTAGGCTTTACATGTCATACACTTGAAAAACAAGGCCACCTTAAATTGATTACTAAATCATACTTGAATTGCATTTTACCAACACAAGTATTTTATAAAATGAAATTTGCTAACAAACATTAGAAATATTTTCCATTAATTCTGTAACTTAATCCACGTGTTTCTAAAAGCAGCTTTGCAACACATCTCTGAGCAAGTGCGGCATAACACAGACTCATTTGGTCCTTAAAACCAAATATAGGACAGTGGAAAAAGTTGGTTCAATAAAATTAAACACTTCACAGGCACAAGATACAAATATTAAATTTCAAACAAATTTACGTAAACACTTAATTTTCACCATCCTAATGATTATGATACAGGTAGTAGTATAAAAACAACCAGAGAACAGTGTCACTAAAATCTTTAAATCCGTGCAAGAAATTTTGTCTCTCGGTACACATGCTGGCAGTCTACTGCAGAAAAGCTACAAAGTAGATGATGTGACTGTAGTTATGTGTATATTCTATGCAACAGTGACTCCACCATGCACGCTAATACATGTGCATATGTTAACATCAATACCATGGCATCTTTTACACCCTGCAAATCTCAGGAGAATACTTAAACATACTTTATGAGAGCCTTTGCATTAGTATTTCCTGAACAAATACATACTGCCCTCTGATAACTGCTACTAACCAAAACTTCATTGCAAAATTGTCCTGTGTTTTTCCTTGTTAAATCAAGAAATTGTTTTGAATTCACACCTATATTGTGTTGCATATTTGTTGAGAAAACAATCAATTTTCAATATTCTGGCCAAAATATCTCACACATTTGTAAGTATACAAGCCACATAGATGTATAAACTTTAATCATCACATGAATTTACAATTCAGCTATCCCATCCCTTTCTGATGTGCAGCCAATTCTGTGACATCTAAATAAATTTCTCATCATTAAATTGAGTTGTTTGTAGTTCACTGGAACTTTAAATAGAACACTAAGAGAGGGTAAACTTGAGCAGGGCAATCTTTATTGTGGATCCTCTCAGCTCCACAGTCGTTTCGGCTGCCTCCCCTAGCAACGATTCCAAGTCACTTGACCCGCTGTCTTAAAAGAATCAAACCAACTACATACATTTCTTTCAATACTCCCTTTAACAATATTTATTTAACGATTATAACTATTATACAAGCACAGTAACTGACAGATGTACATCATCAAGAACATTTACAAAAAAAAAACAATACTTCTGTAGTCTACATTGACAGGATTACTCTCTTGGGGGATGGCGATTCCGAGAAGACTATCTCCTCTTCTCAGAAACCTTTCCAAGTTTAGTCTCCCAGGCTTCCAGCAACGCCTGCCACTTTGCAGAAACATCCCTCTCTGATTGGCCATTGTTGCCCTGTGACATTGCTGTTGTCATCTCTGAATATGCTCAACTCGCTCAGAAACACTTGACTTAGCTGACACCATTGGTCCCATTTGGACCAGCTCGGTATTCTGAAGGATGTCTCCCACTGGTGAGATGTGGCGACCACATGGTCTATATGTCTCCTCGAGTCTGTGCCGTATATGACAATGGTCCTGTCTGAGCTGTCACCATCACTGGGATCCATTTCACACAGATATAAAACTCTGGGCCAACATAGTCTCTCCCCTTTGAATTACTCTTGACCATGAGGTTCCTGCCCTTCTGACTATCTGTCCTTCTTGATTTCGCTCTAACACCTCTCTAGTCTCTTTAGGTCGCAGTAAGTCAAACATGGTTCTCAGGGAGGTGGTTGAACATTATGGACGCTGGCGAGCACTGGATCGTCGCATGGTGTGTTCCTATACATGCTAAGGAACTTGAGTCACCGTCCTAGCAATCCTCCTCTTGTGAAGCCTTTAAGGCCTACTTCAAGGTCTGAACAAATCTCTTAACCATTTGTCATGGGGTGATATGGAGCCATTCTCACATGTCTGACTACATGATTTTCTCCTTGAACTCTTGCACTACAAACTATGGACCATTGTCACTCACAACTTGTTCAGAGTTCCTGAATGTGGCAAAATATTTCATTCTGTTGGTTTATCATTGCTTCTGCTGATAGTGACTTCATGATTACCACCTCAGGCCACTTGGAGTAGGCATTCACGAATACTAGTAACACCCATTCCTCTACAAGTCCCATGAAATCAACATGAATCTGCTGTCATGGTGATTGAGGCTATTCTTATGAGTAAAGCAGTGACAAAAGCGATTGCATGATCCTGCTTTCTCCTCAATCTGGGAATTCACTTTCAACCACCAGAAGTAGCTCCTAGCTATTTCTTTCATTCACACCAAGTTGGGGTGCCCTTGGTGCACTTGTTCCAGCACCTTTCCTTTAAATGGCGGAAGGATAACAACTCTCATTCCCCATTTTAAACATTCATTGATAATGACAACACCCACCTCCTGGACAGAGAAGGGCATAATTCTGACTAGTTTCTATGACAAGTCTTTCCTTTCAGGTCTAAGTCCACCACTCGGCTCAAGACCAGGTCATTCATGGTCATGTTCCGCACCTGACTTACTAACATCAGTACCGTGTTCTCTTGGGAAAAGTAATAATTTTCAGAATCCAGTTGGAGTATTTTCGAAGACTGGTAAACTTCACAAAGGATCTGCACTGCCGTTCTTCTCCAACTGTCAGTATCTAAACTCATTTGAGAAGGCTTGACAGAGTCAGTCCCCATCTCTGAAAATGTGCTGCCACCGTTGATGGTATTTCCATCCATGAACCAGAAATGGGAGTGGCCCATGGTCTGTCAGCAGCACAAAGTGCCTGCTGTAAAGGAAATGGAGAACTTAATACTAAACATAATGTCCAATTCTTGCTTTTCCACTTGGGCATACTTCTCCTCCGTCTTTGTGAGTTACCTTGGGCCTTTTCTCTCAGTTTGGCAAGAGGTACATCAGGACAGCACCAACTTCCAGAAGGCCAAGGAGTGGCTACTTCAGGTCAAAATGAGTCACAACTTCTGACTTTTTTAGAATTTGTTATACCGCTCGGTAAGCCTCCTTACATTCCTGGATCCAATCTGACTTTTCCCAGCAACGTTGAAAGGGTTTATGTATGGCTGCCAGATCAGACATAAACTAGCATTTTTCCCTTTTTTATTGTAGGTAATGTTCCTGCCTCACCGCGCCATACGTTTTTAAGACAGGAACACCTGGAATGGCCCATTCACTGGTAGTTACTGGTTCACCAGATGTTGTAATTTTACCTCCGCTTTAGGCAAGATGGCATACATGTCTGGACTTGCCTTCAGACTTGGTGGACAAGTTTCCCACTTCAAACAAAGTTTAATTTCTGCTCCTTTCATTTCTCGCCATGAGAGGATTCCCTTGAACACATTTTTATACCTGTCCAAAATCTCTTGCAAACTTGCTTTGAGTCTGCCAGCTGATTAATCACAACCCAATTTAACTTTAATATAACTGGGAGCATCCAAATAATGCAGGGTCACCACCATTCACTGCATACAGAGGTACTGGTCCCAGCTGTACTTTTACCAATACACAACCCTTCAATGGTACCACTTGTTCAATGTATGTCCATATTGTAATCTTGGCACGCTTCAATGACTATATCTTTAACTTTTCCCTATATTTTGTTTGGAAATCAGAGGGACCACTGCACCCCTATCCACTTCCATTTTTCACCGCAAATTTGGGGAAGAACCCAGAAACAATCCGCTTCATCCCATGCCGACATGATGTTTAACTGAAACTCTGCTGGCTCTGGGCCTTCTGCTTCTCCCTCCGACCCAACTGACTCCCTGCCTGGCAGCAAGTACCTTACGCCTGGTCTCTGAATGGTCTCCTTTAGGCACCCCTTCTCTTGTTTGAGTTGTACCTGGTAATTCTGGGCAAAATGGCCCACTTCGCATAGACCTGTGGTACAGGGGTTTTTGAGTTGAACATGTCACTTCCTTGTGGCACTCTTGCTACATCAATGGCATTCTACAGTTGGTACTGCACGCTGCTGAGTATCCGCTATTTTATACACCTGGGCGTCATCACTCAACTATGTTGAGTTACTAGTGGCCAGCTCCATCAAGGTAGCAATTTTGAAAACTGCCTTGAAATCCAGGCCTCTCCTCATTAGTAGCTTTTGTGGAATGGCTTCATGTTGGGGGTCACATTAACCAAACAATCCTACGAGGCATCTTGGAGGAACACTCTGAATTTGCAATGTTCTACTAACCTTTTTCAGGCGATCACAAACTGAGCAATGGACTCTCCTTCATGTTGTACCCATTCATAAAATCAGAAACTTGCTGCAATCATCAGTGGCTTTGATGCAAAATAACTTCCCAACACTTCATATTGTTTTTGATATGTCTTCTCCACAGATTTCTCTAGTTGCATCAGACTCCTTAGAATCACGGAAGTCTTACATCCAATGGTGCTCAAGAAATTGGTACTATCATGTCTTCAGTCACTTTGTTCACCTTTAAGTACGCATTACAACAGTTGGTATACAAAATCCAACTTTTTGTCTATTCATCAAATGGTGCCATTGTTCTAAACTGGTCTGAAATGTTATCATCTGCTAACAATTTGCTCTAAACAATATGTTAGTCGAATAGTTTTAAATTCCCTATTCTAACTGAAGTTCAGTTAGCCATACTTGCAAAGCTACATTTGCTCCCAGTACAACAAATCCCCAATTTTAAAATCTTTATCCCCATATTCAGATTTTGCACCTTTCTATCTCTTATCTTCTCTTGCTCTACAAACTACCAGGAAATCTGTGTGTATCTGACTTTGGTCTCTTCTACACTCCATACTTTCTTCACAGACCTTTGTAGAGTTTTCAGACGTTGAAGCCCTAAGCTCAGGTTCCCTCCCGAAACCTTTACAGCATTCCACATCACTTCCTTTAGTGCAGCGCTTAAACTCGACCTCTGTGACTTTTGTCCTGGTTTCTCTCTGTCAATTTTTGACTGATTATATTTCTGTGAAGCACCTGGAGACATTTCACAACATTAACAGGCCAATATAAATCCAGTTAGTTGTTCTATTACTCAGTCACAATTTGTCAGATTTTAAACTGGTTGTTTTTAAATAAGGCTGCATATTGACTATGCATAATATAGACCGCCAGTAGCAAGAAAACAGAACAGCAACAGAATGTTGTTGCTGCACCTCGCCACGCATCAAGTTGTCAATGGAAATTAAGCCATCAACTTAAAAAAAGTGCCATGCAGAGATGAGAAGTAACTTAGTGATAGAAACAATGTGAATAAAGATAACACTTTCTGGGTATATGCCAACAGCAAGTTACACAGAGACATCAGAAAGATCGATTTTCCATGGCCCTGTCTTTGTCGTTCAAGACTCACATCAATAGATTTTAATCCATCGGAGAATTAAGGGATAATAGATGCAGAGAGGAAAGTGAAGTTGAATCAGAAGATCAGCCATAGTCATATTAATATAATCATATTAAATGGGGGAGCAGGCTGAAGGCACTAAATGGTCTCCTGTAGTTTCTTTTCTCATGTTACTAGCACAAGATCCCCCTTGTTCTCAATTTCAAAACCACAAGCATCCCCACTTTGAAAATCTTCGATCATTTGTTCTACCAACAAGGTAGCCTCATTACTAAATACATTTCACTCCAATTTCGCAAGTAACGATTCCTTTCAGGACATGCTGTCTCTTCTTTTGTTACATCTGACATCCTACAATGCTTCAAGCATTCTTTCAATGGTACATTGCAAGTGGTTTCTAATTCTTGCAATCCAGTTTACTTCAAAAGCTACTCACAATGTTGCCTTCTCAACAGGAATGAGCATTTTGATCCCAGCATGCATAATACCAAACCATTTCAATTCTCCCTCCCACTTCCAATCTGGTCTTCCTTCCGGCAGATTTCCACATTGTTCCAGTCAAACTTAACTTAGAATTAATCTAGACCAAACACTTCAAAACGTATCAAGGAGATAGCCTAGTTCCTAACTTTAATCTTATTTAGAAATAAGCATAAAGCATGACATTCAGATGTAATTTAATTGGTCAAACTACTTGTCATGATTTGGAGATGCCGGTGTTGGACTGGGGTGTACAAAGTTGGACAACCACCTGATGAAGGAGCGCCGCTCCGAAAGCCAATGCTTCCAATTAAACCTGTTGGACTATAACCTGGTGTTGTGTGATTTTTAACTCCAAACTACTAGGTTTTACACAAAACACAGTTGTTCTTGTATTATACTTGAAATACAAACAAAAAAAGTCAAAACATGGCGTAACTTTATTGAAATAGTTAAAGTAATATATTGTTTAACCACAACTCAACTGTTCCAATATAGTAGCACTCAATAAACACTCCCTTGGCAGAGGCAAATTCAGCAAATCAGATTTCCCTCACAACCTGTCTCCTCGAGTCCAGGAGAACATACTAAAAGAATGAACTGTGCAGCAGATAGAGAACTCAAGATTTTGCAGCAGCAGCAGAAAGACAGAGCTGTGTCAAGCAGCTTCAACTACAAAACCTCAACTTTACTAACTGAAAGCAAAGTGGGCCTGACTCCACCCACTCATATGTCTTTTGTCTAATTTTTTTAAAACTCAGTTATTTAGTTTGCTTTCCATGGAGTGGACATCTTTGCACCAGGTTTAAAGAAACAGGACAGAACAAAAGCCTCTTTAAAGGCACATATCATCACACCTCCCCTTTTAAAAGAAATGAACCATTATACAGTCATAGAGAAGTACAGCATGGAAACACACCCTCAGTCCAACTTGTCTATGCTGACCAGATATCCTAAACTAACCTAGTCCCATTTGCCAGTGCTTGTCCCATATCCCTGTAACCCTTTCCTATTCATATACCCATCCAAATGCCTTTTTAAATGTTGCAATTGTACCACCCTCCACTATTATCTCTGGCACCTCATTCCATACATGCACCACTATCTGCATGAAAACATTGTCCCTTAGATCCCTTTTAAATTTTTTCCATCTCGCCATAAATCTATGTCTTCTGGTTCTGAACTCCCTCACACCAGGAAAAAGATCTTGTTGATTTACCCTATCAATGCCCCTCACGATTTTATAAACCTCTAAGGTCACCCCTCAGCCTCCAACACTCCAGAGAAAACAGCCCCAGCCTACTCAACCTCTCTTTATAGCTCAAAACATCCAACCCTGACATTATATAAAGATGGCTTTATTTGCAAAGAACTTACTCTCACATTATTAGTATACTACATTACATATATTACATCAAACCTATCCATGCAAACATTCAATACTACATTCCATATCAATCCATTCCTTCTGCCAGCCAACACCTCAGTCTTCCATCAAAATCGTGACAATGCATCAGAAATTACGTTTTCTCACCCTGCCATATGTATCATTATCAAATTGAATGGTGGAAACAATACACGCCATCTAAACAGTCTGGTGTTTCTTAAATTTCTCCAAAAATGTTAATTGGTTATGATAAGTATGTACAATTGTTTCTGATCCATTATTGGCATCACAAATGTAAAAATGTTGCTGCTAACACCAAAGTCAAGGTCTCTTTCTCAATGGTGGAGTATTTCTTTCACTGAATATTCGACCTGCAGGAGAAATACCTAACAGATCTTTCTCTTTGAACCTAGGCAATGCCTGGACAAAGTTAAATAGACATCCACCAAACCTTTGGCTACCATAGATTGGCTCTTCATCACTGCCCTCATCACTACACTTACCTTTTGTTCTACCACCAATATTTTTAGTCAACTTTCATTTTTCAGTTCCAACTTCTGAAGTTCAAAAGTTCTCTCTTTATCCCTTTCTTTTACTAGGGTTATTCTTTTTTCTCCTTTTTATTCTGCTTTCAATTGCAACTCAAAACTGTTTTTTATTTGTAATTGAATTTTAGCCATTTCCAATTATTCTGATTGCATTTCTGTTGATTGTAAATGCTGAGCTATTGCTGCAATTATCTCTCCTTTCCTCATGGGCACAGGCAACCTCAACTTCAGCATGTCCACCTATTCCGAAAGCTTTACCTTATTCACCTTCTATACACCACCACAAGTGACTTCGTCAACACCCAGTAAATTCTTCGCCACCGGTGGGCCATTATTACACAAGGCACAACCTATTTAAACCAACCAAATGCAACACCCACAAAGAGAACACCAACACACACCACTCAATGTCTTTGAGTCCAATAATCCCAAATCCAATCAGGAATTAGAGATTTTGATCCCAACCAAATACACTTATTTGTTATGGACCAGACAAACCCCCCTCAAAACTAGCCTCGATCCTAACATCTCTCTTATTTAGAGGCAAATGTAAGGCGCTGCATCCCAGATGCAATTTGATTGGTTAAACTACCAGGCTTTAAGCTAAACACACTTTATTCTTACACCACAGTTAGAATACCAAAGAAAAAAGAATTGACCTAACTTTAAGTCTACTGAAATATTTTAAATTATTTACTATGTAACTACTACTTATCAATTGTTCCAATATAGCAGCATTCCATAAGCACAGCCTTGGAATAGGCAAATTCAGCAAAACAGATTTCCCTCACATGCTGCTATCTCCTCCTGTCCAGGAGAGCAACATACTGAAAGAATGAATCTCACAGCAGAGAGAGAACTCAAGCTTTTGCAGCAGCAGAGAGACAGCAGTATCAAGCAGCTTCAACTCCAAAACCCCAACTTCAACAACTGAAAGCCAAACTAAAACCCTGGGAGTGTGAGAGTCGGACTCCATCCACTCAGGTTTAAAGCTCACCCTAAACCTATGCCCTCTAGTTCTGGACTCCCCGACCCCAGGGAAAAGACTTTGCCTATTTATCCTATTCATGCCCCTCATGATTTTGTAAACCTCTATAAGGTCACCCCTCAGCCTCCGACGCTCCAGGGAAAATAGCCCCAGCCTGTTCAGCCTCTCCCTATAGCTCAAATCCTCCAACCCTGTCAATAGCCTTGTAAATCTCTTCTGAACCCTTTCAAGTTTCATAACATCTTTCCAATAGGAAGGAGACCAGAATTGCACGCAATATTCCAGCAGTGGCCTAACCAATGTCCTGTATTTGTTTTGTCTAAGTTTTCAAAAAGCCAAAGTTATTTACTCTGTTTTCCATGGAGCAGACACCTTGTCACCAGGTTCATAACATCCCTCTTCAAGGGAAAATAACAGAGAAAACGCTTCTTAAAAGCACATATCATTGGAGGTTCTTCTAGGGACTCTGGTCTGAACTGTAATGTAGCAACTTTTTTGTCTGTGCTTGCCACCTCCTTTCACTTCAATCTTGAGATGACTTAATGGGATATTTTTCTTGTGCTTGCCACATTTACACTTAACAATCTTCTTACTCAACGGTTTTTGAGGGTTTTTCCACTGCCTCATTCAGGCAATTTTTTAAATCGACAGTTTTTAAACTGTTTGTAGTTTTTCATGTGAGTTTGGCTACAGGTCACTAAATTTGAAAAATTCTAACTTGCACCTGTTGCTCCCTTCATCAAAACCCAGCCCATAATGAGGATTGCTAACACAACATTTCAAGTTTTGATGAAAATTCTTGATAACATTTGAGTTTTTATTTCAAATTTCCAGCTATTAATTTTAAGATTTTTTTAAAAAACCTGTGTGAAAGAAATTTAGATAATCTCAGTTCAGTTCCATAAGAGTACAGGCTCAGTAGGAAAACCAGTTCTTCATTAATTTTCATCACATTAATAATTATTCAAAGAGGATCAATTTGACAATATTCCTCTAATTAAAAACTTTGAAGTAAAGTAGAATGTGAATGCATCTCTCTTTACATTAGCCAGAAAGACCAGTAAGCTGTACAGTTTGATTGCCAGTTAGTGCCTAAATTGACAGTTCCAAACAGAACAGCAACTAGTGTTGCGTGACTGATTTCACTGTTCTCTGAGAAAGAGTGGGTAAAACAGCAACCAATGTTGCCATAAAATAGGGCTGTGTGGATAGCTCAGCTCCCGTAAAATTAAAATTTATTTAATCAGACTCTGTTACTGAAGGTGGAAACCTTAATATAGTTGCTGTAATGCCTTGGTGAAGAGACATGGACATGCATCCCACTTCTGGTTTGTTTCTAACCTTAGTTTTTCAGGTCTAAAATTCCAATTTCATTTGAGGACTAGAATCAGTATTACCACATCAATCAGGAACCAAGCTTTTTCATAATATTAAAGACAGGAGCTTTACTCTAAGATCAGTATTTTTATTGAATGCTTGCTCTGAACGTATACCCTCAGACTCCATGTGTTCCCCCAGACGTGCATATAAGCTACAATTGTTCAATTTTTCTTTGTCTTGTTTTCCTCTGCTCGCCCCATCCAACTATGAAGACCTTCCAACATCTTCTGTTCCAGCACTCTACCCTAATGGACATTTCTTCATTGTAACTGCTTATCTCTGCCATTGGCTCAAAACAAGTTAAATGCTTCCTTGATAGTTCTTCCTTTTCCTACAACCCCATGGCATCACCCAACAGTGGCTTACAGAGTAGCAATGCAAATATCCAATCCTCAATGCACGCAGTCCATTGTATGGTGTCCATTCAAAGGGAATGGATACAAAAATAGGGATATTTTACTAAAACTATGCAAGACACATTCAGACCACAGTTGGAATATTGCGAACAGTTTTGATCTCTTTATCTAAGGGAAGATGCAATGGCATTAGAGGAAATCCAGAGAAGGTTTAGTAGGTTGCTTCCAGGTATGGAGGGATTTTCTTCTGAGGACAGGTTGAGATTGTTGGGTATGTACTCATTGGAGTTTGGGAAAATGATAGGCAACCTTATTGAAACATACAAAATTGTTAAGAGAACTTGAGAGGATAGATAGTGATTGAATACAAAGATTACTTCAAAATCTAACTTTTCCAGTCGTCTCCAATCAAAACTGTTCTGCCCTTATCCAAAGATGTGCATGTCAGGTGAATTGGCCATGCTAAATTGCCCATAGTGTTATATGCATTAGTCAGAGGTAAATGTCAGGTAATAGAGTAGGGGACTAGGTCTATGTGGATTACCCTTCGGAGGATCGGTATGGACTTGTTGGGCCTGTTTCCTCCTTTAAAGTCTAATCTTATTGGCATGCTTAGCTGTTCCTTTACCTATGTTTATCATGCTTCTACTTTGTAAAAAATCCTACCATGCTTTCAACCACCTACACCAGCAAACAGATCCTTCATTTTGTTTTTGGAAATGAATTGTCAATTTGTTGAAATGCACTACAGCTGCACCCATGCAGTAACTTGAGGAAGTTGATTTGTAATTGCAATGCACAGATTGCTTTCTAGATGCTACACAGCCATGAGTCTTTGAAACTGAAGATTAACTGAAGATTGATGTTCTTTGCAATATAGAAATTATAATTTATCCATACCTTCTGTTCTTGCTTCTTGATCTAGACCGCCGTGATCTGTACGATTTCCCTCGATCCCGTGATCTGCTTCGCTTTTTTCGGACCTCATATGATGAACTGCTGCTAGACCGCCGTCTATGTCTGAAGATATAATATATACTAGTGCATATTACAATCTATAATTATGTAATCTCTGAAAGCCTTAGCTTAATTTAGATTTTAAAAAGGTCTTCAGTTAGAAACCATTGCAAGAATCAGTTCCACAGTTCATCATGTGCAAACCTCTGTGACAACTGATGGGATTCTATTTTGATAAGAACAAATGAATGGCATATTCTATTCAAAGGAAGTACTACAGATACTAGCCAATAATTCAATGGAAAAAACTAATAGCTTTGTTCTTTTCTTGGTATATATCAACACAAGGTCCAACTTGAACCAAAGCACTGACAATTCAAGGTACAAGCAAATTGAACATATGTGAATTTTAATCATTGATGATATAAGCGTCTTGCATATAGTAGTAGCCAGTTGTAATCATTTGTCCTGCATATCAAATCAGCACAGTATTTTCAGCACCACACTTTTCTTCCAACCATGACTTGCATTTTTAAGCGGATATTATGATTTCCAATCTTTGTCTTAGTGATATTTTTATCATGACCTTCATAATTTCAAGATGTGCTTTTGAACTGTTTCTGTATTCATTATTTAAATGTGCTACTGCAAATCTAAAAATTCTACATACTCAATATTATTTTACATACTCCTACTCACCAACTGCACTTTCTACGAGTTCTCAATTCTTTCCAACAATCCCTCAATCACATTTTTAATCTGAAAGTGTCATTTTGTCAATTTCCAGCTATTATCATTTTTGAACTTGAAGTGATCATGTGCATCTACAGTTTCTTTTTCTTCTCGTTTCAGTCAGATTGTAGCCATCACTAAATGAACAAAGTTATCACAATCTCCTCAAAATTGCAAGAGCAGTCACTCCAAAAAGAGACAATTTCATTTTACAGTTTTATTGCAAAATGGTTCATCTTGAATGTTTCTCTAAAGAGAACACCACCATAATGGAAGAAAATCTCAGATACTGGGCAATGAAATTCAAGTCATATCGTAATTGATAAATTTGATTCTAAGCGCTATCTATTATGTTACTCTTCAACTCAATGCTTTCTCTTACCCATAGAATCTCCTTTGTTGAATTCAAAAAGATTCATGCAAGTGCAGCTTTGGAAACAAGCAAAACACAAGTGCAGCAGTACTTTTTAGATGGTGTAATTCTCAACTACCACTTTAGCATCAACAATTTACAGAATTATTTTGAAGTAAATAACTTGAAATGTACCAGAAGTTTCTGTTCAACTCATCTTTGACAACTTTAAAACTGGAAGAGCACATTATAGTCAGCGTGAGATTTCATAAACTTTCCCATATCAGCAGTTATGTTTTTTTGTCCAAAGATACACACTTACTGAATTTCACTTCAAAATGATACTCTGAACATGCTGAACTGCTAGAGATCTCCCAACTGTTATTTTCAATTCAAGAAGAAATTGTGGTTTCGAACCCTTTTTTTATTGTTTGAACTAAAATATATTTGTTACAGTGAACCAGCACTAAATTTCAATAGATAAAGAAATGGAATACGCAGAAATACCAATTTGTACATCTCACTTGACAAAACATCATCTAAGTTATCGGCTCTGCCTGACTTTCCCAAGTTTATGTTCAGCAAAAACAGGAAGTCACTTTTACTTGGATTTTTCAAACTTCAATCGGAGGAACAAAGATATCTCTGGTAGAGAGATGTATAAAATAAATGTCAACAGTGTTAAAATTATTCTAATCCTCAATTATTAACAACAGTGACACTGCCATAAGGAAAGTAAAAAACAAAAACAAGCTCCAAAGTTTATCACTTACATGAATTTTCAGTGCTCCTATAGGAACTAAACTAGATCCATCCTACAATCAGTAGTCTCTATTCCTAACTAAACTGTAATTAAATCACTTCAGATCCAAACTCCATAATAACTCGCTACCCAATTGGTCAGAATAATCCTGGCTACTTGCTCTGTATCTGGCAATAACACTTTTTGTTTTCAAATATTTGATATGTCTTTTATCTTCAAAAGGCAAAACAAGACAAACAATGAACAATATTTGGTGGTGGCACATGAAAAGAACAAAGTTTGGCAAAACAAAGTACGGTAAGACGAGGAACTGAAAAATGCTTGGGAAAAAAGAGACAGCAAGATAAATTTTTCATTCGTACGTGTAAATCTAAAATGCAATGAGAACAAAACAAGTTGGGAAAAATGCTTTAAAGAAATCCCTTATTCAATTTGGATTGAATGTTAATTTCATATCTGTCAATCTTCAACATGGCTGTTTCTCTGGTATACTGGCTGATTTTGTCAATAACATCTTATAAAGACATCCAAACACAGAAATGCTGGAAAAACTCAGAGGGTCTGGCAGCATCTGTGGAAACAAAACCACCGTTAACATTTTGAATCAACTATGACTTCTTCATAACTTCATGACTCTTCTTTCTTAACGTTATGACACAATTGATAAGACCCACCTTCTGTCCTTGGATCGTGAATGGGAGCGGTGACGAGAGTGTGATCTTGTCCTTCTACTAGATTTTTTCCGCGTGAATGTTCTGCTATCTGAAGAACTGCTGGAAGTTGATTTCCTCCGGTGTTTCTTTTTACGACGACTTCTGATATCATCTTCACTATCTGAGGAGTGGCGCCCCATTTTCCAATGTCTTTCAAAACTGAGGAAGAAATAAAGATAAACAATCATTATTTGAGAAAGAACATTTTGAATGTGAGTCCATTCTAATGCATCAATTCCAATGAATTAGATCTAAGTTCTGCGATTCCACCACATTCAAATATCAATGGTAATGAACAATTAAGCAATAAACTAAAGGAAAAGGCTCCACAAACAATACAGAAAAATTGTCCAGACAGGTTCTGTCCACAAAAGGACGAACAAATCCAATCAGGCCAATTATTGCTCCATGAGTCTCATCTCGACATGAGCAAAGTGATGGAAAATGCCTTTGGTCAGGTAAAATCATTTGCTTACCGACATTCAGTTTGGGTTCTGCCAGGACAACTCAGTTCCAGACTTCAATGCAACCTTTGTCTAAACAAAGACAAGAGAGCTGAAATCAATGGTGAGATCAGAGTGACTGTCCATGACATCAAGGCAATTTTTTTGACAGATTGTGGCAACAAATAGTTGTGATGATCCCATGTGATGGTCATAGTGAAACCTGACTTGGTAGACCTTAAGTTTTATTTTTGCAATTTGGTTACCATGGTGGTCAGTCACTGCGCATATTCACACAAGGCTGTAATTGCTTTCATAGATTTATTACATAAAAGAAGAAAAAAATTGTAGATAAAAATTTTTGGTCTTATCATAAACAGTTAAAAAGATCAATTCCCCAACAATATCCTTTGAAGTCACGATAGCCTGGTGAAGGATCATTGCTATCTTAAAGTTGTAAACATTGCCTTTCGGAAACATTTTGCATATTTACCATGCGATTCCCTCTGGCTCTCCTGAGATACACGGACAGGCTAATACAATTACTTTTCTATGACTTCAACTACTTTGAAGATACTAAAACAGTTCGAAACTTCTTTCCAACTCTGTTAGCCGAGAGGATACCTCTTCCTAACTGAACCTGCTTATGGCCCTGGGCCTTCCACTGTGAAATCAAATCAACTGTAGCCTGCAGTTATCTCATCAAGTAGCATGCTCAGTCACATGATTTTTTTGGAAACACTGACTTTAATTTACTGATCTTTCTTAAACAAAAATTCAACCTTCACAGCAGTGAAAACTAAAATCCCATTTACTTCAACTTCAGAATCCAAGTTCCCAAAATAATATTATGTATTTTCAGGAGATGCTTTTATAAAATTTAGTAAATGGGAATCAAATGCAAAACACTCATGGACTGGAAGCACGACCCACATAAAGAGAGAGAGAATTTTGGTTGCTAACTGTCATCAATTCCAGACCATTATTGCAGGAGCTCTTTAAGATCATGTTGTAGGCCCAAACATCTCAAGCCACATCATCAATTACCTTCACTCCAACTCAAGTCAGAAGTGGGGACGCTTGCCTGAAACGGAATACAGCATTCAGCAAGACCTAACCAATACACAGGCTTCATTGCTAACAGGCAAGTGGCATTTCTGTCACATAAATGCCAGGCAATCACATCTTCCTTCAGAGGGAAACTAACCATCTTCCTTGACATTCAATTGTATTAGTAGGTAAGTGCAGCACTGGAAAAGCACAGCAATGAAAACTAAATTCCCATTTACCTCAACTTCAGGATCCAAGTTCCTAAAATAATAATATATATTTTCAAGAGATGTTTTAATAAAATTGAGTAAATGGAAATCAAACACTCATGGACTGGAAGCACAACCCACACGGAGAAACAGCATTTGGTTGCTAAAGGAATGAAGGGCTTATGCCCGAAATGTTGACACTCCTGCTCCTCAGATGCTGCCTGACATACTCTGCTTTTCCAGTGCCACACTTTTCAACTCTTAATCTCCAGCATCTATAGTCCTCACTTCCTCATATTCAACTGCATTACCATCGTTGACTGCCCTATCGTCAACATTCCAGAGGTTTCCACTGACCAAAACTTAACTGTGTCAGCCATATAAATTCTATGAATCTAAAAATAGCTTCAAGGTTGGGAACAAGCAACTCATTTCCTGATTTCTATCTACAATCTACAAGATACAAGTCAGGAATGCGGCTGAATTCTCTCCAGCTGTAGGACAAGAACAGCTCTGATGACACTCAAGAATGTCAACATCATCCAGGACAAAGCAAACTTAATTTGGCACCTTGATAGGTACCAGGGAGTGAGTCAAAGATAGTATACTAGAGGGGTTTGGTGTGGTTTACATCTTGAATAAATGATACTTGGAAGTAAGCTACAGATAGGAATCTAATTGAGGTGTTAATGGTAGTTTATATTTAGAATAACAGGTGCATGAAAGTGACTTATCGATTGGAATCCAATTGAGAGATTTGGGGTGGTTTATGTACAGAGTGACAGTTACATTGAAGTGAATTACTGTTCTCCCTCTCAATCCTGGTCTGTCATTTTTTGTCTGTCTCCCTCCCTCTCTGCTTGCCTCTGTGCCTCCCACCATCCCCAACTCTGACAGTTCTTTGACTGAATATTATAATGGTAAGGCCAATTGCACAGTCAGTGTAAGTGTTTGCTGTGTCCTGGAGGTTAGGGGATTGGCTGGTGAGCAACTTGACTGAAAACAAAAATTGCTGGAGATCACAGCCAATCAGGCAACATCCATAGAGAAAAAATACAAGTTAATGTTTTGAGTCTCGATGACTTTTCATCACTGCCAGCTAGTACTAGTGTGGGTTTCACAAGGGTCACTGCCAAAGACATAGACATTTACAATCGATGTAAATGATTTAGACGAAGAGAACAAGTGTACTGCCCCCAGGTTCACTGACAAAACCACGTTGGGTGGGAGACAAAGCTGTGGGGATGACCAGAGAGGCTGTTAACAAATATGGACAGATTCATTGATGGGCAGATAGAATATAATGCAGAGAACTGTCCATGAGAACCAAAGATTTACAAACTAACTTAGTGACATTTTAAAACACCCATTCCCTGCCCAGTCTCAAACTTCCAGACCCAATAAGGATTTGTCCCTGAGGGAGGTCAGTTTTCTGAAAGACTATAACAACATATGGGAGAAGATTTGTAGCTCGGGTGCTCGTTGTTGTGGTTCTGTTCACCGAGCTGGGAATTTGTGTTGCAGACGTTTCGTCCCCTGTCTAGGTGACGTCCTCAGTGCTTGGGAGCCTTCTGTGAAGCACTTCTGTGATGTTTCCTCCGGCATTTATAGTGATTTGTATCTGCCGCTTCTGGCTGTCAGTTCCAGCTGTCCGCTGCAGTGGCCGGTATATTGGGTCCAGGTCAATGTGCTTATTGATTGAATCTGTGGATGAGTGCCATGCCTCTAGGAATTCCCTGGCTGTTCTCTGTTTGGCTTGTCCTATAATAGTAGTGGTTAGAACACTACAAGGTAAGAACAAACAGTCTTACCGCAAGTTCAACCCAAACTCTGGGTGAGATATGTAGATGATACCTTTGTAATCATTAAAAACACTGAAATAGAGAACACACACTGGATCATCAACGCCACACTCACAGGAATCCGATTCACTAGAGAGGAAGAAAAGGACAACCAACTCCCATTCCTAGACGTGATGATACAGAGAAAACCGAACGGAGAATTCACCACAAAGGTATACAGGAAAGCCACACACACAGACCAAGAATTACATCAAAAATGCTTATTAACATTTGTATCACCATCCTTTCACCATCATATCTTCATTGTTCCCTTTTGTTATTAAGTAACATATTGTAAGTTATGGATAAAATTACATTTTTACATCTGAACACAGTGTACAATTTTGTATGTATGTATAATGTATTATGTGTTCTCCATATGGCTATGCTAACGTCTTTAGTTAGAATGGTGGACGTTTCCACCACTTCTCTGTGAATGTGTTCAACACGAGGTAGTATTTACCTCGAAACGGTATGCACAGTAATGCTATGTAATATTACAGAATAAAATCCTTTGGTTGCAAGAAGATCACTTTAATTTTTGTGACAGTGTAACATGTGATCCATTTTCCCCATCTTGAGTTATTTATTTCTGCAGACGAATGATATTAATTTACAATTACCTGCTATGGACTAGGCCAGACCACTCAAAACATTCTTGAGCAGGCAACCCAGACCATAACTTTGCAATTTGTTTCGGTAAGTGTACAGTGAGAATTGCCCGGAGTAAGTTAGCTAGGCTGACTATTAGGTTTTAAAACAGACAGAAATGTATTCACAAAATTACACAATAAAACACAAAGAACAGAATAAAGAACCCCTACAGAACTCAGTCCATCCAAACTAGACTTAATTATGCAAACTAGACTTAATCATGAGCAAAACCAATGTAGTGTACAAAATCCCATGCAAGGACTGCACAAAACACTACATAGGACAAACAGGAAGACAGCTAACGATCCGCATCCATGAACACCAACTAGCCACGAAACGACATGACCAGCTATCCTTAGTAGCCACACACGCAGATGACAAACAACATGAGTTCGACTGGGACAACATTACTATTATAGGACAAGCCAAACAGAGAACAGCCAGGGAATTCCTAGAGACAGGCACTCATCCACAGATTCAATCAATAAGCACATCGACCTGGACCCAATATACCGGCCACTGCAGCTGACAGCTGGAACTGACAATCGGAAGCGGCAGGTACAAATCATTATAAATGCCGGAGGAAACAACACAGAAGCGCTTCACAGGAGGCTCCCAAGCACTGAGGATGTCACCTAGACAGGGGACGAAACGTCTGCAACACAAATTCCCAGCTCGGCGAACAGAACTACAACTATAACAACGTGCAACACGAAGGTAGAGTATAACAGAGTTTGCTACGTCCCATCATATAATATATTTTGCCATCTGTATCATACGAGGTATATTTAAAGCATTGACAGAGGAAATATAATGTGCTAAAATGTGATTCATGTTTGGAGGAAGAATAGACAACAGAATGTATGGACTTAAAATGGTAAGAAGTTATGAAAATTATTGATAAGACTATTTACCCTCGCATGCCAGAAGCTGAGGGGTAACCTAATAGAGGTTTATAAAATCATGAGGAACATGGTTAGAGAGAATGGCCAAGGTCCTTTCCCCATGGTAGGTGAGTCCAAAACTAGAGGACATAGGTTTAAGGTGGGAGGGACAAGATTTAAAAGGGATGTAAGGGGCAACATTTTCATGCAGCATGGTGGCTCAGTGGTTAGCACTGCTACCTCACAGTGCCAGGGACCCGGGTTTGATTCCAGCCTAGGACAACTGTCTGTCTGCAGTTTGCACATTCTCCCCATGTCAGCGTGGATTTCCTCTGGGTGCTCTGGTCTCCTCCCACAATCCAAAGATGTGCAGTTTAGGTGAATTGGCCATGCTAAATTGCTCATGGTGTTCAGGGATGTGTAGATTAAGTGCATTAATCAGGGTAAGTATAGGATAATAGGGTAGAGAAACGGATCTGGGTGGGTTACTCTTTGGAGGGTCGGGCTGTAGGGATTCTATTTTATGAGTATGCAGAGGGTGGTGCTTGTTTGGAATGAGCTGCCAGAGGAGTTGGTGCAGGCTGGTACAATTACAATATTTAAAAGGCATTTCAATGGGTACATGAATAGGTGCCAAATGGGACTCGATTAATTTAGGATATTGATCGGCGTGGACAAGTTGGGGACCTAAGGGTCTGTTTCTGTGCTACATATCTCTGTGACTATCAACTTAAATATTGACTCTCTTCATCACTGGCACATTTCCAAGATGCACTGCAGCAATGTGCCAAAGATTCTTTGATGGCACCCTTCCAACCCATTACCTTGAACACCCAGAAGCACTCAGGCACCATATGCATGGGAAAATCACCACATGCAAGTTCCTCTCCAACTTATGCACCATCTTGACTTGGAAGTATAATGCCTCTCATTCACCATCACTAGATCAAAATTAAGAAATTCCCAACCTAACTGTACTGCAGGCACTCTTGTACCACATGGGCTGTAGCAGTTAAGAAGACAGCTCTACCACCACTTCTAAAATGCAATTAGGGATGACCAATGTAGGCTGTTTCTGGTGCAGATATCCAAAAACAAAAAAAAAGTAAACAGTGCTGCCATCCTACATTGAAAATGAGTGTTGGAGGTCAGAAAACGGTAGGGAAGAACAGGAGGTGCAGCAGCCTGGTTCTGAGTATGCTTTCCAACTCCGGGAAGGTGCCCACAGCCCTGCAGGGTGGGTGGTAAACCGAAGGTTGTGACTATACAGGTCTAGATGGCAAAGCAGCGGTAGCTGAACTGGGTCCAGCAGCATGGTTAGAGAAAACAGATGCGCTAGCCATCCTGAAGCATGACAGTGCATGCACTCGCTCATGTGATGTCAACCTGAAGGAACATGGTGCTGTTAGGAGTGCACATGCAGACAGTGTTGTGTCATGGTCAGTGTCTGTGCATGTGCCATTTTGTCATTTGGGAAAGTCACTCCGGCCAATTAATGCTGTGGAACTCACATTCCATGAACGAAAGAAAGGAATAAGGAAGAAACATTGCAACCAAAACATTTAAGCCCATCAGATTTTGTCCCACTACAACTTTTCATTCCAAATAATCCAAATCAAAAAACAATTTTTTTCCAAATAGTACATTTTTAATTAATCTGTAAATTACTCACAATTTATCAACATATTTGCAGTTGTAATTTACAAGATTAAAGTTTGGGTTTGCTTTACATGATTTTTTAAAAATGGTACAGTAGTTCAGATCACTCCCTTAAGGGTTTTGTATTTCATAAACATGCTAATTCAACTTATCCTCTATTCAATTATGGTTGTGCAATTTGGGTTTATGACAATAGAACACCTCATCCATATCTTTAGTTCTGTGGTTAAATTTCAGGATTGGCACTTGCATTTTTTTGATAAACAGCAATAAAACCTCAGCTTATCAAATCATGAAGGAAAATCTACAAACGTTTGCTTTTGCCCCAAGTTTTGCAGATGACCTGGCAGGATAATAAATATACTCTGCAAAAAGATATTTGAAACCTTTGTGATATGATTCAATTTTTTTCTAAATAATTGCATTTTAACCATAATTTTCTGACCTTTGGAGAATATGGTGGCATATATATATATGTGTGTCTCTTCTCTTGCACAGCTATTTTCAACTACATATTATGGTTCCCAACTCAATGTAATACACATAGCACAAAAGTAAAGCATATATTTTAATTTTCTAGCTGCACTGGTCTGTCATTACAAATTAATGTCCTATGATAAACTAAACTAAGAAAACAACCTGTCAGGAGACTAAAGTGTTCACAAGATCCTGACCAAAAACAAACTATTACAACAATTTTCATAACAGTTAGCAAAGTAAATCAGATGTTGAGAGATGTTACAAGGCCACTGTTAAGTCAAAAAGGAAAGGAAATGCTGTCATTTCACAAATCACTTCATCCACACTGAGTAAAGTTCTGGTCATCACTGTCTGAAAAAACAATTAATTATAAGGTGACACAAAAGTGACCAACCAGAACGATTGAGGAAACAGAAAGATCACATTGAGAATCATGTTACGCAAATAGAAAGAAAAAAATGCTGCCTGTTTTCAGGATTCTAAAAGGTCTAGATAACGTAGACCAGGGCAATCTGTTTTACTTTCTCTTGCCCTGAACAGGTAAACCAGAGGAAATTATTAAAATGGAGTATGTTCTAAACCAATCTGAGGAAATATTATTTCAATAGCCGAGTGCTCAATTTTTGGAATAGGCTCCCAAAGGAGACTGTGAAAGCAGATAATATTGATTGCTTCAAATATAAGTTAGGTAGATTATTTTACAGAAAATAATATGATGGAAAACTGTACATGAGTAACATGAGACAATGTGGTCAGTATAGCATGCCTGGAGGAAACAGGCAGCTATGGACCTGTAGTTCCAAAGCTTTCCACCACTGGGATTTACCCTCCCCTCATGTCTGGTTCTGTCAGCAAACTGGTAAGAGATTGATGATCATTAGCCAACAACTCCATTATCATTCAATCATGCAATAATCAGGATGGTAGTTAAACTCAACCACTTTTTGTCAAACAATTTCCATGTTCAACTATGCAGTCATTTATTTCCCCCAGTTCTAACTTCTGTTGCTCATAGACTAGCACTTTTAGCTTATTGCGCTTCGAAATTCCTTTTTGTTGTAATCAAGGACCAAATAGAAGCCATTCCTATGCACATTTAAATTTAACTAAGACAATATCTATTCTATCAATCAACTTTGGTCTGATATGGACAGAAAAAATAGCGAGTCGCCTTTTTTATTGTCACCAAGATTTGAATTTTTAACTTTCAGAAAGGAATATTATGCCTTCAAGATATTATGTTCATTTAAAATCTAACAGTCATCTCATAGGATTGAAACGACCTTAGATAACAATTATAATATCAGTTACATTAGAATGGTGACTGTTCCACTAAAATATTGAGTTCAGGTACCTGAAGCTTGTTTTCATATGGATTACAGGAACCTACTCAGCAACTGAAGTATCTATTAGATGCTGTCTAGCACCCCTTCATAGTGTTCATAAAGTTCAACTCTATCCTCCTCCAAAGAATGTAAACTGAAGCAAGACTTGACCATGAAGCCCTTTAAACCAGCTCATCATTCAGCATCATCTCAGCTGATCTTCTGCCTCAACTCCTTTTTCCTACCTGCTTCCCATTATCTCTCAATTTCCCAACAGATCACAAATCTACCCGTTTATCCTCCTGCTGGCCTTGAATGTATTCAATAATACCTTGTCTCTGTCTCACCATTACTCTCTATAAGGTGTCTTGGGATGTTTTCTGTTTTAAATTTCCATTTCATTTCTGTCCAAACATAGCAGAAACCTGCAATCATTCTTCTCTCATTTCTATATTCACCTCCAGAATGCTGCTTGACCAGCTTTCAGCCTTATCAAGCACCTTACAAGATTTTGCAGACATGTAAGTTGTCCATGTAGTAATGCAGCAGTAATGTAGTAAAATAGGGATTGCTCAGCAAATACTATGAAAACCACATCATGAGTCTGCCCTCATGCTAAACATCTTGCTTCTTCAGTATTGTTTTATTTTGAATGACCTATTTTGCAATGAAAAATCAGTCAGAATTTGTTAATTAAGCTTTCAAAAGATTAGATTAAATTAGATTAGATTCCCTACAGTATGGAAGGTCTTTTGGCCCAACCAGTCCACACTGACCCTCTGAAGAGTAACCCACTCAGACCCATTTCCCTCTGACTAATGCAGCTCATACTATGGGCAATTTATCATGGCCAATTCACCTGACCTGCACATCTTTGCACTGTGGGAGGAAACCGGAGGACCCAGAGGAAACCCACACCGACACAGGGAGAATGTGCAAACTCCACACAGAAAGCCGCCCCAGGCTGGAATCGAACCAGGGACCCAGTGCTGTGAGGCAGCAATGCTAACTACTGAGCCACTGTGCCACCCCAGTGAAAAGGTATGTGAAAAAAATCCTTGCAATCTTAAAAGATGAAAAGATAAACCTATCAATAAATTAGTTACTAAATTAATTTGCTGTTATTCTGTTGTGTAAACTTTCTTTTACTTTCATTTATGGAAAATGCAAAGTATTGACAAAGAAAAGATTCCACTTAAAACCGTATGAACTAAGCAAAGGAAAAATAAGTCTTACACAGTTTTAAAATCTTCGATTCAAAAATATATCAATATTGACATTTCCGCATTCCTATTGTTATGGACCAGGCCAGACTCATCAAAATATTTCAAGAAAGTAGCCCAGACCCTAACTTTGCGAGTTGTCTTCAGCATGTGTTATGTGGATATTCCAGGAGGAATGCAGTTGGTTAAACCACGTAGTTTCAAACAAAACAGAATTTATTTACAAGATTACTGAATGAACTCAAACAAAAGAGAACAGAATACCAAAAACCATAAACTATCCGAAAACCCAACAGACTATACCAACTTAATGACACTGTTCCCAATATTTGCAAAAATCTCCATAAACGCCCTTTGAAACAAAAGGGAAAATCAAACCCAGAGTCTGATAGGAGAGAAGTCACAGAGTGAGTACCAGAGTGGACCTGCAACTTTGGGTCCAGCAGCTTCAAAACTGCCTGATGCCTTCAGTGAATAGCCACACCAAACCAAGAAAGATGAGCTGGGAGAACTGGCCACTCCCCTTTCATAGTACAACTTTTTTTTAATCTTAGAAGCCTTTGCCTGAAGCAGTATCTGTTAGCTACAATCAAACAGCCCCTAAAACCCATGCCAACTGAGACTTTTCGGAGTTTGTGTCTTTTACTGCCTCTCAGAAAAAAAAACCCAAGGACACCATAACCATGTTAAAGGAGCAGCATTATCACTATTGCCAAGAGATGTAAAGTGCCACCTTTTCAGTATCTTGTCCAACAATGACCCCTCAATTAACACCACGAAAACAGATGAACTAATCAGCTATCTAAGTAATTCTGCTGAGCATATATTTTTTACTTCATCCATGGGATGTGGGCATCACTAGCTAGGCCAACATTTATTGTCCATCCATAATTGCCCGAGGCCAGTTAAGAGACATCCATATTGCTGTGGGTCTGGAGTCACATATAGGTCAGACCAGGTAAAGACAGCAGATTTCCTTTCCTAAAGAACATTCGTGAATCAATCAAAAACAGTTTCATGGTCACCATTAGACTCTCAATTTCCGATTTTTTCTTTTCTGAATTCAAATTCTGCCATGGCAGGATTTGAACCCAAGTCCCAGAACATGACTTGGATCAGGAGTTAATAGTCTAGTGATAGCACCAATAAATCACCACCCCTAGCAAATAGTTGTTGCCACATTTGCCTGCAGGGACTGCTTTGGAAGGTCTGAAAGATGTAATACAAGTGCAACTTAACTTTATTTTCATTATTGTACTTCTGGATCAATGCAAATCAACATTTATGCCAATTTCAATGCAAGAGAAAACAAAAATGAGGGGAGAATTTAAAAATAAGAGTCTCCCATCTAAGACAGAGGAGGAATTTTGCTCTTATTAAGTTATTAATCTGCAGGACTTTCTCCCAAAACAGCAGTGCAGGCTGAGCATTGAACGTGTTTAAGATACTATTAATAGATTCTTGTCTGACAAGGAAGTTAAAGGACATAGGGAGTAGACAACAAAATAGATGCCACAATCAGATCAGTCTTTTAAATTGTAGAGCTAGCTTGAGGGCTGAATGGCCTCATCTTACTCATAATTAATTTGTTTGACTTGCCCCAATGCTCAACTTAAAGTAATATCTAGTCTTCGCAGGGTTGAGAGACCACCTGAAGGAGATAGTAACGTTGACTTGTTATGTCCATAATGCATGGTTGAATGTAACATAAGGCAGGAAAATATTCATGCCCTGCACTTGGGATACTTTTAAAAGTGAACAAGACGTAAACGTTTAGTGACACTTAAATGCAAAAACTGCAACCTTAAAATTGCAAATATTTTATTTATGATTAGATAAGTTCTCAAAGATTCATAGATATGGCAGTGTATAGGCAAAAACAATGTCTATCGAACAAACGATGCCTGCATCTCCTCCTCAAACACTCCACAGGATTCCGTAAAATACTGTCATTAATAGCAAACCCAGGATATTAGTTAGCGCCATTCCAAAACTGTACTAATACCATTATCAAATGGACGGTACTATACAAACTGAAACATCTCACCATCAGAGAACCATAAAAATGCAGCAAAACAAAAATTAGAAAAGGAAAAGTAAATTTTGAAAGCTGCTGCAACACATATCCCGATCTTTGCGTGCTGCATATATTATGGGGTTCTGTTAAGCATGCTATCTACAGTCCCCAGGATGCAAACAGGTTACGTTCATGATTATGCTCGTATGTCGATTTGTACCCAAGTCATAACACAATCAAGGACAATCAAAGTAGCTGTCCATATGTACTGGGAATGTTCATGTATCAGATCTTTAAAAGTACACCCTCCGAATGGGATCCTGTTCATAAGTATGAGCTTCTGCAAATCGGTGTTCCTAAATACGGGACCCTCCATAGATATAATCTTTCACTTAAACTATTTGCACTGCCTGACAGTGTAATTTTTAGGGTAGGAGTTCTTACATGTTTCAACATCATAGAATATTTAGGTACATTCCAACTAAACAAAATATAGAGTCGACAGTGTGGTGCTGGAAAAGCACAGCAAGTCAGGCAGCATACGAGGAGCAGATAATCGATGTTTCGGGCAAAAGCCCTTCATCAGGAAACTTCCGCCTAAACAAAATATATCCTACATACATAATGTTGTTATGAAATGGGCAAAATTTATACTGTCTTATACATTGAAAATAACCACTTGAAAACAGTTTGTGAACATTTCTTTTCCTAACAACTGAGATTCAACAGATCTTGCTTATAACTTGTGCCATAAATGAATCCCCAGAATCATGACACTAGATCGGCAATTTGAAGCAAATTTCAAGAATATCACATCATTATCATTTTCACTGAGACAATCACTGGATTCATCATCAGAAATGCATGCATTTAACTCCCAAGGTCCATGTTCAGGATGAGAATAAAGAGAGTGGCGAGGGGAAAAGAGACAGAGGGAAGAGGAACAAGTCCAAAGCAAGCCCATGGCATGGCTTATTTCTCGAAACATTCTACTCATATGATACAAACTCAATAATTAAAATGATGTGCCAGTTTGGTATTGAAGCAGCACAAGTATCTCAACAAAGATGCAAAAAAAGTGAGTTGAGTGAACAGGCAGAAACAAAAGCAAACAAGGAAAGGACACTCAGGAAAGTACAAAGTTCCAACATGCTGTGTGAACTCAACATTGTTGCAATTAGACAGTTCTTCCTTAAGGATTGATGCTCTGTGACTGCAGAGCTGAAAGCTTCACTCTTCTATCAATATCTAAAGACCACATTACTGAGGAGGCTTCATGCTAATCTAAATCCAATAACTTGCTCTGAAAACACTGCTCACATTTTGAAATAGGCCAAATTACAACACAGCAGCTAGGATCATCCACAATATTCTAAATCAAACAACTGAGAACACTCTTGAAATACATCAATTTGCCTCTTATCCCAACGATCCAAATTCACAGCTTTGCCAAGAGTGATCAGTATTCCCTTCGGCTATTTCCTACCTAGGTTTTACTTTAATAGCTTTTGAGATTTATTGTTTACAGTCAGTCTAACAAACCAGCAAAGGAGTGAAAACATTTTCTCTGTTTACCTTCATTAGCAGGAGGTACAAATATGGAAAAAACCTAGTCACGCATTTATTTTAAAGTGCCATTGAAATAACGTTCATTTTCGCATATTGGAGTATTGTGCACAGTTTTAGTCTCATTATTTGAGGAAAGATGTAAAGGTATTGGAGGCAGTTCAGAGGAGGTTCACAAGATTGATCCCAGAGTTGAGAGGTTTGTCATATGAAGAGAGATTGAACAGTTTAGGCGCATGTTGTCTGGAATTTAGAAGAATGAGGGGAGATCAAATTGAGGTATTCAAGATGATAAAAGGTGTGGATAAAATAGACGCGGAGCAGATGCTTCCTCATGTGGGGCATTCTAGGACAAGAGGTCATAGTCTTAAGATATGGGGTAGCAAATTTAAAACAGAGTTGAGGAGAAACTTCTTCTCCCAAAGGGTTGCGAATCTGTGGAATTTGCTACCCCAAATTGCGGTGGGACAGTGAGTAAATTTATGGAGGAGTTAGACAGATTTTAATTGGTAATGGCTTGAAGGGATATGGGGAGAAGGCAGGAAAATGGGGGTGAGGAGCATATCAGTCATGATCAAATGGTGGAGCAAACTTGGTGGGCCAAATGGCCTAATTCTGCTCCTATATCCTATGAACTTATTAACTTTTTCCAGATGGTAAAAACATAACAATAAAGCAAATTCTAAAACACAAATTCTCTACAAATGTAAAGAAAATTGGCTTAAATTTGCCAGCAATATATGTCAATTTTGTCAAGTTTCATGGAGGGTTTCGCACTGTGCTCTCACATTTAAAAATCCACAACACCAGGTTATAGTTCAACAGGTTTATTTGGAAGCACTAACTTTTGGAGCGCTGCTCCTTCATCAGGTGATTGTGGAGAATAAGATTGTAAGACACAGAAGGAATGTTCCCTCCCAGTTGAAGAACACTTCAGCATTTAACCTCGGACCTTCAGGTGACTGTCCTCCAAGATGCACTTCAGGACAGGCAACAACGAAACATGGCCAAGCATGAGGCTGATAGTCAAGGTCGGTACCCATGGGATGGCCTAAACAGGACCTTGGATTCATATCACACTACAGGTGACCCCAATCACAGACTTAAACCCCTTTACACTCTCACACCCTCGCACAGACACTCATATTCCCCCGCCCCCACTCCCTCTCTCACACACACACACACACACACACAAGTTTGTGGGGTGAATTTGTACTTGCAGAATTACATTTTACTTTGCTCAAAAATTGCATGAATCCACGTAAAATTCTGTAAATCCGTTTTTTAGAAATGAATCAGTCTGACCATTGTGGCACAGACAGCCTCACAGGGAGTTAACACCTTCAATACCTTATTCAGGCCAACATGACACCAATTGTTAAAGTGCACTTGAGAATGTAACTTTTTTGAAAAGGTTTTGCGATTTACATATGAAAGAACTGAAAACAACATGGTCATTCCAAAAGATGAGAGACTTAACAAACAATCTGGGTCTTTTTCAATGTATAATTTCAGTCACATCACACTGTAAACTTTTGCTATAAATTCTGTGTCTTACTATCTTATTCTCCATGATCACCTGATGAAGGAGCAGTGCTCCAAAAACTAGTGGTTCCAAATAAACCTGTTGGACTATAACACTCTTCTGGTGTGTGATTTTTAACTTTGTACACTCCAGTCCAACACCGGCATCTCCAAATCATGTGCTCTCACAAGTTATCTCACTCAATTTTACACTATTCCTGCCATTATGTTTGGCACATCTCTGCAAAACTCTCTCAGCTATCTTGCACTCACCAGAGGTACTGCTGGAAACTTGGGACATTCCAGTACCATTTTTAAACCTCACCTGTGCACAAAGTCAATTGCTAAAATCCAGGAACTCACCTTCACCATTACGGCGTTGGAAAAATTGCCCCAGAGATGGCCAATAAAGGCAAGTTTGAATCTCGATTTGCTGACAGAGACCTCGAGGTCTGTGGTGGGAGTGGAATTCTTTTTCCTCAGGATCACCAGATGAGACCAAGTCACTAGATCCTGCCAGCCTGATCTGAAGTTGCTGCCTGGGAGAGCAAGATATCCAGTCTGGAGGAAAGCCCAATAGTGCAAGGAGGAGGTTAATGACCTTCTTGGCAGAGAGAGCCAAGACAGATGCTGAGTTGCCTGGCATTTGTCTCCTTACCTCTTGGGGAGAGAAACTACTTGCCATAGTGGGAGAGGACTGCGATTGTACAAGTAGTGATCTGAGACCTCTGAGAGACAAGCAAACAAATAAGATTTGTTGTCTAGAGCTCCACAGCTCTCCCATTACCTGCACTCCTCTAAACACTGCCAAACTTCTGCAGCTAATTTGCAATTAATTAATTAGTAGATGTCATAGATTTGCAGTTCCAGCAGAACAAGTATCTGCTGGATTTACACAGACACTCCATCACTCAGCACTAAAGGAAAGGCAACAAGGGCCTTGACCTCAATCCAGATGCCCCTTCCTCTCAAAAAGTCAAGGTGGCACCAATAGGCATCCAGCCAGAGGAGGAACCGATACAGGCCTTCCCAGGAATCTCCTCTCATGATACTCCAAAGGTGTCCATTGTTCGTTACCTTCCCTGTGCCTGCAAATCTCCAACCTTGGAGACATTCCAGATGAAGAAGGGGAGCCTACATCGTGACACAATGCTCTTAACATGCTTGTAAACTCTGAGCAGAAAAGCCACTGGTTCATCTGATCAAAATGCCAATACCAACAGGTTCCACTCTAGGTCTGATTCCCAGCACCACAGTTGCAAACCCCAGGATTGTACTGAGATGTAATAGGAGGAGAAAGAAAACCTTGTGAAAACACATTGTTGGCATGGGTAAAACCTCATTATAAATAATTATCACATTTGTATGCACAGGTTCACCTATCATCATCAGCATGTGATAGCAAATGTCTTTTAGTTGCAACTACAACAATGAACATTGTTTATCACCATGCTTATCACCACAAGACATTCTCACCCTGTCTGAATGATAACTATCCTTTCCATACGATCATATTGGCAAAGAACTTCGTCAGGATTAAACGGGAGTGCAGCAGATATGGTGAAGGCTTCCATCAGTTTGTAATTAAACACCAATAAACGAATAGTAAGATCAAATCGTTAAAGTGCACTTACAGTTGGGATGACACAGTAGGTGCCGGCTTCAGTATCAAAACATTCATAGTCAGTGAAGATGACTGCACACAACTCTGGCTCCACAGAACAAGATTCACTAAGAAGGCCTTCCTGAATTGCGTTGCCTGGTGCTTCTGCACTACAGGATGCTGAAGGTCCTGTTCTGTCTGAAAAACAACCCATGTTCTTACTTGGCACAATACTGCTGCTCTCAAGGATCCTCATGGTCCACCATGTAGCCTTCATGTATACTCCAGTTATCCAGATCAGAGAATACAAGGATTAACCCCTTACCCGGCAAAGACGAGGTAACTTGTCTTCACCCAATTTGTCTTTTTCACACTGCAACAAGTAAACTCGTCCAAAACATATAATTTCAAAAACAGCCACAGACGAATTTATACGTCAATTCTTGGCATTTCTTAGCCCTTCTCAGCTAGAAACGAGTATACTCGATGACTCATACGTCTGGCAGCTGTGTCTCTTCTGCCTCAGGCATTGCAAGAAGCATCGATGCACCGCTTTTGGGCACACACTGTCATTCGTTTTTTTCTGTTTTTTTTTACAAATTACGCCCAGATGTCGAGCTCTGAAGATGACAATGGGTATGAACCTTCTATTAGAAGCTTGGATACATCAGATGAGAATGCAAGCTCCTGATAATGGCTATTCTCTCTCAAGTGAGGAGGAGGAGGAGGAGGTGGATGGACGAATTTGGTGTCAACATGTGGTGTTGGAAGAATGCATGCTTCCTCCACTACCATGCTTCCCATTCACTGGAAATCCTGGAATATCAATTGATCAAGACACAGCTGATATGACTCCTTTGGATTTTTTTAGTCTTATATGTGACAACAGAATTATTGATCGAGTTGTGGACGAAACTAATCGCTTTGCTGAATAAACTGGAGAAAGAGATTGTATGTGGCGCCCTGTAACAAAGGCAGAAATTTGTGTGTTTTTCGCCTTGAAAATGCTTGGGGGTATTGTGAAAATGCCAGATTAAGAAATGAACTGGTCGAAAGATGAACTACTTGAAAGACCAATTTTCTTTTGCCGAAAATGGTATCTTCAAAATAAAATTTCAAGTAAAATATTGGAAATAGATAAAAACAAAAGTTATTTCCATAATCAGCATTAAAAATACTATTAAAAAAAAACAATTAAAAAATGTGTCTGTAAATGAACCGTTTTCTCCAAAAAAAGTCGCCGGGGAAGGGGTTAATAAACATCCTCGATCAGATCGCACACTAACAAATCCCCAAACATGACCTACGTGGAAACCTGATGTGGAGGAATGATGTTATGGCCTACTTTAGCTCCAGTGCAAGAAACTTCTGCATTGCAGATATGTATCATGACATGGCTATTTGACTGCCAATTCTAAATGTACTACTATCCATCATTCAGCTGCACATCATTACATGATAGATGAGTAACTTTGCTGAATACTGAGATGACCTATGGCTTGAAATTCCACACTTGAAGAGGGCCACTCATCAGCTGATGGGTAATGCTCGTCTTGGGCTCCCAGGTGCATGCATTGCTCATTCATTGTGCAGATCTTAATACAGTGGCCACAGTGACTTATTAATTGATGTGGGCAATTAAACTAGCTTTCTTCAGGCCTGAGATGCTTTTTAATTGCACAACAAATACAGCTTCTTCCGTTCCAGAGATCAAATTACTTCTGACCTAAACATTCATACTCCTCCAAGTTGCTCAGCTATTTGGCAACCAATCACAGAGTCAGAGATGTACAGCACAGAAACAGACCGTTTGGTCAAACACATCCATGCCGACCAGATATCCCAACCTAATCTCGTCCCATTTGCCAGCCCTCCAGCCCGGCACCGCCTTCCTGACCTGCAGTCTTCTTCTTGACCTCTCCGCCTCCACCCTACTCCGACCTATCACCTTCACCTTGACCTCTTTCCACCTATCACATTTCCAACGCCCCTCCCCCAAGTCCCTCCTCCCTACCTTTTATCTTCTCCTGCTGAACACTCTCTGCTCAGTCCTGAAGAGGGGCCTGTGCCCGAAACGTCGAATCTCCTGTTCCCTGGATGCTGCCTGACCTGCTGTGCTGTTCCAGCAATAAAGTTTCAACTTTGATCTCCACCTGAGATGCTTTTTAATTGCACAACAAATACAGCTTCTTCCGTTCCAGAGATCAAATTACTTCTGACCTAAACATTCATACTCCTCCAAGTTGCTCAGCTATTTGGCAACCAATCACAGAGTCAGAGATGTACAGCACAGAAACAGACCGTTTGGTCAAACACATCCATGCCGACCAGATATCCCAACCTAATCTTGTCCCATTTGCCAGCACTTGACCCATATCCCTCTAAACCCTTCCTATTCATATACCCATCCTGATGCCTTTTGAATAATGCAATTGTACCAGCCTCCACCACTTCCTCTGGCAGCTCATTCCATCTGTGTGAAAAAGTTGCCCCTTAGATCTCTTTTATATCTTTCCCCTCTCACCCTAAACCTTTGCCCTCTAGTTTTGGACTCCCCCACCCCTGGGAAATGTCTTTGTCTATTTACCCTGTCCATGCCCCTCGTGATTTTACAAACCTCTATGAAATCACCCCTCAGCCTTCGCATTCCAGGAAAAACTGACCCCACCTATTCAACCTCTCCCCATAGCTCATCCAATGCTGGCAACATCCTTGTAAATCTTTTCTGAACCCTTTCAAGTTTCGTAACATCCTTCTGATAGGAAGGAGACTGGAAATGCACGCAATATTCCAAAAGTGGCCTAACCAACATCCAGTACAGCCACAACATGACCTGCCAACTCCTGGACTCAATACTCTGACCAATAAAGGAAAGCATACCAAACACCTTCTTCACTATCCTATCTATCTGCGACTCTACTTTCAAGGAACTATGAACCTGCACGCCAAGGGCTCTTTGTTCAGCAGCACTCTCTAGGACCTTACCATTAAGTTAATAAATCCTGCTAAGATTTGCTTTCCCAAAATGCAGCACCTCACATTTATCTAAATTAAACTCCATCTGCCACTCCTCAGCCCACTTACCCATCTGATCAAGAACCTGTTGTAACCCAAGATAACCTTCTGCGCTGTCCACTATACCTCCAATTATGGTGTCATCTGCAAACTTACTAACTATATCTCCTATCTTCATATCCAAATAATTTATATAAATAATGAAAAGTAGAGGACCCAGTAACGATCCTTGTGGCACTCCACTGGTCCCAGGCCATCACCTTCTGTCTTCTACTCTCAAGCCAGTTCTGTATCCAAATGGCTAGTTCGTCCTGTATTCCATGAGATCTAACCATGCTAGCCAGTCTCTTAAAGGACCTCTGCATATGAAAACGAATTACTATGTAGTTTTGTAGAGAATATGGAGTCACAGTACTTTCATAAGTGCCACAGCAGTGACTTTTTTTAAACAATAATTTCTTTTTACAGTAGAAAATCAAAAATAGTTTACAATTTCGCTCTACAGCTACATAGAATTAATTTACATATGTAGAGTCCTTTTTCTCAACAACATAATATTTGATTTAACTAACTCACTTCAAGGTTCCAGATAAACTCATCAATTTGAAAATAGCTGTCTGATTAATAAATTCGTATCTATTTCATGTCAATTTAAATAACTTTGTTGAATTCCAAAGGACATGAATCAAATATTTTGGGAAAACATCCATAGAATCACTGAACAGAATGTCTTGGTCACTCCTGGAGACCTACTTTTTCAGACAAATTCATGAACTGCTGCAACAAAAATAAGCTGTTAAAACAATTCTGTGAGTAATGTTCATTTTAACCCTTTATATCTAGTGAGTGAATTAAAGAGATCAATGTACACCAGCACTATTCCAGTTCATTTCATAATTATATCTAAATATTTTTAAATCTGTTTACCTCAATCAATGTATTTTGCCTGGATAAAACAAAGTGCAGAAAGTTTTACAAAGCTTAGTTGAAAGGGGAGATGCAGTCCCACTATAGTCAACCTTCAGCAATTTGTTCAACTGCTCAATGTATTTTTTCCTTTATTTCTCCCACATCGCATACTATTTTATCGCTGCCATGATGGTCCTTTTGGCTTAATTTAAAAGCTCAGTACACAACAGCTGAACGAAGCAGGAGGTGAGCTATACTTCAATGAAATCTACCCAGGATTCCATTAAGGGGTTTTTTTTGCCTTGTTTCGGGCATCTTTAGCTGCTTTCTTATTGGTCATCACTCGCCAAATCCCACAAGCAAATTAAAATAAATCCACCTCATTTTCATTTTTCAGAAAGAATGCTATATCTTCCAGCAAATGGATCAGTTCAGCAGAAAATGTACACTGGATGTCACAATGGATCTGCTCATACACAAGACTCTGCAGGGTAGCCTGTTCACAGAAAAATGGTCAAGGAATGTCAAAACTAAATTCTGGGATAGAATAAAACTGCAAAGTAATTATTGTTTTTCGCATGGAATTTACCTGTAAAGAGTTTTTGCTTTTGCAATAAGTAATCTAAAGCACTTTATAAAGAAAAAGACTATGACCATCTTGTCTGTCTGTTTATTTTTCCATTAATTTAAAGTCTTCACATGGAAAATGAACAGCTATATGAAAAATACCAATGCACAGTGCCTGAGATATTTTGAAAGGGAGCACCTCCAGAGGAATATGGAGTTGACAGAGATTATGCTAAGCATTTAAACATCACTACATAGGCCTCTGCTGAAGTACTGTGTTTAATTTTAGGCATCACACATTAGTAAGGATGTCAAGGCCTTGGAGAATGCACACAGAATTATATGATTGATATCAGAAATGAGACACATCAATTTTAAGGAATGGACAAGAGAAGCTGGATTTGTTTGCCTGGTAGCAGATAAGGGTAGAGAGAAACTTCATGGGGAAGAAATATTATAGAACAAATGAAGAGAAAGTGATCTCACTCACTGGAGTAATATTTGCAGTTCACAAATTTGGGTCACTTCGTAATATCAATCTTGAATATTTTAACAATGAGAAATATGTTGCTAAAACTTTTCATCTTGCAGTGATCAGAACAAATGCAAGAATGCTAAATTTCAAACAAGCATAGCAATGTATCTGACAGGAGACAAGGTTGCTGTTTGGTTGACAAATCAATTTTGATTGGCTAATATAATGCTTTGAGGACCACAACAGGGATTGAAATCCTCCCCAAGCTTCTAGGTTTACTGGCCTTAGCCAATCATAGTTGACTTGTTCATCAATCAGTACTTTTTTGCCTCCTGTCATAAAAATTGTTGCGATTATTTGAAATTTGCCATTTGTACAGTTGAGTGCAAGATGAAAAGCTTTGATTACACAGATCTGAGTTATTGAGATCTGAACTGCACTGCCTGAGAATACATTTGATCATAACTTTCAAAGGGAATTGGATATACACATCAAGGTGTGGAAATTACAGAATTTAGTGTAGAGCTGGGAAGTGGGGTTACTTGAATAAATATCATTGAGCTGACACAGACATGTTGGGCATTCGTCTACAGTAAGAACTTATGATTCTAAGTATTCACTCTTTCACCCCATCCAAGGAGGTATGTTCCCTCATCAGAATGCTTAAAAAAAAACACAATTCACAGTAAACTAATTCATTGGAGGACTTTTACTCACAAGTAACAATGCCAGCTATGTAATTTTGGATTCTGGGTGATTTAGGTGCAAGTTCAAAAGATATCATATATGAGAAAATATTCAGAAATTGTGATGATCACATATCACTGTTTTTCCACAAATTTTAACATCTAAGAAATACTTGAATAAGCGCATCATTGGAATTATTTTACTTGTGAATAAAAGTCTTGGGAACAAATTAGTTCCTTGTGAATAGTGTGTTTTACTTAAAATTCATAAGGGAACATCGATTCAAATACTAATCACAGAATCATACAACATAAAGGGAGGTCATACATCCATCTCACCTGTGTCAAATCATTCATAGATTTCAATTTTTACCAATTCCCTGCTCTTTACTGATAATCCTGAAAATTTCTTTCCTTGGAAGTACAGGGGAGCCTCAATTATCCGAACGAGATAATTGATATTCGGATAATTGAGGTTCCTCTGAACTTCCAAGGAAAGAAAATTTCAGGATTATCAGTAAAGAGCAGGGAATTGGTAAAAATTGAAATCTATCAATGATTTGACACAGGTGAGATGGATGTATGACCTCCCTTTATGTTGTATGATCAGTAAAGAGCAGGGAATTGGTAAAAATTTAAATCTACTTCCCTTTTGAAAGTTATGATTGAAGTTGCTTTCACAGCACTTTCCAGCTATGCAATCCAGATCATTATTAATCACATTGGTGTCCTAGGTTTGCGTATACCGGCTACTACAACGAACAACCAGAACCGTAACTGGAGGCAGCAGGAACAGAACCAAATTAATTCTAGAAGACACAGTACAGCAGCCCTTCACAGGAGGCACTGAAAATATCACCTTGACAGGGGACTAAACGCCTGCAAATCAACTTCCCAGCTCAGCGAACATATCCAGAACTACGATTAGTGTCCTCTAATTATCACCCATTCAGTTAGTGGTAGCGGTGCCTCTGTATTGCCTCATCAGTCACAAAGAATTTTTTTTTAAATTGCCATGCAGTTTTATTGACAACTGTTCATCACAGGAGTGCAGTACAGAATCAAGCTTCCTTTTCTTCTTACCCTAAGTCATTTACTTTTATATCAATTTCCTCCAATGGTTGCCTCCAGCTCCAGCTTATCACATTTCTATGCCAAGCGTTTTAAAAATGTAACATCTATCTCATTAGGGCGCAAATCAAGTTCACAAGAATTTAGCCATACTCAAAGTCAATAAAAGTGGCCACAAGACAGTTGGCAGCACCACAAGGAGATGGCAACTGAAGTACTCAGACAATTAAGCAGCTGTATCTAGAGAGGTGGATGAGTAGTAGCTCTCAGGTGAACAAGCAAGTGGAGGACCCAAGACAGGGTGTCAGCAGCATCTGGAATACCCTGGGACTTTAGAAGAAGGGAGAAAGGAAGCAAAAAACTAGCAATTTCAGAATTTATCTTATTCTTAAGTGATAAAGTGTTTTTGGTGCTAAGGTTTCAGTTAGCACCGCAAGTGCTAGGAAATAGAGACTTCAATTTAAATAATAGTTAATGATAAATCATTCTCAATTCATAAGGGTCTCCTGGTGTAGTGGTAGGGTCCTAACTCTGGGCCAGAAGGTTCATTTTCAAGTCCAACCTGTCCTAATCATAACATGTAAATTGTTGGAGGTGATTTTAATAGATGGGATTTATGGACATTTAAAGAGGCAAAAAAAAAGGCAAAACAGTCAGCACAGTTTTGTGCAAGGAAAGTTGTGTCCCACAAACTTGATGAAAGTTGTTTTAAGGAAGTTACCAAAAAGATTGAGGAGGGCAGAGCAGAAGACGTTTACTTTTGCACCTTAGCAAAGCCCTTCAACAAGGTTCCACGTGATAGACTAATTAGTAAAGTTAGGTACATGGAATTCACGGTGAGCTTGCCGATTGGATACATAATTGGCTTAAGAGCAGGAGACAGAATGGTGGTGGAGAGTTGCTTTTTGGACTGGACGCTTGCTACCAGAGGTGATACACACTGATCAGTTCTGGGTCCTCTTTTGTTTGTCATTTATATAAATGATTTGGATGAGAATATAGAAGGCACGGTTAGTAAGTTTGCAAATGACACCAACATTGTTGGCACAGTAGACAGTAAGGAAGGTTTTCTAAGAGTACAAAGGGATCTTGATCAATGGGTCAATGGGCTTACAAATGGCAGATGGAGTTCAATCTGGATAAATGCAAAGTATTGCATATTGGTACAACAAACAAAGGGTAGGGCTTATACAATTAGAGGTTGGCATTTGGTTAGTGTTGTAGAACAGAGGGACATAGGGGTTCAGAAACATAATTCGTTAATGTTTGCATCACATATAGACAGGGTGGTTAAAAGGCATTTAGCACGCTTGCCTTCATTGCTCAATCCTTTAAGTATAGGAGTTGGGAAGTCATGTTGAGGTTGTACAGGATTTCGGTGAGGCCTCTTCTGGAATATTGTGTCCATTTTTGTCACCCATTTATAAGATGGATATTATCAAGCTGGAGAGGGTTCAGAAGAGATTTACCAGGATGTTGCCAGGTGTGGAAGATTGAGTTATAATAAAAAAAGACTGGATAGGCTAGAACATTTTTTCACTGAAGCATGGGAGGTGGAGAGGCAACTTTATTGAAGTTATAAAAGAATGCGGGGTATAAATCAGTTTTCCTCCCATGGGAAATTTCAAGACAAGACATTTTAAGAAGAGAGGAGAGAGATTTAAAAAGACATGTGGGGCAAATTTTTTATACAGGTGATTCACGTATGGAATGAACCTCCTGAGGAAGTGGTGGATGTGGGTATAATTATAATGTTTAAAAGACATTGGGATGAGTACATGAATAGGAAAGGTTTGAAGGGATATGGGCCAGGAGCAGACAGATGGGACTAGTTTAGTTGGGGATTGGGCTGGTTGGTCTGATGGGTCTGTTTCCATGCTGTAGGACTGTGTCCAAAAACATTAAAATCATTTTATGATTGATTGATCAATTAATCACATAATAAAGATGGTAGGACAGGTAGTGTGTTGCGACTGCAGAATGTTGTAGCACTTGAAGCCATTGGCTGCAGTATTCGCAGATCAAACAGTTTTGGCTCAAAACTTCCAGACACTGCAACATATCAGAATGGTAAGAGTTACCTGGACCACTTTATTCCATGGGGTGATCACATTCCCTGGGACATAGTATTCTGATTTGGTCACTGGTCAGGGAAAGGAAGCTGTGACTGTAAGTGGGGCAGGTAAGGGAACCCTAAGGGAAGGAGCATCTATTGCAATTGTCCAATCGGTTGAGACTCTTTCAGCTTGCACGGATGAGAATAAGGGCTTCAAAGTGGATGAATTAACTGTCCAAGGCGTCATGGATATAAAAACGTTCAAGCTGGGAGAGCAAAAACAAATGCTTTGGTAAGGAGGGAACAATAAATGCAGAGGAATTATACTGTTCTCTGTAGCAAAGAGTGAGAGACAAAAGGCAGTATTGCCTGCAGTTTAGGCCATTTGATCAGGGCTGCACAGGAACTGACAGGCCTCTTCTGTACTGTATCATTCTCTGGAAATTACACAAAAATCTGTGGTTCGTCAAAAAGGTCAGACAAAAAAGCAAACAATTATGTTTAAATTAATTAGAAGGAAAAATACAATACGTGATAAAGCTAGCTATAAATATAAAAAGATAGAATTTCTACAAATATGTAAAAAAGAAAATTTAACAAAGTTAGTTGTCCTACAGAAAGTGAATCTGGGGTGGAGAATGAACTGTGGAAAACAAGAATACAGCAGATGAACAGGTATTTTGCATCTGAACTATAGAGGAGATACAGAACATGAATTCCTATCTCCCACCTATTTCAAGAAAATTAGAATTATCGGGGAAGTGGTCCTGAGCAAATTATTGGAGATGTATACCGAGACATTCACAGGTGCTGATAAGTCTTAAAAGAAACAGCTATTGGGATAGTTGATGAGTTGTCTTTCAGTCCAAAATTCCCTAGGTTCAGGGAAGGTTCATGAGTCATGGGAAAGATTTGATAGCCATTAATAAATACATTATGATAGGTTATTCAATAAAGTCCAAAGTACTTGGGCAAAGTCAACATGGTTTTGCAAAAAGGAAATCATGTTTAACAAATTGATTGGAGTTCTTTAAGGAAATAATATGTGCTGTGGATAAAGGGGAAATCAGTTGGTGTACTGTACTTAGATTTCCAGATGGCAGTAAGATGCCATATCACAGGCTATTGTGGAAAGTAAGACCCTAATGTAGAGGGTAACATATTGGCATGGATAGATTGTTAGATTGGTTAGCTAACAAGAAATAGTAAGCATAAATGGGCCATTTTCTGGTTGGCACGAGTATACCACAATGATTGGTGTTCGGGTCTCAACTTTGTACAATTCAAATCAATGACTTGCACTTATAGGCTGAAGCTTGTTAAATTTGATGATAACACAAAGATAGTTAGGAAAGTAAGTTGTGACAAGGCTGAAAAGAAAAATGCAGATAGGTTAATGAGTGGACCAAGATTTGGCAAGTAGAGTATGATGCAGGAAATATGAAATTGTCCATTTGTCAGGAAGAATGAAAAAGAAGCAAATCATTTAAAAGTGAGATTGCAGAGCTCTGAAATGCAAGTGATCTGGATTGCCTCCAGCATTAATCACAGAAGGTAGGTATACAGGTATAGCAAGTAATTAGGAATGCATTAAAATGTTATAATTATTTGCTGGAGGATTTCAATACAAGAGTGAAAGTTATGCTTCAGTTACACTCGCTATTTGAGAATCTACATCCTGTGGTACTGTGTATGGTGTTAGTATTCTTATTTAAGGAAAGATGTAAATCAGTTGGAAGCAGTCCTGAATATTTCCAAAACTAATACTTTGAATGGATGTATAGAATGGTTTTTTAGGGGAAGCTGCTCTGGAGCTTGCCATTGAACAAGCCACTGACTTGTACCAACAAGCTCTTAAGACAACTAGTGGTAGACAACAAATGCTGTCCTTGCCAGAGACTTCAACATCCTAGGAATTTATTTTAAATGTTTCACCTGCAACTTCAAAATCACGCACCAGGAGAATAAGGATGTAGGCTATTTCCCTCCTGCCATCAGACCTAAAACTGACAGATGATATAAAAACAGGAAGCGAAAAACTAAATTGATGGACTACTACCACATTTTGGAAAAATTGCTTTTTGCAGCTAAGAAAAATCGATGTAAGGGACATAACACCAATTGGAAGAAAATAAAGTGTTTCTACAACAAAGAATTACACAGATATTCCCTATTCTGAAATGGAATTATATAACACATTTTTGTTGCAGAATCACCTGCCCAAATGCATGGCAAGAAAGTGATGCCAAATAAAATCTGATGACAATATGAGGACATATAAAAAGACAACATTACTGTGTCATGAATTTTAGAAGAAAATACATATAAAGGTAACTGAAAACATATAGAATATTAACAATGTTACTATATGAATATAAAATATTATTCTATGTGAGTACACTTTCAATTTTACTAACCTGGAAATGGAATCCTATTGTCAAAACGATTTGCTCTGGAGTATCCTAGAAAACAGCATATACTTTCAAATCTTTAACCAATTGAGATATTCAATCCAGCTTCAGGAACTCACATACTTAGATGTTTATCAGATGACAGTTGAAAAAAAAAACTTAAAACACTCCATACAAATATCAGGATTTTTAAAATTCAAAATAAAATCGAAGAACAAAATAATAATGGGAATTTGTCAGAAAGGTAAGGCAATAATTACAAGGGATTTTAATGTACATGTAGACTGGATGAATCAAATAAGCAAGGTTGGCCTCGATGAGGTGTTCACAGAATGTTTTCAGGATACTTTCTCAGAACAGCATGTTCCAGAACCTATCACCTGACAGGAGATATTAAGAGATCTGGTATTGTACAACAAATAGAATTAATTATGTCATGGTGAAGGCATTCCAAGGGAGTGGTGATCACTGGAAGATTGAATTTTACATTTAGTTTCAGGGGCAGAAGACTGGATCCAGGACGAGTTTTTTAAAACTTTAATAAGGGCAATTATGAAGGCAGAGTTAGCTGAAGTGAACAGGAAAATAAAGTTAAGGGACAGGTCAATAGAGATCAAAGGACAGATATTTCAGAATATACAAAACAGATACATTCCAACAAGAATGAGCATTTCCATGGCAAGGAGTCAACATTATGGTTAACAAATTAAAGGTAGAATCAAATTTAAAGAAAAACCGTATAATTGCACAAATACAGTTGACAGGTCAGAGACTGGTCAGAATATGAAGAACATCCAAGAATGCTTAAGCTATTAATGAGGAGGAAAAATAAGGAGAGGAACACATGAGAAAGCCAGTTAGAAATACAAAAACAGATAGTAAGAGGTTTTATAGATTTGCTAAAAATAAGAGTTAACAAATTGAGCAATAGTCACAATTCAAAATGGATCTGGAGAATTAACAATGGAAAATAAGGCAAATGAACTGAACAGATATTTTGCAATCATCTTTATCATAGAGTATACAAGTAACATCCCAAAAATAGTTGAAAATCAGGAAATAAATGTGAGGGAGGACCCCAGAAAAATTCAATTACCACTTAAGTGGTAAACTGTTGGAACTGCAGGCTGACAGTCCTGATGGACTTCATCCAAACATTTAAAACAAGTGGCAAGTGTGATTGTCAATGCATTGATTTTAATTTTCCCTAGACTTTGGGTATGGTCCCATTAGATTGTAAAGTAACCAATGAAACCCCTTTAATCTAAAGGGAGGGAAACAGAAACTACAAGACTGGTAGCTGAACATGTCATAGAGAAAACACTGCAAGCTGTTTTAGAGACATTATAGCAGGGCATATAAAAACATTGAAGGCAGAGTTCAAATGATTTTGTAAAAGAAAAACCATGTATTGGAGATATTTGAAGTCAGAACATGCTCAGTGGGTAAAGGGGAGCCAGAGAAAGTACTTTGTTGAGATTTCCAGAAGGCATTTGATAAGTCACCACATCAAAGGCTATTGCAAAACCTGGCTGTTGCATGGTGTAAGAGGTAACATATTGGCATGGACAGAAAATTGGCTAGCTTATACTAAAAACAATAGGCATAAAAGGGCCATTTTCTGGTTGACAAAATCTAACAAGTGGTATGGCGCACGAATCAATGCTGGAGCTTCAAGTTTTTACAACTCATACTTGGACGAAGGAACCGAAAGTACGGTTGTTAAGTCTGCTGATAACAAAAGGTAGTTAGGAAAATAAGGTGAGAAGATGACATAAGGAGACTACAAAAGAAAATAGATTAAGTGAACAGACAAAGAATGATGAAATGGAGCATAATGTGGGAAAATGCAAAATTGTCCATTTTAGAAAAATAAATTATATTATCTAAATGGCAAGAGATTAAAAAGCTGACATGCAGAATAATCTGACGATCCAAGTGCATGAAAACAAAAGGCATATGCAGGTATGGCAAGTAATCAAGGAAACTAATAGAATGTATTGTTTATTACAAAGGCATTTGAACACAAAAGTAACGTGGTTGTGTTTCACTTATATAGGGCACTAATGAGATCATATCTGGAGCACTGTGTACAGTATTAGTCACCTTATTTAGGAAGTATGTATAAAGAAAGTGTTGGAAGCAGTTCAAAGGAGGTTTGCCAGACTAATACCAGGAATAGGCGGGCTGTTCTATGAGCAAAGGTTGGACAGGCTAAACTTGTATCTGCCGGAAGTTATAAGAATAAGAGTCTACTTAATCGAAACATACAAGAACCTCAGGAGTTTTAAGAGGGTGATACATCCTCTCACGAAAGAATCTATTCCTAGAGTTTGACGTTCAACAATAAGGGTTCATCACTTAAAAACAAGATTAGGCTAAACATTTCTTCTGAGGGCCTTTGGAACTCCCTTCCTGAAAAGGTGGTGGAAGCAAAATCTTTGAATATTTTTAGACAGAAGTTGATAGATTAGAGATAGCAAAGAGATAAAGGTTATAAAGGAGGTGGGAATACAGCTTTGAGGTTACAATCAAAACAGCCACAATCTTATTGAATGGCTATGTAAGTTCGGAGGACAAAGTCGCGCATTCCTGTTCCTAACTCATATACTTGTAATGAAAAAAACACTTTAAAACTCATCCAGAAAATCTGCTCAATAACCTAATATAGTAGATTGACAAGGATATCTACATTTATTAAATAGATATGAATTCAGTCCAAAACAAATGATGATACTATATTTCCTGTTCAATATCACCGTATGTGGAATTTTCACGCAGATAGACTCTGGCTTTTCTCCTCAGATTTCAGTACAACATAAAGTGTCTGCATGAACTTTTCAAATAATATCTAACTGAATTGCAAGAATGACCTCATAATAAAATTACAGATTTCATCCTTCCAAAGTTTTGGCTTATGTGCAGAGTTATACCACACTAGGGTGAAGGACTGTGACATTGAGAAAAATTGTGCTAATTGAGAGAACTCAAAAAACAGTTTAGTATTTTAAAATCATACTTTGGTATCAATAATAACTGCTGTTATTTCAAGAGAAAGTCACAGATGAGAGCAATTCATTTTCTGACTTGCCAGAACTCGTCCACCATCCACAAGTCCACAGGGTAATGCAATCCTTTCCTGCAATCAGAATGGGTGCAGATCCAAAACCCAAGAAATTCAACATCATCCAGAACAAAGCATCTGTCCACAATCATTCGTATGCACCCCTTCCACCATGTACAAGATGTACTGTAACTTACTCAGTTGACAGCATGCAAATCCACAATCCCCACCACCCACCAAGAATGTGGGTAGTAGCCAGATATGCATGACAACAGAAGCACCTGCAAATTCCTACTCCAAGTTATACACTAAGTGGCTTGGAACTATATCACTTTTCCTTCAATGTGGTTGGAGGAAACTTCTAGAACATGCTTCCAGACATATGAATTAAAAGCAAGAATAGGCCCTCGAGTCTGCTCCACCATTTGATAAGATCATGGTCGCTCAGATTGTGGTTTCTATTTTGCTGTCTACTTCCATTCCATTTGACTCTTTCGTAAAGAAGAATCTATCCACAGCAGATTTAAACATTCAATTACCTCCCACCACTGAAGAGAATTCTAAACTAACAACCCTCATGAAAACAGTTGTCCATGTGATCATCCTCAGACTCTACTTTTTATTGGTAGTCCCGAGTTCTACTCTCCCCAAAGGGGAAAAAAAACTTTTCAGAACTAATTCTTTCACAATCATATGCATTTCAATAAAATCACCTCTCATTCTTCTAAACTCCAACGATTACGGGCCAAACATGTTCAATTTTTACTAAGATATTTCCTCCCCTAATTACTTCTACCTAAACTACATGGATTGCACCAGTTGAAGGAGGTTCACTGCAACAATTTCAGGGACATTGAGCAATGATATCCAATGAAAGAATTAGAAATATTAACTCTGGTTCACTTTCCACAGTTGGATTCAAACCTTGCCGTGGTAGCTAGTGAAGTTCAATTCATAAATCTGAATTGAAAGCCAGCCTCGGTATGACCACCATGAATTTATAATGCAAATAGAAATAAATAAATACAATCACAGCATTGTAAAGTCTTGGTTTCGGGATGACATCAACTGGGATTTGAATATTGGAGGGCACATGATATTCAGTAAAGACAGGAAGCAAGACTCCCTTTCAAGTTGTGTAGCTGCTCCAAAGTTTGTCTGATGATGCACACATGCCAAGCCAATGCATTGACTTCTAGTTTCAGAAGGTGGTGTCACACACAGATCTCAGAGGTTCACACACTGAAAACAACATTAGAGGGTGTACTGGCAGGAAGACAGGAAAAGGGGAAGGATAGGTCAGTGCAGAGGAATGACCTAAGTTAAAAAAACTAGGAGGTAGAAGTGTTTGGGTACAGACAAGGAATTAAACAGGCAAAAAGTCAGTTGTGAAAATCGTGCACAGGCCTCCTAATAGTAATCCCATGGTTTGATGGATTGTAAAGGAAAATGTAATGGGAGCTTGTCTGAAAGGCTCAGCAATAATCATGTCTGATTTTAAACTACATTATAGAGACTGGATAAATAAGATGGGCAATTGCAGCCTATATGGGGAGGTCATAGGATGTTTTGGGATAGTTGCTGAGAACTGTATGTTCTGGAGCCAGAGAGCAGGCGATTCTAATTTATATGTTTAGATTCTTAATTCCTGTAAAAACCCAACAGGTTTGCTAACGCTTCTTAGGGAAATAAATCTGTTATTCTGGCCCACATGCCTTGAAACAATATCATTGGCTCTAAACTGGCCTCGAAAGCCATTTGGTTCAAGGGTGATTATGCAACAAATGCCAGCCTTGACATGAAAGAATTCTTTTTTTAAAAAAAACGTATTGCCAGTATTTTCTGTGTTTTGTTTAAAGATTTCCACAATGTCTTGCTTTTGAAACAGAATTGTAGGTTTGGGAAGTAATAAAATTTGCATGGGTGGATTAAAGGATTATTCTCTTAGGTTCCAGCAAAAAGACGTCACTGACTTTTAAAATAGTACTTTTTACACTGTATGAACCCATGCCAAACAGGGGGCACATTAAACAATAAGATACTCCAGTCTATTATCCTGTCAACAAAAAAAAGAGAGATCACATCTTTGACAGGTAAAGGAGATTTTTTTGAAGCTGAAACACAATAAAAATATATCAGAAATGCAGCAGATTCAAGTTGTTCTATAATCTTTGAAGGTAAAGCTCAAAGCTGCGCTTTGAATAGCAGTGCCCATTTTTGTAAACAGCATTTTCTGATTTGTGTAATGGAAATATTAGTCATGCCAGAGTCATTGTACTGTACAGGCAAAGCCAGAAAACACAAGTTAGAAAAAACAAATTGCAGATCGCAGACAGCAGCAGCACACCCCTTGTGCACTTTTCAACCACAGGACTCAGGTGTCTCCTGGTCACCATCGC